>NC_090930.1:643067899-643421031 GCF_040938575.1 Ambystoma mexicanum | reverse complement strand
CTAAATCCTGAAAAAAATGACCCAATAGCATAGATGAGAAACGAAAAAATACATTTGTATTACAAATTCATTTCAAATTCAAACATAATACTAATATTTAAAAATCTAATAAAATCCACAGAAGAAAAATAAGTACAAAAATCACAGTACACACAAAGCATGAAAATAGTCAAAAATGAATACATACATGATTTCTGTCCATCACTATCGGACAAAACAAACACATGGTGGTCCAATTTGTGTAAAACTATCATCAGCCCAACATGCTTGTGCCTCTATCGCCCATTCCATAGGCCACTGATCAGGGGCTATCCACTGCACACTTGTGGTATTTTTAATTTGTCGGTGTGCTGATCTCCACAGTGTTAATGACAAGTAGCAGAGTTTCTAACACTAAAACAATCAAAGAAGGGGAAAACAGTTACCAAATGCCAACTAGGATGTTAATTAATTTATACAAGGCAGAAAAAAACAACGTCATTTAATCTGGTGAATGCTTGAACATACCAAGCCAAAAGAATTAGTTCAGGTACCTGCTCACTATGCATGGTAATGCCCATCGAGTGCCACATAGTTCACACCATTAAATACCATGCATCCTATATCCAGAAGAGTATTTTCGAGGCTGACAGAACTGTTTGCATCTTGCATGCATACCTTTTAAGACCTTTTAAGAATGTGCATGCTCAGACGCGTTGGCAATCATTCTGGTTTCATGGGGTTTGCCAATGGAAAACTTAATATCGCCTTGATTGGGAAATGTCTGTAAGGCAACCACTTTCTATACTTATATAAGGAAGACAAAAGGGAACACAATAGACAAATACTTAAGGTGACTATTTTCTCTAGAATACAAATGCTAAGTCCTGAATGAATTGACCCAATAGCATAGACAAAAAAATGGAAAAATACATTTTTATTACAAATGCATTTCAAATTCAAACCCAATACTAATATTTAAAAACCTAATAAAACCCACAGAAGAAAAATCAGTACATAAATCATAGTACACACAAAACATGACCCTAGTCAAAAATGCATAAATTATTTCTTTCCATCACAATCGGACAAAATAAATACATGGTGGCCCAATTTGCATAAAACAATTATCAGCCCAACATGTTTCTGCCCCTATCACCCATACCATAGACCATTCATCAGGGGCTATCTACTGCACACTTGTGGGATTTTTGATTTGTTGGTGTGCTGATCTCCACAGTGTTAAAGACAGGTAGAAGAGTTTTTAACACTAAAACAATCAAATAAGAGGACAGAAGTCACCAAATTCAAACTAGGATGTTAAATCATCTATACATGCCAGAGAAAAACAAAATGTCATTTAATCTGGTGAACACACCACGCCAAAACAATTAGTACAGGGTACTTGCTCACTATGCATGGTAATGCCCATTGAATAGAAAATCAATGTCCGGTCCTACTTCATAGAACGTCTTGATATATAACGGCCTCCACTGGCCACCACAGAACACTGCAATACATAAAACACACAATATACTGATTGTAGGAAATCTGAAGGTGTCTCCCTAGTTAGTCCCTGGGGATCTGTCATTCAGGTGGCCAGGACACAGCCATCACTATTGGATTCAGTTCCTGGGGCTGGACCAGTGAGGGAGGATCACCTGGATGGGGGGTCCTTGGGGAGTGAGAGTGGGGCACTGACAGGTGAGACACAGTATTCCCTTCTGTCAACAGCTTTTCCTCATCCTGCCACGAAGGATATTCCAAAACATTGCCCACCCTTTTCTGACACTAACACTTTCACACAGCATGAAAGACAACAGACTAACTTCAGAACCATTTAACTGACATGTCCCAATACAGTGTTAGGCAAAGTTAAGCAATTGACAAGAATCACACACACTTGACCGTCCTTTCCCTTCCCCACAGGGAAAAAAAGTGGTGCATGAGAGCACAGGACAAGCAAGGCAGAACGCACAACATGAGAGCTAACTCAGCACGGCAGTTCAAGAGGAGCCAAAAGACGGCACATACTGAGAGGTTGACAAGGAGAGAAGAGTGTGTTGAAGCAGGTGTCAGGGGTACACAAGACCCTTCTCTGCTGATCACAAAGTCGGGGGAGAGACGCTTGTGTCAGTGGTACCAACCATGACTCCAAAGAGGAGGAAAGCCAAGCGGTTCATCACAGCTGGTGATTTGAGGGGAGAGTCGATAATCCCCTACCCCCTTCTACTTCCCCTCTTCTTCTCTCTTTCCCTGACTCTCTCCCTCCCCTCCTCTACCCTCTTTTCCTCCCTCCCTTTCCCCCTCTTGCCCTCTTCCCCCTTTACTCCACCCACAAACTGTCCCACTCCCTTTCCCCCCTCCCCTTTCAGTTAATTGCTCTTTCCATTGTTTTGTTGTTTGATTCATATTATTATGATTCCACAGTTTATCGTTCATGTTTTTATGTATCATGTTGTTCTTTGTACAGCGCTTTGGTGTAAGGCGCTTTATAAATTAATAAAATACAAATACAAATACAAGAAACCGGACTGTGTTGATCGAAAAGTAGAAAACAGCTGATTTGAACTGTGAAAGAACTATTGATAAAAAAGGGGAAAACGAGCAACAGAGGAGTCACGCACCACGTTGTTGCTCACGCCGGAAACTTTGGGCAATTGCCCGATGGTACAAACTACCATAAACAGAAACCTTGGGAAAAGGTGAAAAGGGGTCAAGTGGTCACACAGGGGTCTTGTAAAATCATCTGTAGTGTTGAAAGTCTTTGACCTACAGATAATTATGAAGGAGAGGGAAATGAATTCCACTTGGTGAAACTAGCCCATGAACTGTTTGATAAACGTTGTCAAGCGTGAACCCAGCAGAGGGATGCTAACAAAAAAGGGGTGAGGCCTGAAGTACCTATGAAGAGTGTGTTGACAGGAGTGGACCCGACCAAGGGATGTCCACATTGAACTGTTTGCTAAAATAAACCATAGTGAACCCGAAGGAGCAAGGCTGACATCTAAAGAGGTCCAAGCCAAGCAGAGGGAGATCCAGGGGGAGGAAAGACATCGCCCCTATGTTCATTTGGACAGGAACTATGTGCTTGTTGGTTCATTTTGTTGAAACCATGAGGCCCTCGAAAGCAAGATACTTTTTACTGAAAAGAGACTTAACCACATCGAAGAACCTAATAGCTGGTATGGAACTCTTTTTTTATTGAAAACCCAATCCCACACTCTTTTTATAATTAGTTGTAAGGATTTGGCAATAGGTTTCAGAGTATAGGCCTTTTTACTTTGACAAGACACCACAAGGACTGCCTTATTTTTCATTTGATGGCCAAAGCTTGCTCCCATGTTAGATTTCGGTTTAGGTTAGGTGTTTTTCTAGCCTGCATTTACAGTTTAATAAACACCCTTGAACTGTGATCACTGTCTTTACTGTTGCCACCATGAGTTCCTTACATGATAAATACCAAAAGGGTCCCCCTCCCCGATTCCTCGAGCATACGAGATGCCCACTTTTATGGAGCCATGATTCAAAAATTGCCCGTACCTGGTGTCTGCGGACATCCAAAGCACACCCCATATTATGCTAGGTATCTAACTTTTTACTGGGTTCCGAAATGAAAAGTCTTATAGAGGGTACCAAACACGTCCCTATGGAAAAGAAAAACAGACCACAATTTAATCCATCTACTGGGAATGGACACTTACTTTTACAATGACCGTTACCATAAATCCAGCAAAACGAGCAGGCCTAGAAGGTGCCATATATTCCCACAAACCCCGTGGCAAAAACCACCTGTAGCCATTGCTCCAAGCATTAGACTGTGTAACCATTGCTTCGCTCCAGGAAATGCATAACACTAACACCAGGTAGCCAAAATCCTTAGTAAAATTACCTCTTGCCCAATTGTTCATTTGTTTTGAAATCTATCAATGTTTGAAGCATCCAAAACATGCTTTCTTGTCCCCATACAGTGTTTTGTGATTATCACTGTAGAAAAATGTGCATATAGCAACGCACCGTGCATAGAGGTTTTGAGCCAATTGTCTTGCAATGTGTATATAAGTGTCGTTTATGACAAATAGTGTATTGTGATGTGATCTTACATATTGGTCCCTGAGACCAAAAGATTTGGGAAGCGCAACATACATACACACCCATTTCATTTTGAAAAATTTGGAAAAATGTGTGAACAATCAATGTAAAAACGAATGTGCACTGTTGAAATACATCCTTTGGACTAGTTTCATAATACGGTCTCTGATATTGTGAGTGATTTGTGATGCATAATCCCGACCTTATATGTCATGTCATACTGCACTGGACCAACTCTGTAATGTGCTTTTTTACATTGTGGCAGCAATGCTTTTTGATTTCCTTATATCATTCCTTATAAATATAAAGTGGGTGTGCATATCTCGGAGGCTGATAATCTATTTGAAGATACAGTAGCATTTGTTACCTTAGCACATAAAGCTGTTTTGTTGGAGATTGAGAGAGTCCTAGCTGGCAAACTCTTTGGGGTTCCCTTGGTATTATTCCATAATGTGATTTAGCCATACCAGATCTGAATTTATTGAAACATCTGGAGTTTTTTTGAATTTCCAATGGCTTACACCAACATTTGACTGTGGTAGTCCTTTGTCTATGTTGATTATCCCTGCTGACACTGCAGAGAGAGCTTATTTACTGGTGTACGTCACAGTGTTTTTGAGTTAGTTGGATATTGCTGCATAGTGCTATGTTTCTAGTGCTCATGGGAATAGAAACATGTAATGTAATTGCTGGTGTGTTCCATTAACACTTGTGTGTGTATTTGTTTTGGAGAACTGCATTGGTTTGAGCCTTGTCACGAAGCATGTTTGGAGACAAAGGGCCTCATTACGACAGGTGTTTTGGGCAAGAGGTCATGTCACTAAGGATATTGGCTACCTGGTTTCTGTGTTATGCATTTCCTGGAGACAAGCAATGGTTATGAGGACTAATGCTTGGTGTATTGCTACAGGTGGTTTTTGGTACGAGGTTCATGGCCATATATGGCACCTTCTAAGCATGCTCGTTTAGGTGGATTTCTGGTGAAGGTTATTGTATCAGTAAGTCTCAATTCCCAGTAGATGGATTACATTGTGGTCTGTTTTTCATTTTCTATGGGCCTTTTCATTTGGGAACCCATGAAGACAGAAGTTACATGCCCAGCATAATTTGGATTGTGCTTTGTACATCCACGGATGCAAGGTATGGACAATTTTGGAAACATGGCTCCATACATGTGGGGATTTAAGTATGCTCGTGGAAAGGGGGACCAAGAGACCCCTTCGCTATGTATCAGTATTTAGTGTGTTGTATGTATTGCAGTGTTCTGCAGTGGTCAGTGGAGGCCATTATATATCAAGACGTTATATGAAATAGGACCGGAAATTGGTTTTTACACTCGATGGGCGTTACCATGCATAATGAGTAGGTACTCTGAACTAATTGTTTTGGCTTGTTGTGTACAAGCCTTCTCCAGATTAAATTACATCGGTTTTTTCTGGTGTGTAAAGATGAATTAACATCCTAGTTTAAAATTGGTGACTTGTGTCCTCTTTTTTGAATATTTTAGTGTTAGAAACTCTTCTAATTGTCTTTAAAGCTGTGGAGATCAGCACGCCCATGAATCAAACATCCTGCAAGTATGCAGAAGATAGGCCCTGATGAGTGCCCTACCGAATGGGTAAAGGGGACAGAAAACTGTTGGGCTTATGATTGTTGTATGCAAATTGGGCCACTATATATTTGTTTTGTCAGATTGTGATGGAAATACATTTTTATGTTGTGTGTGCACTGTGCTTTTAGTACTGATTTTTCTTATTTGGGTTTGTTTAGGAATTTGAAATTAATGGTATTCTAGAAGAAATAGTCACCTTACAAATGTGTCTATTTTGTTCCCTTTTCTCTTTGTTATAGAAGGATGTACTTTTGGTCCCAGACCGTAGAGAAAGGTAACCCTGTTTTTGTGGTTTATCTGGGAGTTGCTACCCATGTTATATTAGTGTGAGCCAACCACTTCACCCATGCCCCAATCACCAAACTATGTCTCTGCCCATAATAGGTATAAAAAAATGACTTCTTCAAACACACTGTGTTGGACAATGACTTTTCTGGTTAAGTTGAGAGAGTTCAATGACTTGTTTGCAAATAGGTAGTATCATATCATATATTTCTAAATGTTTGACACATTTGATATGGATGACTGGATGTGCTTGATTAAGAAAATGTTCTCCTTAAAGTGAACAAATTCCACCTTTATGAATAACAATCAACAGATTCTATATTATGTCATATCAACCCATCCATTAAACAAGGAAAAAAATGTCTTCTCCATACAGTTGCTCGTATGAACTAGACAATTATTATTGATTTATTATGTGCAAGAATTCCACTGAATCTTCTAAAGTTTTGTTTGAAAGTTCGGTTATATCACACCTTATTTATTATTGTTCTTTGTATGTGTATTTTCCTAACTCTGAACTTGTTCTGATTGGTTATACTTGTGTTCTACTTTGAGATTGTGTTTTGTTTAAATTCTCCATCTAGCATTTATTTGTTTTCAGGCCATTTTTTTGTGACTTGTGTTTGATTCTAGATTTGAGTTTGCATGTTGTTTTTTTTTTAACTGTGTTCATGCCTTTGTTCCTGTTAATGATTTTGAGATGGTTTCTTGTTATCACCCAACCATGGCTTTTCATTCAGCTTCTCAATTTCTTCTTTGTGTTTGTCAACATCCATTTATATATTCTTGTTGTTCATTTTGTTCGACTTTGTGCTCCCAAATGATGGAATTGTATTGCCATGGACATTTGTTCCTGTTTATACAGCTTAAGAAACAGCTTAATAATCATAGTTTACATAGTGTTTTTCTTCATGATGCTGTCTCCTACGTGATGCTTATATCCTATTCTTACTGGATATGGTTAATATTTTCTCATTTTCCGGCCTTACTTTGGAAAGGACTTTGGTTAAAAGTGCTATATAAATAATGTGTGAATGAATAAATACATTCATAAATACATTCTGAAGATTTTAAGAAGCTGATCATAATTGAAATCTGTATTCTGATACCTGTTTTGAACTAGTTCTCTCTACTGGATGCGAAACAGAGAATCATATTTCCAATAGTTATATTTTGAAAGGTTTTGACGTTTAACTGAAGTCTGTTGATGGTGGTCTCAAAACGTAATGAGATGTTTTCTTGTAACAAGTTGTTTCCCAGTCTTAAATACTCTTAGAAGCAAACTATTTGGGGCTGTAAGAACACATGAGAGACAGTGACCTATTCCTGGTTGTAGGTGTGTACAGATGACTATAATACAAACATTCCTGCAGTATCTTTCATGACTACACATATACAGGAGGAAGGTTGATATTCAGTGCAATGTGCATTGTTTGTTGTAATAGCAAAATCCATGGCATAATGTAACATAAACTTCATACTAATGTCTATGTTATTTCCCAATAAATTGATAGACAAGAACTGTTAAATTGTCCCCTGTCTCTTTGGTTTGAATCCTGATCATGTTTAACTTAATTATTTCTTATCTCAACTTCAATCTGAACTGATGGTTCCCTGAGTCACTCTTTGATTCCTCCAGCAGATGCTTGACTCCCTTCACAATTGTGAATTGTGAGGGCAATTTTAGCAGCTAGCTCTTCATATTGGAAATCTTCAACTTCTAACATATGTTTAATACACTTTATAAAGTGATTGGTTGTTTCCATTGCTTCAAATGAAGACTCAAAAGAACTGTGCTCTTCTCTTAAATCTGCTTTAGTTTGTTAGGTTTGGAAAAATTCAAATGTGCCATACAATTAAATTTTTGTTTTGTCTGCAGCTCAGCAAGAACATTTGATAAGGTTGATAAACGTTGAATGCTTGACTAAACAGCATTCAAAATTCCAAATGTCATGCCTACAAACTGTCACATCTACAGACATATTTTTGGCATGTGTAGCACTGTGTTATCATGTATACAAGCAGATAATCTGTTTGGCTAATATGTGTCAATAAGGGTGATGTTTAGGATGTCTCAATCCTGCACAGCCAGGTATTTTATTTATTTGCAATGATCCAATCTCTCTTTTCTAAGGAGAAGCTGGATTTAGACTGAGCCAAAGACACATTTTTATTTATCATACAATGTTATGCCAGTTTAACAGTAAGAGGCTTGACAGGTGCCACATTTTCTGTAGAAAAGCATTTTGTATGTCAAAACTGTATAATTATTGTGAACATATAGTTCCACAGATCTTTCAACTTGCTCTTCTCAACTCTAGTGAAGTAAGCTTTAACATAAACTACTACTGCTGTTCAATTGTCTGCAATTGATTGGAAATCAGTGTGGGCATTCAATAGTGCATTCATTACTGGTGTGTGGGTTTTGATGCATTGGGGGCCTAATTTCTATTGCTATTAAATGTAACTTTGGCAAACTTACAACACTGAAAAGTGACAGGAATGTACTAAATCAAAACAGCGGGCATTGCTTTATTAGTGAACAAATTCCACCTTTATTCCACCAAATTCCAGCCTGCCATGCCATTAGAGAATGACATGGCAGTTTGAGAAACAATGGTCTGGAGATTTGCCCAGAGCAATGCCAGAGGTTTAATTTATTCAAAACAACCCATCAATTTCTGTTATTCTAAACTCAACCTGAATGGGCTGGGTATGTCCAGATGTTTACCTCAGTGTGTTGCACCGAGAGACAATAGCTATACCTCACTTATGATGCCCAACAGGCTAAACATGTCTTGGATTTATGGTGGTCTTGTGCATGAGGAAGGTGACCTAGCAGTTTGTGTGAACTGCCCCTTTCGATATGGGAACACGCTCGATTTGAATATGGCCTTTCATTTTCTGCCATGGTAGGATAAAAATCAAGTGCCTGGAGGGCTGTCCCAGATCAATGCTAGGGTTTACGATTTTTTCAAAACCTTGCATAGACCATCTTTGTTTCTGTAAACATGCAGCATGGCAGTGAAGCAGTGGTGTAGGTATGGAAATCATTGACTGAATCCATTGAACAGAGTACACACACACTTTTTAAATCAGCATCTTACTTACTTTGGTTTTCAGTATGCAGGAAGTCATTTAAATCATGTAATGTATCCTCTGCACAACTGACCGTGACAAACCAAGTGAGAGGTCCATGGGTTGTTAGCATACACACACACAGGAAAATCAGCATTATGCCAGAACCATAATGCTTTGACATTTTTGAGACACAAATATTAGACATGTTGCTGTCAACGGACAACTCCAACAATTCTTCTTTGTCTTTGATGTAGTTAATTAGCTGCAATGTCTATAGTAGTTCATTATAAATTTCATGTTATTCTGCCATGAATTACAATAAAGGAATACTGTAGAAATGGAAATGGCTGTTGATAACTTCCCATGAAGATATACACACCAAGGGGAAGATTCTTCCAAAAATGTTTGGTGCAAACAATGAGATGTACTAATGCATCTCATCACGTGAACCAAAAAGAACCAGCAGCCCAGTCTACAAAGGTCCTCTAAGATGCCTTTTTTTTACTCCTTTGTGCATTTGCACAAATATGGGGGTATTTCTGCACATTTATAGTTGAATATTCGCTCTCTTTATAAGCATGGAGTAGAAATTACAGACCATGTAAATGAAAAAAAACATGACATTTTCGGCATAAGCAAAGCATGGCTTAACCCTGACCTTCCCACCAAAGCCACACTCTCAACTCCTGACGAGTACACCCTTTACAGGGCAGATTGTTTACAAGGCAGAGGAGGCGGAGCAGCACTTATATGCAAGTCCAGCCTTAATTGCCACGTTTTACCACATATCTCACCTGATGGATGTGAATTTTTGTGAGTATGAATTAAAACGTCCCCACACACATGCTTCAATGTGCTCACCATATATTGACCCCCTAAAGACATGCCCCTCTTCGAAGAACAATTTATTGATCTAATGGCACACATCTGTAAAACTAAAAGCCCTCTTATCAACATGGGCGACATTAACTATTGGGCTAATGACCAACTGGACAAAGCAGGCCTCAGCCTGCTAGACTCTATCTGCTCAATAGGACTACATCAATGGGTTAAAACTCCTACACAAAAAAGTGGACATGCATTTGATTGGCTCCTATCGCAAAATGTAGACATTTCCCAATTTACAGTAACACCATGTATCTCGTCAGATCATGCTCTTATACACGCGAAAATCTTCCTGCCCAATCCTCCACAGAAACTCAACTCCTACCCACGCCTATGCAAATTAACGCATAACCTGAAAAACATAACTGCCCACAAGTTCTCAACTCTGCTACCATCCAAACTGCAGCCTTTAGTCAACTTCACTGACTCTTCTGTTCTAGTTGATCATTTGACTCTTGCTGTAAAGCAAGTTGTTAATGAATTAACCCCTTTGAAGATGAAAGTAATTAAAACAGAAGCCATTAAAAACACCTGGTTCTATGAAGAAATTGTGATCGCTAGACAATCCAAAAGGGACCTAGAAAGAACTTGGAGGACGAACCCCAACGCTAATACTTTATCCGCCTACAAAAAATCCACACTAGAATTTAAAAAAACTCATCACAAATGCTATAGCAACACACTAGAACAAAATAATCATTAATGCCTAATCTAATGTTGGAGAGCTGTTTAAGATTCTGGCAGAATTTCAAGACCAGCCTCCACCATCTAACAACATAACAAAGGATTCAGAATGGTGCCAAGACATCCATGATGGCTTTCTGTCTAAAATCAATTCCCATAAGGAAAACATTAAGAAATCCCTTAACAATGTGGCCCCGTTGCTTACCACAAAAACTATAAGGCATCTCACCAAGGCTCAGAGCAATATATCACAATTCTCCTTCTCTCATTACTAGGAAAAGGATGTGCTCAAAGTGATATAGGATTTAAAAGCCACCTCTTGCCCCGGAGACGACTGCCTGTTAGGCAGAATTATATGCAGTACCCTTTGGGAACACGACACACAATTAGGACTACAAGTGACAATACAAATTCACCTTTGGCACAAGCATGTACTACACAGTAAAGTGGTAGTGATGGCTGAGCAGCCAGACTTATCTCAAGAGTAAAGTGAGCAGTATCAATAGTTACACAAAGGACAGCAAATACTATGATTCAAACAAACACTCACTCAAGGTTTCTGAGTAAAAGAATATACATTTATTTACACATCAGTTATTAAACTTTTCACTATTTTCAAGTAGTTGAAAAATCAAGTTTCTAATACACTACAAAACACCCAATAGATTCTGGACAAGTTAGGTTAAAAATTAAGTGTGAGCAAAATGGCACTCCGGTAATAAAAAGGGAGGGAAAGACAAAGTTAGACAGCAGTTGAGCAGCACCAACAAGTAAGTAAGCAGGGCATTCTAGAAAAAGGAACTACAGTGAGGAAATCAAATCAAGAGGCCAGGGCCAAAGTCAATGGACCTGTCGGGGGGGGAAATTCTGCCGGGGTCGGCAGGACCGTCCGCAGACCTCTGGACAGGGACGCCCCAACTCCTCCCGTATATCCCAAAAGAGATAGAGTATGAGACACACGCAAGAAGCAAGGTGACTCTGCTGTTTATTAGACAAAACGGCAGGGATGGGTCAAGGAGCGTACGCGTCCGTCCTGACACACACACAATCGTGGGGCTCGCAGGCCCTTTTTACCTTAGTATGACGCGCTACTTGCGTCACTTGGAAAGTTTTAGCAAAAACCTATCTCCACTCTGGATTGGTTACTCGAGTGGTAGGGTTAGTATAGCGCACATATAGAGAACGGTGTTATGGGCTGAGAGTTAGTCAGGTGGTATACCTGGGCTCTCCCTTCAATTTGATACATGAAAATTGTTACATGAAGACCTTTGAGGATTGGTCAATGTGAATGGCGTCAGTGATAAGAAACCCATGTTCTAATTGGTCCGCTCGCGAGCCTCCCAGTCTGGGACTATCGCTGTTCCCTGCTCGCGGTGCACCTGTCATTTGCAACAATGTTTTAATATGGGTAGGTGTAAACAATGTGAGGATTTATTCATATGTTGGGAGGTCGAATACTCCCACTGCTGCAGATGTCCAAATGAGTCTTTTAATTGTATCTGCCTGTGTCTCGAAACGTGGGATTCAGGCGTCTCCTTCCTCCTGGGCTTGGCATCTTGTCAGGTTTGACTTTATCACGTGAGGTGGGACCGTGTTTGAGGCAAAATTCAACACAATTAATATTGTTTTTCCTACTGTGTGCCTGGTTTATCTTGCAGGTGCGACCTTGGCGTTGGCTTGCAGCGTGCGAGATTGCAACATCGTGCCCTTGGCGGTGTGCTTTCGCCGGGCTCATTTTGCAGGGTCAGCAACCCCGTTCTTGCTCACTCAATGTTCATGGAAGCTTTTGCCTGCGGCCTATTTGGGCCTGGTGCATAGGTGGAACCGTTTGATGCAGGGCGCTTTAGGTTCGGTATCATATTGCTTTATCCTCAGTATCGTGTCCCCATTATATTCTTCATTATGGTACATGGCTCTTAGAAGCAGCATGAGCAAGCCTTTTTTATATAAGTTCATGATGCGTCTTGCGTTTCTGCATTTTGAGAGCCTATGTGGAAAATAATAAAGATGTACGTCTGTGAGTATGTCTGTCGCCTACGTCATAGCACTGAGTATATTCTTCGTGTAGATTGGTGCGGGAGTGTCTGGTGTGTATATTTGCACAGGTGTGCTGACCGTTGGCTAGGTCGTCATGGCATCTCTAACGACATGTAGGTTTAGTCGAGTTGGTCCGTGCCACAGGTGTCGGCATGGACAGGGCGGGCTGCTGGGCAGGTAGATGGGCACATCCGTATTTTCCTGTACCAGGGTATTTGGTCGTCCGGTAGATAGGCAAACTCCTCTCGTGGCGGGTGTCTGGGCCATGATCCTCTAGGCCAAGCACGAGAGGGGAAGGGCGGGAGCCTGTTCTTCCATTCTCCCACTTCAGTACCCCCTCTGGTCGACTTGTCGACCACAAAAATATCCTTTTCTTTATCTCCTCTTACTCTCCATATTTTAGTTATTCCTCCCAAATGTCCATAGTGGTTAACATGGTCTTCGAATGACCAATACATATATTTACATGTTCCTCCAGGAGTGCAGTATACCCATTTCCCTATGTAGCTCCTTGGGTTTCTTGGGTTTTCGAGCTTCACAGATGGTGGGTCCAGGTGGTTGGTGATGATCTGGTTGCGCAACTTCTCCCTCTCTTTTATTATTGTACCTGTGTGTTGGCCGTCATCTGTTGGCATCAAGAGGTGTATACCAACCATTTCGATCATCTCGTCTGTGGTGCGTGCCTTTCGGGCTTTCCAAAATCTTATTATGATCAATGTAGCTCCAGCCAGAATAGCACATCCAACTATAATCTTCAGTCCATCTGACAGCCACAATGGCATCCATGACCATAATATTGAAAACCAGCTCTCATCCTTTTTCACACCTTTACTTTCATCCATCATTTTTGAGTGCATCTGGGCCAATTGTGATACAGCTTCCGTGACTGTACCATTGTCAGCATCGTTAGCAGGAATGAATGTGCAGCATGATTGTCCTATCTTTGCGCAAACTCCTCCTTCCATTGCTGTGAGGAGGTCCAGTACATATCTGTTCTGTAGTGCAACCATTCTTACTGCTCGCAATTCCTCTTTTATTGCATTGAATCCATTTACTGTAGAGTTGATTGTCATCATTAGTTCCCACCTAGTTATCTGGAGCCATTTTGCGTTTGCGTAAGCCTGCAGTCCAGGATGTATTATTGAGGAGAAGAACATAGCTGCTCTGCTGAATAGTCTGTGTTCCGGCGGTATTGAGGTCAGTGCTGTTTCCGACCTTCCCCACAGGTAATTTCCTGTCAGAGGTTCTCCTTGTCTTTTCCTTCTGTTGAGGACAGTGTCGTTGCCGTTGCGTCTGTTCTCTGATCCTTTTCGAGGCTGTGCAGATCTCTTCTTCCTTTTGTTTCCTTCATCCATCTTGGGGAAATTTGCCGTATTCACATGCTTCTGGGGTACCACTAGTGATGGTACATTAACGTGTACTATAGTGCATACTCCATTCCACAAAGGGGGCAGTGTGTGATACGCCTTGTCTCCACAGGCCCAGTAATGGTCCATTACTACTGCTGTTCCTGCTCCCCCCTCAGGTAACTCCGTCACGCTTTCACAGTTGGTATTGTATCCTACATCCACCTCTCCTTTATGTTGGTAGCATACCTTAGGCGCAGTTAGCGGCAATATTGTTATTGGGTCTTCATCCTTCTCCATCCACGTAAGCATGGGTACGTACTTGATCCAAGTCATCCAGCATCTATGGTTATGTCCATCAATAGTTGAAATATTTTCTCTTGTTACCATGTTGCTGCCAACCACTCCTATGTCCCATTTGTTGTCCATGTACACCTTCCCTGTTATTATCATCAGTGGTCTTTCCCAACATCCGTTTTTACCAGGGACTTCAGCGGCGTACCAATCACATGGTAGGTACTGCAGTGTTACCTTCTTTGTTTCTCCTTTTTCAGGACCACTTGTTATGTATCTGAATCCTTCAGCATGTAGACTGCTCTTGTGGTAACTCAAATAAGTCTTAAGGAAGTTGTTTTCATATGGATATGTATCTCGTGTTTTCCACACCAGATGCACCACTGTCCCTTGAAATCTTCCTTTCGTCTGGAACAGTGCCAGATATATTATACATTGTGCTATTTTTCCATCTATCTCCGTAGCAACAAATGTTCGAGAAGCGCTCATGGCGTATGGGATCAATGAGCAAACGTAGCAGCTGTCTTCTGTTGTCTGCTTGCCTATTTTGGTCATGTGTTGGTACCACATGTTGTTAGAGACGTGTGCCGAATCTTGTACATAGTTGTCAATGCCTTTGTTATCTGAGTATGTGCTGCGTTTGACTCTATTTTCCTGGTGTGGGGTTTTACTAGTACCACCTGACGTAACACCTGTTGCAGCTGGGGGTGGGGGTACATTAGGTTTGGGTACAGCAATGATATCAATAGCATAGCTGTACTGCCATACAGAGGCAGCCAAGAACCCGGTGATCATTAAAATCCCTATCAATTTTATTACAAATGCTAATTTCACCGGCATTTTTCTCTTACCTTGCTGCAGTCCGGCAGCTTATTCTTGCGACGTTACAGTTGCCCGCCTGAAAATTCTTTATATGCTTGTTATTAAGGTTAGTTATTGTTATTAAGATCTCCTTATCAAGTAGTCATTCACTGCCCAGGCGAAGAGCTGTTCCCACACCAATCTAAGCGATCTATCTCTTAGGGCAGGCAAGTATGGTTGGAGGTGGGGCATTGAATGTTCTATGGCCAAGAGGAATGCTGTGTAGTAGACACGTACCCTCCTTCCTTTCAGGTACGTTGGCCGTTTTATTTCATATACAAATTGGTGTGACAATTCTTCCAGGTAATTATCGTCTGAGGGTACCATCTACTCCTGGGCAGTGAATTAGTTAGTTATCTACTTTCTTAACAGTACAATAATACACTTTACCTGTATGTGCGAGAGAAAAGAAAGAGAACATTCAGGTGTTTACATGTGTATATGTGCAAAAACAATGTCCTTCAGTTCAGTTATTACTACAGTGGGTAGGGGGTCAATGGGCAGAGGGTTTGGGGCTCAGGCTGGCGGGAGTCTCTTTACCCTTTGATCGTGTAACCATGGGGTGGGCGGTATGGGGATCACCCCTTTCTTTTCTAATAGTTGTCTCTGGGGAATCTGGGGGGTGGCAGGGTATGGGGACACTTAGGCTGTTAGTTGTGGGAGAAGTTTCTTCCTCCGTTGGTGACGCTGTTGTTGTTCTTCCTGTGGCCCTGTCGGTGGCGCTGGGGCGGGTCTGGAGTTTGTAGATCTTTACGTCGTGTAGGTGGTTCCAAGCACGTTTGTCCTGTAACTTTACTGCTCTCGTTGATACCTCTTCTACCAGATGGGGGCCAGTGAATCGTGGACTGTTCCACTTTCTGTTGAAATTGCGAAGTAGTACGTGGTCACCTTTAGCAACTTTGCACAGTCTTTCCTTTTCCAATTCTTTATCCACGTCTTCTTGTTGGTCGCTGTTAGACCCGCCCCGCGTGCGCACGAGCTGTTGAGACACAAACCCTACACTAGTAATCAAAGAAGACACATATTGGTACATTTCATCACCAAGAACACTCGCAGTACTCTCGTGGTCAGTAAATGCTCTTGATGTTGGCGTTAGGAGAAGGTGCATTTGACGCCCGGTAACCACCTCGTGAGGGGTGAGGTGGTGGTCGGACCCTGGTCTATTCCTTAGCTCAAATAGGGCTAATGGAAGGCAATATAACCAACTCTTCTTTGTTGTTTGCTGTATTTTTGCAATTGCCTCCTTTAATAGGCCGTTCAGGCATTCACATATACCGTTGGCCTGTGGGTGGTATGCACATGCAAATTTATGCTTGATGTTCAGCAAGGATGTAATGTGCTGGAACATTTCGTTTGCGAAATGTGGGCCATTGTCTGACCTTAATACCTCACACACTCCCCACCTAGGGAAGACCTCCCTCACTAGGAATTTAGCTGCTCTAAATGCATCTGGGTGTGAACAGGGCCCTGCTTCAATCCACCTGGAGAATGGGCATACTACTACAATCATATACCTATTTCCTTGACATACGTTGATCATATCAACATAGTCAATATGGAGATGTCGGAACGATCCCTCT
This sequence comes from Ambystoma mexicanum, assembly GCF_040938575.1. Classification (NCBI taxonomy): domain Eukaryota; kingdom Metazoa; phylum Chordata; class Amphibia; order Caudata; family Ambystomatidae; genus Ambystoma; species Ambystoma mexicanum. The sequence continues at coordinate 643,404,295 of NC_090930.1, read as the reverse complement.
GGCCGGGGTATAGTACCTCTTATCACCTTCAAAGTGTGGCCGGCCGTAAACTGTTGACATGTGAGACAGTTGCTGATACAATTTGACACATGAGAATTTAACTCGGGACAGAACCAGTCTTCCCTAATTCGTGCTGCAATTACTTCCTTGCCTGTGTGGGCTGGGTAATGTAGTTGGCTCAGGGCGGTGTTCAAAAGTGCCAATGGTATTACAACCTTTCCAGTGTCACCCTGGCGCCATAGTGCGTCGGTTGGTGACATTGTGCATCCTCTTTTTACCCATATTTCTTTTTCGGCCATTGGTGCAGCCGCTTGTAGCTCCATAATCTGTGTGGCTGGGAGATGGGTGTACCCTTCTCTTATCAACATCTCCTTAGCCATTCCCCTCCCTCTCCCTCTCTGTGACTCTGGGTGGTTCCATATCTCACCAAAGTATGCAGCATACTTCGCATGTGCGTCTGCTGCTGCATTCCCTTTTGAGATGTGATCTTCGCCATTGGTGTGTACGGTGCATTTCACTAAAGCTAATTCTTGGGGGTCATTTATTGCTTCGATTAGTTCAGCCAATAGGAGGGCATGTTGCACTGGAGTGCCATCAGCTCTCCTAAACCCTCTTCTTCTCCATTTCGACAGCCCTGAGTGGACAGTGGATGTAACATACGCGCTGTCGGAGTATATGGTCACTCGTTTGTCAAAGCTTTCCTTCAACGCCAGGATCAGTGCAACTAATTCCGCTGCTTGAGCGGAGTAATGCTGTGGTAATTGTACACATTTCATGGCCACACACACCGGTACCTCCATCATTTTTACCACTGCTGCCCCAGTCCTGCTTACACCATCCCTTTGGTAGATAGTTGATGACCCATCAATGAACAAGAGCTCACCTCCCTCTAGCGCGTTTTCTTCAACCTTTCTAGTACATGAGTACATGTCAGTTATTTGCGTACAGTCGTGGGCATAATCTCCCTCCTCAATTACTTCTGCTAGGAACCTTGCAGGGTTGACCGTGCTACATCTAACAATTGATAGGTCAGCTCTGGATAAGATGATCTCATAACCTGATGCCCTTTGCGTGGTTAGGGTGGACTTAGGTTTATTCAATATGGCAAATAGTGCATGTTCCACAAACAGTGTAGTTGGGCACCCCATGGTTATTGCTGATGCTTTCTCTACCGCAAAAGCACCTGCGGCAAGACCTTGTTCGCAAGGGAAATGACCTAGCATCACAGGATCTAAGTGGCCGCTGTAGAATGCTACTGGTTTGCAGCCCATGCTTGTTTTTTGGGCCAACACTGCTTTCATTACTGCTGAGTCGGTGTAAGGGTTGTGTCCCAGGACCGTCACCCTACCCAGTTGTGTTTGTTGTACTTGGGGTTGTTGTGTTATCGCTACCTGTTGTTGTGTCAGTGAATGTGTCTGTTGTTGTGTTATTAGTTGTTGCTGTTCATTTCCCTGTTGCAACGTCTGCTGTTGCTGTATGCCCTGCTGTTCCTGTGTGGGCCTTGGTTGTCCCTGTTCACTCCATGATGGTTTTCCTGGTCTTACTCTACACATGCGTGACATGTGCCCTAATAGTCCACAACTCCAACACACCGGTGGTTCCCTACTCTGCCATGGAAAGCTCCCTGTGTTGTCCTGGTATACTGGTTGCCCTGTGGGATAGGAATTTCTAAGTCCTCCTACCTGCTGTTGGGTATTATATCCGTATCCTCTCCCTCTCATAATTCCTCCCCTCCCCCTGTTGTAATTATAATACCCATCTCCTGGCATTGGGTATCCTCCTCCCATGTTGGTCGTGTATGGTTGTAGTGGCGGCACCTGTTGTGTTATAGTCTGTGAAGGTGGTATTTGGGAGGGATCTTGTGCAGCCACTACTTGTGTGGGGCTTTGGGTCATTGTTGTAGGCGTAGTTATTAGTGCCCCTTCCATTGTGTATTTAGTAAGCTTTTTCTGTACTAGTTTAGCCTCTTCCGTTTTCCTGTCCTCTTCCTTTTGTTTCATTTTTCCTTGCCATGTCCTGCAATGATGCACTGTAGTCAGTTGTATTTCTGGCCATGCTTTTGCTTCCATTCCCACTACTTTCTTCAGTTGTTTCTGAACTCCTTCCGGGAGCCCTTGTACTAGTATATGATAAAATATTACGGGTGTTTTGTCCCATTGTTCTCTAGTTTCCATGCGCCACTTCTCTTGGATTTCCTGGATATAATCAACAGGATCTTCATTCTCACGCATCTTGCGGGAGGTAATTGCTCCTATGTCTGATGTGTCTGGGTACTGTACCCTCAGTGCCTGCCATAGTGCATGTCTGCAGTTTGCGAATGGTGCCCCATCATGCGATGTGTTTGTTATTGTTACCCCAGGGAATCCCGCTCTCTTCCAAATGTCATCCGCTGCATCCCCTAATATCGATTTTAGAAGGCCCTTCACATCTCCTACTGCCAGTTTCTGTCCTGTGGTGTGTTTTTCCATTTCATATATCCACTTACCCGCACCTTCACTTAATGATGGGAGCCTGCATTTTATATTTTCTTTGTCTGTATGCTTCCAAGGGACATACTGTGGCCTAACCCCTCCCCTCTCCAGAAGTGGCATTAAGTTATGTCTCGTTTTACCCTTTGTGTTCCATAAAATCGAGTCCTCACACCCTTCCTCTTCTTCCCGTTCTTCTACATCGTCAATTTCATCCATATTTCCCCTGCTCGTAACTCTTTCTTCTCCATCTTTTCCCCTTCTTCCATCATTTCCTGTATTTAATGTGGGCATGAGTATTCGCCTTTCCAGCCTGCGTCTAGGGAGGTCCCTAAGCCGACATGCATAGGGTGTCAGTTCGTCTTTGAAGGGCGCAAGTTTTATTGTGCGTAACGAGCGTGAGGTGGTTGAGCATGTAGGGTGCGATGGGAGAGGGCGTGATGGGGACGGTGCGGCCTCATGTGTCTGTCTTTCCGCTATTCCTTGCTCATCCTCCTCACTTCTCTCCAGCTCATCCTTTCTCCTACGGATCCATGGCGAGTCTGTGTTGGTCCGGGTGATGTATAGTTTATCTAGGCTTTCCCTTTCACTTTTTCTTCCTTCCTTCTCCACTCCTTCTCCTTCCTCACTGCAAAAATCAGTCATAAACGGCACCCCCACTCGGTCCTTTTCCCCTTTATTGTAACTGTTTGTAAGTCTATTAGGTCCAGTTCTCCTTTTTCTCCTTTATCAACCGCTCCCCTTTGCGCTGATGTTGTTGCTACTTCTGTGTCTTTATATACATCCCCCCATACTTCACTCTCCCTTCTCCTATCTTCTCTTTCTTCTTCATCTCCCTACCATTTTCCTCCCTTTTCCTTTTTAATTCCTTTTTAATTCCTCCATTACTTCACTACTCATCTGTTCCAATATTATTTCATCCTCTTTCTTCCTTTCCCATTTCACCCTTTCCCTTTCTAGTATGCTCTCTATCACCCTCCCTTCTTCGTATTTCTTAGTCGTTTCTGATAGTAGTCTCCTCTTCCACATTGCCATTTCTTTTTCTTTCTCTTCTTCTTCCCCTTTCTTTTCTCGCAGCACTGCTCTTGATACCCTTTCTGCTGCTGCTTTTACCCTTTCAGCTTCTCTCCTTTGCTCCTCAGTTCGTTCCCTTATTTTTTCCAATTCGTTCTTACCTTCTTTCCTTTTCCTCGCTCTCTCTCTTTCCTCCCTCTCGAGCTGTTTGATCAATTCATTCTGCTCATCCCTTAATTCTGCTAGTCGTTCCTCCAAAATCTCTTCCTTTTGCCGTAACAGCTCTTCCCCTCTCATTCCACTCTCCCTGGTATTATCCTTGTCTGTTTTCCTTACTACCTCCTTCTCTTCCCCTGTTAATGAACCTCGTAATTTTAATAGTATCTGTGCAGCTACCCACTCATCATTTCCTATTTCCACAGTTTGTTCTTCTCCAGTCCTCCCCTCCCCTGCTGGCATCTTCCTATGAGCCACATATGGTGGAGGGCTGTATGCCGGGTTCGAGTACCCCTCAGCCGCCCTTAACTGACCTCTTTCTATGTCTCCTAACTCCCTTAAAGGGTACAACCCCCCTCCCTCTGTTTTCACTCCCTTTGCTAGGGGTATATTGTTGCTCGGTTCTTTTTTTATTTCATTTGATGTATTATTCTTTTCTCCTCCCTCTTGTCTGTTCCCCGTGTTCTTTGGGTCTTCACTCCCCTTTTTCCCATCCTCTCCTTCCTCCTTAATCTCTTTTTCTTCCGGTATTTCCTCCACAGTGAACATTCCATTTGGTCCTGGTCGGGACCCTTGGAACATCCTCCATAAGTTAAACACCTCCACGTGGTTTGCCAACTTCTTCCCTTTGTATGTATTATGCAGATGGTTTAGTAGTGAATGTTGGGCATATGGATCGAAGCTACCATTAGGCGGCCACGGTGTTATCATTTTGTTGTCCGTCCCCTGGGTCCATTCTATACTATACTTAATCAGTTTCTCCCTATGGGGTGACAGTGTTGTACATATGTGCTGTAGTGGGGTAGTGAGGGTGTTCCCCCACCCTCCCGATCCTGTCCCGTATGACATAGTAGCGCTCCACTTGTTACCCTTCCCCTATTTGGTAGCGGTTATCTCACTAGCAGTTTACAATATACAGCCTTATATCGTTACCTGGCCCCGTAAGTTTGGGGACTTGCGATAGTCCGCTAAGGAAAATTATAAAAATATAGTATTTACATTTGTATTTTTTCTTCTGTCTTTCTTCCTTTATACAACACCCTTACGGCCCCCTGCGGCTGAGGCGCACGTAGCCCCCTGCGGCTGCGTGCCCCTTATGACGTTCTTATACAGTCGTCCTATTTTCACTTGCTCCTCCTCCTTCTTCTACACTTGCCGTGGTCGGCGCTCTCCGTGCGCAGCCACGTCCCCCGTTTCACCTTTCCCCGATCAACTCATTACCATTTGTCTCCGTTTCCACTCCCTTACCACAGTTCTCTTCCCCACCACTCTCAGAAAGAAAGATGCCTTGTGCTCGGGATATCCTATGAAAGCCCTACTGGTGACGTCACCGATCTCTTCGAGCTACTGGTAAGTTCTTCATATATTCTTTAAGTTCAAAATACACTTGCAATCTACCCCCGTTAACCTCACAGCTGTCTTCCTGTCACTCCTGGAACAAGGTAATCAATAATATAATCGGACTGCGCACACTGCGTCGCCTCGCGTGTGATACGCCCCTCGACAGGAGGGCTTAACCAGCCAATTATCTTCCGTATTGGGCAACTAACTAGCTACCGTCTACAGGGAAACGTCATCTACCTATCGAGTTTCTTGCTATCTACCTATCGAGTTTCTTGCTCGAACAATAGGGATCCTCATCTACTCATTGATCAATAAATGCCAAATCGTAGGAAACCACACACACACACACACACCCTTACACGTAGTCGCGACCTAGGCCAATCAGTGTCTACGAGCGGCCGCACGTGATGTTTTTGTGCTCCGCCCCCCCCTCGCGTAACGTAGCCGACTGCTCTCACACTCGTTCGGCTACCATTCATTCCATTGCCAACACTAAATTGTCAAACCTTCGCCGCGCACCTGTGCAACACCTCCCACCTCCCGTATTTAATTCCTCCCCCCTCCCTCACAATTTCACATTGCTTGTTGTGCGTGGCATGCTCACCAAGTTCTCTTGATGCGGGGCCGCTCGACTGCGTGCACCCCTCCAAGCGGCTCGCCACCTCCCCTCGTCTGGACCATGTCTGGACACTCGCCAACCGCGGGCGGGATACTTCTCAACCGGCTCCCGAGGGCCAATATCCGGATTGCGCTGTCCGGTCTTCTCGCAGCTCCGCGAGGGTCCTGTAGTCCTCAGAAGGGGGCAACGGCAGAGGGGGCCGCGCCGCCGGGCCTCCTCGCAACGCGATTACCTGGAAAAAGTAAAAATAAAAAAGCAGATCTTAAACAGATCTCAGCAGTGCCTCCAACTTGTCGGGGGGGAAATTCTGCCGGGTCGGCAGGACCGTCCGCAGTCCTCCGGGCAGGGAGGCCCCAACTCCTCCCGTATATCCCAAAAGAGATAGAGTATGAGACACACGCAAGAAGTTTGGTGACTCTGCTGTTTATTAGACAAAACGGCAGGGATGGGTCAAGGAGCGTACGCGTCCGTCCTGACACACACACAATCGTGGGGCTCGCAGGCCCTTTTTACCTTAGTATGACGCGCTACTTGCGTCACTTGGAAAGTTTTAGCAAAAACCTATCTCCACTCTGGATTGGTTACTCGAGTGGTAGGGTTAGTATAGCGCACATATAGAGAACGGTGTTATTGGCTGAGAGTTAGCCAGGTGGTATACCTGGGCTATCCCTTCAATTTGATACATGAAAATTGTTACATGAAGACATTTAAGGATTGGTCAATGTGAATGGCGTCAGTGATAAGAACCCCATGTTCTAACTGGTCCGCTTGCGAGCCTCCCAGTCTGGGACTATCGCTGTTCCCAGCTCGCGGTGCACCTGTCATTTGCAACAATGTTTTAATATGGGTAGGTGTAAACAATGTGAGGATTTATTCATATGTTGGGAGGTCGAATACTCCCACTGCTGCAGATGTCCAAATGAGTCTTTTAATTGTATCTGCCTGTGTCTCGAAACGTGGGATTCAGGCGTCTCCTTCCTCCTGGGCTTGGCATCTTGTCAGGTTTGACTTTATCACGTGAGGTGGGACCGTGTTTGAGGCAAAATTCAACACAATTAATATTGTTTTTCCTACTGTGTGCCTGGTTTATCTTGCAGGTGCGACCTTGGCGTTGGCTTGCAGCGTGCGAGATTTCAACATCGTGCCCTTGGCGGTGTGCTTTCGCCGGGCTCATTTTGCAGGGTCAGCAACCCAGTTCTTGCTCACTCAATGTTCATGGAAGCTTTTGCCTGCGGCCTACTTGGGCCTGGTGCATAGGTGGAACCGTTTGATGCAGGGCGCTTTAGGTTCGGTATCATATTGCTTTATCCTCAGTATCGTGTCCCCGTTATATTCTTCATTATGGTACATGGCTCTTAGAAGAAGCATGAGCAAGCCTTTTTTTATTAAAGTTCATGATGCGTCTTGCGTTTCTGCATTTTCAGAGCCTATTTGGAAAATAATAAAGATGTACGTCCGTGAGTATGTCTGTCGCCTACGTCATAGCACTGAGTATATTCTTCGTGTAGATTGGTGCGGGAGTGTCTGGTGTGTATATTTGCACAGGTGTGCTGACCGTTGGCTAGGTCGTCAAGGCATCTCTAACAACGTGTAGGTTTAGTCGAGTTGGTCCGTGCCGCAGGTGTCGGCATGGACAGGGCGGGCTGCTGGGCAGGTAGATGGGCACATCCGTATGTTCCTGTACCAGGGTATTTGGTCGTTCGGTAGATAGGCAAACTCCTCTCGTGGCGGGTGTCTGGGCCGTGATCCTCTAGGCCAAGCGCGAGAGGGGAAGGGCGGGAGCCTGTTCTTCCATTCTCCCACTTCAGACCAAAGTCTTTGCAGAGGATCACACAGTTCAGGGTAGTTTGCGGTTAAGTCTTTGCCAAGAGTTCAAAACGAAGTTGGTTGGACGAAAAGTTACTTTAAAGAATAGAGAAGGACAAGCCCTCGGATTGGTGAAAGATTTCAAACACTTTCACCGCGGCTCGACGAAACTAACAACCAGGTTAGCACAGTACCTTTAGAGCAGAAGAATGCTGTAGCTGAGGCAGACGTTCCTGGCAGGTCCTGCAGGTTCACGTTTTGTGAAGTGACTGTCGAACTGACAAGAAATAGGAAGACTGGAGGGTCCTGCACTGCCCAGGGAAGAAACCAGCAGCATAGTAAAGCGACAAATAAAAGGTGCACTCCTTAAAATGTAAGCAGGTTCCGTTCCTCCTGCTATCCAGTTCACTGTAGCTGTGCACAGCAAATTCGACCAGATGAGGGAGGCCTGGCTAGCAGTTTGGTGAACTGGTTGTTCCCACCAGCTCAAGGAGAGAAGATTCCTTGCAAATCTTCCCTATCGTCAAAGTTTGGAGATTCAGACCTGCAGCAGGGCTTCACCAGGAGGTTCAGTCGTGGTAGAGGTCCTCTTCTGTCAGCTTCTCTTCGGTTCTCTCGATCCAGTGGTGACTCTGCCTTCTCAGTCCCAGAGACCTGCTTTTTATGCAGTTTTCCCCCATTCACACATCCTGGCTGGTCCTGGCGGGACAGTCACCTAGCCAATCAAACAGGAGTGTGACTTAGGTTACCAAGGGAACCCATGGCAGGTGTCCTAAAATCCCTCCCATCACATCCTGCCTACCCAGACTTTCAGGTGCCTAAGGAGGGCTTCTGTGCAGAAGTCCGCCAACGGTTGTCGAACAAAGGGACCAAACCTGGTTTGGCGCGCAGAGTAAAACATGAGAAAGACCTTTACAAAAAGAAATGATGAATAAACCCAGTAGGAACCATATAAAATATATATGGTCCTGCAGGTTTAAGTTCGAGGCTACCAAGATAGCCTAAAACAATACCAAGGCTATATAAAATAACTACGGTAGGAAAAATAGGGTAGATACCACTGCCACCAGCCAAGTCTTAATGAAAAGGTAACAAAACAATGTTCCATGAGAGACAGACAAAAAGGGATAACTATTAACCCTTTCCACTACTCTATGTAAGATAGTTTGTACTGGGTCTGTGGTTTTAAAAAGACTAATGAAGTCAATGACAACTTTACATGTTCTGGGAGATGGTAGTCAGTCTCAGAAAATGGAGTCTTAGTTGGGAAGTCTAAAAAGACAACCCTGTGTCAGTGCACTGAAGGTGCTGTGTAACACAAAGTAGAACGATGATGCCTATGGAGGAGGTGAGGCTCCACAGTCTATGAACACAAAAATGTTAAACACACACAGCAATACACATGTAAGAGTGGGAAAAAAGGCTGACACTCTTACCAGGTGAAAAAATCAATCCTAGAATTCCAAAAATGCTGCCGAGGGACTCAGTGGGTAAGGGAAATTAGCCATTCTGGAGAATTCTCGCTAACACTGCCCTACCAATATTTTCAAGGAATCGACAGATCTACTGGTCCCTTGGATTACTAAATTAATAAACGTATCTTTTGATGAAGGCACGGTACCAGTTGAACTTAAATCTGCATGGATAACACCCTTGTTGAAAAAAGAGAATTAAGATCCCACCAATAAAAACAATTACAGACCAATAACTAATGCACCCTACATATTGAAGATTTTGGACAAACTTGCATACATCCATTTTCAGTTCCATGTCGAAACCACAACATCTTAGGCACTCGCCAGTCAGGCTACAGGGCTCATCACGGAACAGAAACCACCATGCTCGACTTAAAGTCCACTCTAGCTGGCATAGCGGATAAAAATCAAGCTGCATTTTTGATGCTCCTCGACCTCTCTGCAGCCTTCAATCTTGTTGATCATAGCTTGCTAGTGACAAGGCTCAGAGAAGTCGCAAATTGCTCCAGACTGGCATCCAAATGGATATAGCCCTTCTTGGGCCCTCGCATGATAAGGGTCTGTGTGGGTAATAATCACTCCATTCCCATCTCTCAAACCTGCGGTGTTCCACAGGGATAATGCCTGTCACCTCTGCTTTTCAATCTGTTTATACGCCCACTACTGGATCTCCTAAATGAATGAGTGTGTTCAATATACAAACTACGCAGACGACACTCAGATTGTCATCCAGCTGAGCGATCATTATAAAAATGATGCTCAAAATATCAATAACATCTATAAAGCCACCCAGGACTGGATGGCCTACAACTCCTTGGCCTTGAATAACAATAAAACAGAGCTCATGATAGTATCCTCAAAGAACACCCAAAACAAGCTAGCCACAGACTATGCCAACTTCACTATTGCGGACAATGTCATCATGGTCCAAAGGAAAGTAAAAACATTAGGCGTTGTTCTAGATGATGATCCATGATGCCCCACGTCTCCAGCATTCGATCTAGCTATGGACTAATTAATAAGTGAATACACTATATTCACCCATTTATAACAACTGAAAACTCTTCACTTCTGTCCACCGCATTGATAAATTCTAGATTAGATTATTGTAACAGCCTACTGTCCGGCACCACCACTACCAACATACAATCTTTGCAGGTGGCTCAGAATAATGCTGTGCGCACCATCTTTAACCAATCGCGCTGCACTCACATCGCCACCTACAGAAAGAAGCTACATTAGCTTCCAGTAAAACACAGAATAACACATAAAGTGTTAACAATGACACACAAGTTTGTGTCCTTGAGCAGTCCTCATATCTGTCAGAACACATCAAAGTCAAGACAACCGGCAGGAACCTTTGTTCCTCTACTCCTACAGTACTTGTTTCCCCCAGATTTACAATCGCTAAATTTGGAGTACAACTCTCGATTTCCAGGGTCCTCTCTTATGGAATGTACTTTCACCTGCAATACGTCAGGTTCAAAACTATTTTCAAAAGAGCTATAAAGACTCACCTTTTTAACATAGAGTAATCCTATGACTTCTCCACACTTCCTCTGCTTCAGTCTTTTTATGTTTTGTTTGTCTTGTTTCCGTTTTCTGTGTGCCCTGAGGGCCACGGGCATGTGGCGCGTAACAAGAATTAAAATACATAAAACAAATACATTAAAATCACATCCCGAATTCACAAATGGTATGTACTTTTAAAATGAGAGTCATCCCTCTGCACCTGTTGGGAACAGGCAGAAGGTCAGGCTCAAATCTTAACATGGCCATTCCTGGTCGTGTTATTGATTTTCAGTTATGTGTGACAGCTGTGTTTTAAACTGTGGCTGCCTGTTAGGATCTGCTATTAGGATTGATCTCCCCCTGTTTGGACATGGACTTCCTTTGCTTCCTGATGTGTCCCTGTTCCCCATGGTGTCTGTGTGTGTGAGGTCATCAGTGGAATGTTGTATGAGTGCTGACATGTTTAGTATGCTTGGGCCCCTGAGTGTTCCACCTGTGGCAGTTACCATGATGTAGCCTGGGTGGTGGCAGCCAGTGGGCTCTATTCCCTTAGCTTCCTTACTATCTCCAGTTCAATGTACCTGATGCCACCTGAATGTGAAGACGGAGAGTAAAACAGCTTACTGAAACTACCTGCTGCCTCAATCAACTTTCAATAGTAACACTACCACACTTGCATTTCCATCCCCAAAAATGTCCAATCTCGGAGAAATGTGCTCTGAGGAACCATAAGGTGTCTGGCAGTCACTCATATGTTAGTGTCAGAAGCGTGCAAGTGGGCCGGATATCTTTGCACTACTGTCCAGCCCTCCTGAAATGCACAGGTCACCTTTGAGAATAAGATGACCATTACATTTCAATTGTCACGCTAATGAAACAAGTGCATTATCTGTGCTCCTTTTGTTTGCCCTACTTGTTGAGGATCTGCCCCAAGTGCTTTTGTATGTTCTGTTTTACCAAGAAAAGTAAAAGGCCATTTAGAGTGATGGCCATTATTATGAAGCTAGAATAAGGACGAAAAAGTATGTAGTTAATGGTAAGAAGAAACAAAGTGATTGTATTGTTTTCAAATGATGTGTGTGTGTTGTAGAAAAAGAGTGTACTGGTTGTTTCATTTTTGTAAGGAAAAAACAAAAGAAGTGGATAAGTAAATTAGAGATGAGTAATATGTTTTTTATTCTCCATGCGAGAAATGTTTGACTTTCCTAGCACAAAATAAAGCACGGTCTGTCAGGAGGTTGCCTACGCTATGAAATTATATTTTTTTGCATCATACAAACAGTTGTATTGTCAATGTGATATTTATGTAAACGTTACAGTTAAACACAACATGCACAGTATGTATACGTGTGCTATTAAAAAATGGAAAATAATGGATTAAAGCAATTATTTCCTGAGAGGTTGAGCTGGTCTTCTTATGCATTTATTTCCAAGGACAGCATTGAATAAGGATAAAAAACGATTTATTTTCAGAGAGGTTATGATGGGGTTTGCATGTACTCTTAACAAGGACAACACTGAATATTGACACAATACAAATCATTTTTTACTGGGTTTCTTAGTATTCACATGCTTTATTTTGGCAAAAGGGAACAAACCATACTTTTACGGGAATATGGATAGATAATGTGAAGTATGTATACCTTTGACATGCACAAATACATTTTCATAATCTGTTGAAGGTAATGCATTTAAAGAGCAATACATTGGACACACAAATTAATGAAAACATTTGCATATTTCTATATGCCTTGCAGTAGCACTGGATGTACTTTACCACTAGACCCCTGAATCACGCAAATGGTCGTTGATTGGACACAGATGAACTGCCATTATATACAAATCTAAGAAACTCCCAATACTAATGTTCTACAATCCAGATCCTTTATTGCAAGCTGGACAAGAGCATGTCAACAACAAAATGGACCATGTATCATGTGTAAGGAGACTAGTGTTTTTCTAAAAACCTGCCGAAAACCGGAGTGATGGGCATTCATACATTTTGCTTATTGAGGGGGGAAATGTAATCAAGCTAAATTGTACACTAACCAGGACATTATTTGAACTAATTGGTAAATCAACGTAGTTTTGGATCTGATATGAGCCATTGGTAATATTTAGGTTAATTGGTTGGTGGTATATGCTATGACCTATTGATATTTCACAGACCCTTGAATTACCTTGAGTCCCGCACATGATTATTATTTATTGTGGAGTTAACAGTCTTGTCTATGAGACTGTTATATGTTTGCAATTTGCCACTAAAGACACCTTTTTCATCTTGGTTGACAATTTTTGCCACATGTGTGTTTTAAAAAGAACAAATTCGGAAAAGGTCAAGTGAATCTTTTCCACAAACTGAGATGTTCATGCATGATGTGAACAAGGAGTTCCCAGCATTCCTTCATGAAAACTGCTAATGTACTACTCTACTCTTCGCCCTTTGCAACTAATCCAGAACATGATTGCAAGACGTGCCCTTGTCCTCAAGCCCACGGATTATATACATCCAGCCTTGAAATCTCCACTGGCTCCCAGTGGCTGCAAGGATCAAGTTCAGGACCCTCTGCATTGTTCACAAGGCTTTGTGGAGCTGGGGACCACACTACATCCAACTCTCTCTTCCGAAGCATTTTCCTTCTCGAGCCATTTGCTCGTCCACCTCCTGCACTCTGAGGGTCAGACACTTCTCCAGGCAGAGAGTGGGGATGGAATTATCTCCTTGGCTGGTGCATCCATCTGGAACAGCCTCCCTGCCTCTCTCGAAATTGAGCAGGACCACCTAAGGCTCCAGAAGCAACTCAAGACCTTCCTTTTCGCTTCTGCTTTCTCTCTCTCTCTACCCTGCTGATATACCTGTCTGCTTCGCTAACTGGTTACTTGGCTACCCTCTGAACCTTAATGGGTACTAGGCTCCCTCTCGACCAATAGCCCCTTGCACTGCCCCCGGGTCTACCATGCCCTTACTACCTGTATCTGCAGACCTTCATTCCCATGCCTCCTTGCACTTACTGGTGCTGGCCACATCGGCTGCACTTACTTGAGCATTGCCTTTTGCATTCCTCCCCAAACCATCCCCCTGGCACTTCTCCTATCCCTTCCCCCTTGAACTTGCACAATCTGAATGACACAATGCATAGCAAGATTGTCTGGTTTGTCCCCCCTTTGTCTCGCCTTCCTTGTCTTGTTGCGCCTAGAAACACTTGTGTAAAGGCGTGTTATAAATTACTTAGCATGTCATATCACATCAATGTAACATGCACTGTGATGTAGTACATGCTTTATGGGAGATGGCCTGAATTTAAATGAACTCTCCTTTTCTAACATACATGAAGAAATGTGACGAAGTCCCATGTAACAGGCTGGATGTTGGGCCCTTGATAACCCTGGGGAATGGGTGTCACCAGACAATGCATGATGTAGTCCATGGTGGGCGAAGACATATGATTACTCAGTGTTTAAAATGTCCATCAGCAGCCTTGGATCAAAGATTCCCAAGACACTTATGAAGACATTGACCCTAATAAATCTGATGGTGGCTACAATAGACATTGTTCCCCCAAAGGCTTGTTGGTATAGTAGTTGCAATCAAGTGGTGGGTCACTCATCTGGAGGTAACAGACTCATAACTATACAACCAACCCTGCGGGAGTTGGAGGTGAGAGAAGCAAGATGGTACGTGTCAAGGCAGCAAGGATGAGAGAATCAGGAATGAATAGGCAGGGGAGTCTGTGGGAGTAGCATAGGAATTGGGGAGGTGATGGGGGAGTGAAGGAGTGAAGAGGAGGCAGGGAGAACATTGGAGAGCAAAGGAGTGTATGAGGTGATAGAGAAGACAAGGAGTCAAGAGGTGGTGGTTATGAGAACCTCAGAGAAGGGAAGCATAAAAGAGGTGATCAAAGAGCCAGGGTTTGGTGAGAAGAGAAAGTGTTGAAGAGGGAGAGATGGTGAGGTGGAAATGATAGAGAAGCCAAGGGTTGTAGAGGATGTAGTGGGGATAAAATCAGAGCAATGAGGAACAGAAGTGATAGAGTGGATAGGCTGTAGTGAAGAAACATGAGTGAGATGAGGGGTGAAAGGGATGATGTTGAGACAATAACTGAGGAGCAGAGGGGAGGGCAGTAGAGGAGGTAAGAAAAGAGAAACACAGACTGGGCCTCATTACACGGACGGCAGTAACCATGGCGCTATTAGCGCCATGGTTGCCGCCGGTATTTTACAGTGTCCGCCATGGAGAATGGTGGAATTACCGCCCTATTCCAAGGTGTGTGGGGGTGGTAATTCCCCATTCGCCATGGCCCTTCCCCATTCCCATTTTTGCCCCCATAGGGCTCAATGGGAATGGGGAAGGCGGTAATTACAGTACCGCAAATTGTGGTACCGTAATTACCTCCTAGGTCCCTTTGCGGGTCCCGTCCTTAATGGCTGGTAAAAGCAGCCGTTAAGGTAGGGTCCCGCAAAGGGACCTCGTAGTAAGGCGGTAAGGGTTTACCGGCACTGGTACCCTTACCGGTACCAGTAAACCCTTACCGCCATCCGTGTAGTGAGGCCCACTGTCTTTTAAGAGCTACACTTATTATTTTAAAACACTTTGGTTAAGCAGCATAACATTACCACCATATCCATTACTTTGTATGTGACAATTGTCATGTTGGTACTTTGATGTTTCTGGCTTTGTTTTCAAAAGCCAAACCACCAGCCAATTGTGAAGAGAGTTTTTGGCCTACGAAACTATAACTGATTTTTCGGAGTATGAGTTTTATGAGTTTTATGTTTTATTCTTGTCCTATTTCACTTCTAGGAGTTGAGTGGACCATGAGCTTTTATGAAGTCACGAGACCAGCTATTTTGGAAAGGTGGGATTTATGGTGGAATTGGGGTTGAGTCACAAATTTCAGATTGTTACTACTTTTGCATGTGTCTTTAAAGGAAAGCATGAACAATACTGTATGTACAAACAGAGCATGTTTGCGGTCCAGCATAACATATATTAAGGTGTACTGGGAAGACATTCTGTGAACTTTTCACCTCAGCATCTGAATCCTTCTATCAGGAGATTGGAGAGGAAAAGCGGGGAGGTTGGAAATTAATACATTTACACTGGCTCAGATTTTTTAAAAAAATATGTTAAAAGAGATGGAAATGAATAGTTCAATCACACAATTAGCCACAGAGAAAATAACAAGGAAACTATAATAGTGAAAAAGCAAGATATATATTAAAAGTATGTTATATTGTGTTATATGTTATAACGTCATGACTAAGAAAGTGCAACATAAATGCCCCACAGTCCAACCCGAAAAAGTTTTTCAATTTAAAGCAAGCAGGTGCTAAAGGAAAAACGCATAACAAAGGGCATGCAGAAATCACATTTTTCAGGACTATTCAATGAAACATTTAGAGGGGAATATAATGAAGAAGCATGTCATATATTGGAGAAGATAATTAATGTCTTCACAAGTATCTTCACCTTTAGAAATACCCACCCAAAATGTGGAAAAGGCATTTCTTGCACAGTTTAGATAGGATTCGAATAGAACGTTTTTAAAAATGAACCTTCCAAATAGATACAATTGTTAAATAACATATTCAATGGGATAATCAATCAAGATCAGATGCTGAAATGATCCACATATTCAAAAAGTGGGATAGGAATGATACACCTAATTACAGACCAATTGCCTTGATAGATTCCAGTGCCACGGTATATGGCAGATTTTTCACAATCGACTGAGTTATAAGGCACTAATTGGCTGTCCAGGTTTGAAGCCCTATTTAGCCCTTGGAATAATACTATTGATGAGGTATTCCGTCTTTAACTGTTTCTGTTACAATTTGTTTTACATGCACAAGCAAACATTCTACTTAATATTTGGGGGCATATAGACGAAATGAAATGCAGTTCCAAGGAAAAAACATTGGGAGGAATTGGTCTCCAATAAAATCCCAGAAATTGTGCCTGACAACTTTGCACAGGTTCAATACGAATTGGGGGCAAATGTACCCGTTCTGTGCCTGTCTTGAGAAGTGTAAAACAAGGATGTGCAATAGCCCCCTTATTGTTGTTTATATTTATATGAACATATATATAATTCAAGGAAAAAACTTAAGTTGTAGGTAGGTTAAGGTGAGCAATACATTATAACCAACCTTTGAAATTCATGGAAAAAAACTTCAGATTCAGGGACATTAAGTTGAAAACTTAATGCAACAAAAGCCATAAAATTTGTGTTCGTGCAAAATACATCTAAGACATGTTCACTATAATATAATCGGAATACACATTTACAAAGCAAATTAGTAGGAATAAATAGAAAGTAGCACATCTTTACGAAACTTTTCAGTTGGCCAAAACCGTTACTTGAATAAAAAGTGTTTAACAATAGAATTTTAAGAGGTTCATATGGGAGTCCGACTCACCCTAACTATCGCCACCCTATAACACAGATATATATATTAACTGAAAAAACAGGGCTGTAGATGGCTGTGGACGTCATCCTGTAACCACACCTGAACGGTGTGACGGGGGTGTCGGCGAACGATGTCTGTGGCTGAAGACCGTTTAAAGTGCTTTTCTAGCCAATCTAGAGTTTACCCTTCCACAGCTCCCAGACCCATTCTTCGTTCACCTGGCAACTTTTTACAACCTTTCAAGGCCTCTTGTGACTCGGTAGTCTGCGTACAGCACAACCTGTCATGGATGGTTCCTCTAAAGGGTACCACTGAATACTTTTCCTAATTTTCAATCTGGCTATCCAGAGGAGAGCATCTTGGAGCACCTGCTTTGCAGAACTTTGCAAAATCTTTTTTATGGACAGTATCATGGCATCTGCTATGGCCACTTCTGCTACCCAACCACCCCTAGCACCACCATGATCTGGAGATCAAGAGAAAGAAGAGGGTGAGGTGGAGGAAGTCCCTGTCACCAGTACTCCGCGTGAGTCCTGGGTGTGGCAATGTTTTATTACCATTGGTAATGTCCCAAAGGCTTTTGCAAGCAAGGTTCAATGCACTGAGTGAAAAGTTGTACTCAGTCATGGGAAACCTGACTTGCATTACTATTGGACAACTTAAATGAGGCGCCACACCAGATCTAACCACCCGACCGCTCTGAGAAAGGCAATACCTTTCTCAGGTAAGAGTATGTTGACTTTCTCCACCCCATCATCTTCATCTCCTCCTGTTACCACAAAGGATAACCTTTGGGGCAGAGGATCCCAACGGCGGCTTAGGCTGTTGACCCTTACCTTTCGAGGGTCACAGTGCTATGTTTGTACTGTGAAGCAATGATCTGTGGAGTTTTTTCGAGGCTGTGGCCAGGGAGCATGAGAAACATTGCTACCTAGCTGATATTTCTTTTATTTTTTTATTTTTGTTTATTTGACATTTATAAAGCGCTCCATAACCCTGGGGTATCAAGGCACTATGGCTTATGAATACAATTACGGTACAGTTACATTAAGTGCTTAGTTACAGTATATGGTGCCAGCCACATGTTACACGGTGGCAGTTACATACAGTTGCATAGTCAAAATCAGTATGTAAATACATGGTGCCAGCCACATGTTGCATGGCGTCAGCTACAAACAGGTGCAAAATCAGTGTCAATAGGTAAGTGCATGGTGCCAGTCACAAAATACAAGGAGGCGAGCTACACATTAATGCATGGTTGATATCTATATGGAATAGCATAGTGCCAGGCCCATGGTGCAGGTTGTCAGGTACAGACCAATACATTGGTTCAGATCAACAGTTATCAACGTGGTGCTAGTCTCTAGTAAAGAGTGGCAGCAACACACATTTACGAGGACAAAATGACAGGGGGACACAGGTGACCAATGGGGGGGCGATCAGACAAACACACAAGCAACCAAAGGGGGGCTGGGGGATCATACCAACATAGAGGCGACCAATAAGGGGTGGGGGAGTCATAGAAACATACAGGTGACCAACCGGGGGTTGGGAGTCATACAAACATACAGGTGACCAACAGGGGTGTGGGGGAGTCATACAAACATACAGGCAACCAAGGAGGGGTTAGAGGTCATACAAACATACAGGTGACCAATGGGTGGTTGGGGGTCATATAAATATACAGGTGACCAACAGGGTGGGGGGTTCATACAAACATACAGGTGACATAGAAACATACAGGTGACCAACGTGGGGTGGGGGGTCATACAAACATACAGGTGAGCAATGAGGGGTGGGGGTCATACAAGCATACAAGCAAATGGGGGGGTGCACCGAGCGTACCTGTAGTGGACAGGTTTGCAGACAGAGGCCTTAGGATCGGTCCTTCGGAGGAGGGCCTTCGGAGGAGGGCCAGCCAAGCCTACTGGCTTGAAATTGGTACAAAATAGATGTAGCTGAAGCCAATGGGGGCCCAGCAGCATACAGTCCAGGTCACAGTGTGCGGGCTGCCATCTTAGACTGGTGGCTCACAGTTAGAACATAAGGGATAGATAAAATAGCAGGCAAAAATGCATGCACACGTGCAGTTACTTCAGAAGGCATAGAAAGCATTTTTAAATTGCCATGATCCTCCATGTAGAAAGCCAATTTAAATGCAAGTGAGCACCGCTGTTCCTTTGCCAATAGGGGCCCAGGGAGGGCTTATCTTAATCCCAGGATGTGCTAATAAAGCACCTGATGCCATACGATGTAGTGGATGAGGGCGCAGTGACCCTCCAACATCTGCTGTCTTGCACCAATCACAAGCCGGTAGGCTTGGCCAGCCCTCCTCCGAAGGCCCGATCCTAAGGCCTGCTTATTAAAAGTACTTCAACAGTATCACATACTAACATTCTTTTACAATTACCGGAAAGAAGCACATTACGGAAGACAACTGAAAAAAGAATACGCTTCACATCCAACAAAGTAAGTACATTAATGCAATATGTATATGTATGTAATTACAGCACCACAGTTCCACTATATATTAACCCATACTGCTCTTTTCAAACCAACATTTCCTTCTCACTATGCCACTATATTCCACCATTCACACTCTTCCTATTTTCATCTAAACACCACCATCGCAATACCAACGCTGATCCTCAAAACATCAAAATGCTGCTACAGACCCATCACAGCACCACTCCCTTACTCACTAACCCAACACCATCACACCTCTGCAAATTCTTCCTCTCACAACATTCCCAACCTCACCTAATATACCACCCACAATCAAACAGTACTCTATTAATCTCTACAATCACATCTACAAACCCATGCACTATACATGCATATACATTGCACAACATCCCAACCCACACGTTCTCTTTTCCCAACAGACACGACAAAATTCTTACTAAAAAGAAACTTCATAGAAAAGAAAGAGGAAATAGAGCATGTAAGAATACAACTACACCATGTAGTCATCCACCTCTAAAACAATGTATAGAAAACATTAAAACAAAAGAGCTAGTAACCTCACTCAACAAAATTAAATCAACCACGACTAAAAAGGTGAGGCCCCTCTTGAAAAAAACTAAAAGTAAAAGAATATATACAAAGCAAAGCAGACGTACAAAAAAACTAACACTGTATCTACCAGTGTTAACATAGTCACGGTAAAGCAATCCCAAAAATGTATGTTACATAGAATGTTCCACCCTAGAGTTCTTCACAACATTATAAGAAAAGCTGAAAAGTCACAATTTACCCTTTGAAAACGACTGCAGGTGACTAATCCTGCATGCTATAATTGACAGTGCTTTTCTAATATAGAGAACACTGTTTATATTGATTTTAAACAAAATGAAACCACTAACTAAATGAATCAATAAATAACAAAAAGAACTTCTAAACATATGCCGTGTCAATATACAGACCTTTTCAAACTTCTGTGATGGTGAATGGATTTACACAAGCAGCACAGAACCCTATTTCAATGAAGAAGCTTATAAAAAAGAAAAACAAAAAACAATTGCCATAGACAGTAATAGTCAAGTGTATGAAATGGTGAAAGATACCATTATGGCAAAATAAACCCTTATAGAATAAAAGTCCTCAACAAACATTGAACCAAATGCTCCTTTCACCCAAACAAACAATCCAGTGTACAAATGGGCATGCAGTTTAATGCGTAATGTATGCCAACAATCCATTAAATCTTTACGACAATTGCTCGATCCAATCACCAAGTGAAACTAAAAGACAAAAGTAGAATGAAAGCTTTACAAACCATGAACTCCTGCTCAGTGCGCAGCCACACTGTTTTGTGAGGACATTCATTAGCTTGTATTTTAGGAGCTGCTTGCAAAAGCACTTTTGAAAACATCAAAATATTAGCAACACAACATGCTACTATACGGAATCTTGTGCATTGACTATACTATGCAAAAAGTCCTGCTATACAACTGCAAAATTGAAATAGGATTCTGGAACAGCCAAAGAACTGCTTCGAGAAATAGAGCACATCCAACGTAAATACTTTGGAACTGAAGCTGGCTTACAAAATTCTGTACCTTCAGAAAACTTAACGAAAAACCTCATGAACACCAACGTCATAATAAACATACACAAAAAAGAAATAGCTAAGCTTCAAAACACATCTGTTGAAATAGTAGATATAGCCTACAAAATAGAAAGCAATGAAGAATCCTGATGGTTTCAATTAGCTTAACATCTAACGGCAGAAAATAAATACAAAATAACTAACCCCTCAATAGTTTACACACACTGCAACACAAAGCTGGACAATAATGAAATGCCATCAAGTGCTATCACTAATAATTTAGAACTACTCCAACTTCCAAAAGCTCTCCAACAACCTGACTTGTATGAGTGAGAGTATTATAATCCAAACACTGCACCCATTTCAAGCTATAATACGCCTTCAACCAACATCAGCCTAATTACCTCAATCTAAAGGGTATCTGTGGCAAGGTAGTATATTTTCCATTAGATCTGAAAGAAAATGCACAAACCCAAGCAGTACAACAACCAATAGATAAATCTTTGTATTAGTTAATGGTGTGCCAACAAAAGACAAACACATTTGGCAACAACTAGTCAACTTAAACAAAGTTAGACAAGCCCTACACTATCCAAAAGAAACAATGAATACTAAAAAGATATAAGCATAGAGGTAAACATAAAAGAAACCAGCAAATAATTCAATTTTCACCAGCAACTAGCCAATTTGAACATGTATAATCTGTTACTGCAGCCAACATTTTAGACCAGTATACAATTCACCCTCTACACACCAAAGACACCACTTACGATGCATTAGAAACATATCAAATGCATCAACCCAAAGGGTATCCAATGAGCCTAAGGGGAAAAAAGTGTTTTCCTCTACTCTTTCCTCCAGGAAAAGGAGGAAGATATGATGAATGGTCCATGCAAATTAGTTAATCAGAATATCGCTCTTTAAGAATGTATTTGGAAGACCCGAGATTCAGAAAATATATTGAATTCATTTTCCACCCTCCTCTATGAAACTGAACTAGCAACTCCATGTTATGGAGTTACACACCCATTACAAACAGGTTCTAACATTTTAAACATATCCACTACCCAACTGCTTCAAAAAGTAAAAGACAAAGATGACAAATCCCTTGACAAACATGCGTGGTACAAAAGAATACTTGTTCCAAAGTCACACTGATGTACGTTGCATGTTCAGGAACCTAGGCCCACCCACATGGTTTGTTACTTTAAATTGTGCAGAGTATGCATGGGATGACATGCGCAAATTCTTATGCACTGCAAACCGAAATACAGAGGTAATAAATACAGCAACATCAGGAGAACTCTGTTCTCTTGACCCTGTCAAAATATCAAGGTACTTTCACCATCGCTTCATTGCCATGATGCACTTTATCTGCAATAAAACTACCCCTCCGCTTGCAGAAGAGCAACACTTCTTTTGGAGAACATGTTATCAATCCAGAGGAGCACCACACATTCACATGCTTTTGTGGATTAAAGATGCTCCTAAATTTGGCCATGATAGTGACGCCACTGTTTTAAATTTTATTGAACAATACATTACCTGCAACATCACTTCGGAAACCACAGATTGTGACCTACATGCACAAATCGTATGCTTCCGAAAACATAAGTGTGGCAAATACTGATGATGTATGTATGAGAACAAAGGTAAATACTATATCAAATGTTGCTTTGACTTCCCTAGACCAGTTTGCAAAAAAGTAAATAGCTTGATGTGTTCTGTTAGACACAGCGTAAAAGGCAAATCCCTAAAAATTCATACAACATTAAAAGAGAAAAAACATTAAAAGAGAAGAAGCATCCAAGTACATCAATGATTACAATTCAATCATTGCCATCTTGCGGAATGCAAACATAGACATACAATACATTCCAGACAATTCCACTGCAGTTGCAAGATATGTCACAGCCTATCTCTCCAAAGCTGAGAATAAAGAGCTAAAAGATCTCTTCGATGACATATCATCTGACAAAACCCTATCAAAAAAATTGTAGAGTTTTGTTATAAAAATGCTCTCCCATAGAGAATGCAGGTGATACAAAGCTACTGACTGTTTAACAGGTACGGCTTTATATGACAAATCTGAACCCATTGTCTGGCTAAACTTTGGATCAGTTTCATCCAGGAAAAGAGTACTACTAAGAGATACAAAACATAGTCATAGATGATTCTAACAGCCAGGACATTAAAAAAAAATAATAATACTTGACACATACCACCCAAACAGAAGTACTGCTTTGGGAAATATGTGTCCGTAGGACATTGCCCAAAATTTCATCTACAAAGCAATGTCACACCAAATGAGACAACTGGCAAATATGCAGTCTAAACTTGTGAGGAAGCCTGTTGAAACTCGCCAAGACCAGTCTAATTAATCATATAAATGTATCATTTAAATATCCACAACATAGAGGACTGTATTACATGGCCCTACTCCAACTGTTTAAACCTTAGAGAAAAGAAAACAAATTATTAGGCCACTATGACTCATATGAATCTGCAGTCAAAGCAAGTGAAAGCAGTATAACAAATGACAATTTCAAACTCTACAAAGAAATGTTGGACAATGAATGCCAACAAGAGGAAGACATTGAAGCTCCACTAGACAAAGACACTACTGAGGCCAGTCAAACTCCCCTTACAGGAAGCCAAGAAACACTTGGAGAAGCGCTCATTCTAAATGAAACAGAAATAGCCCTGACTGAGGTAGAAAATACCATGTATCAATATGACCAATCTGAAGAAGATGTGTCAGTGCTTGAAACATAGCTAAATAATGAATAATTCACCATTTATCTAGAAGTCACTCAAGAAATTAAACATGGGTTTGAAACATGAAACAAAAAAAATGTGTTGTAAAAATGATACACCTCTGCTCCTGTATGTAAGTGGTGAAGCTGGTTCAGGTAAAACATTTCTAATTAAAATAATCAGACCCTTTCTATAAAACTTAACAAACAGCAACATTTTAGCTTTAGTAACAGGTCTAGCTGCATTCAACATAGGAGGTGTAACTTTAACCGACTACTGCCCTAGCATGTAGAGCAACAAAACAAATTAGAATACTACAAATTATTAGCAGAATATGCTGCTGAAAGTGCTCCTGATAGATGGAATAAGCATGGTTTCCAACCTCATGTTGGCTTTAATTCATCTCAGAATGCAAGAAGTCTTAAAAGCCAACTAGGAAGAATCTTTTGGAGGAAAACACATTATTGTTTTCAGAGTCCTACTACAGTTAACATCAGTGAAAGGTCAACCTATTTTCAAAATATTAGTAGAACAACTATGCCGCAATACCCTCAGCAGCAAGCCTAATAATCTCAAAGAATCTTGGGTGCTCCCACTGCTTAAAAAACAAACACTAGATCCTTC
This sequence comes from Ambystoma mexicanum, assembly GCF_040938575.1. Taxonomy (NCBI): domain Eukaryota; kingdom Metazoa; phylum Chordata; class Amphibia; order Caudata; family Ambystomatidae; genus Ambystoma; species Ambystoma mexicanum. The sequence goes on along the minus strand of NC_090930.1, from coordinate 643,379,998 downwards.
CAGGTCAACTATCTATAGGCCCATCACCACAGTCCCCTTCCTACTTAGAATTATTGATAGAGTAGCCTACTTGCAAATACAGGACTACCTGGAAGTCAACTACCTACTAGGATCACGTCAGTCTGGCTTCTGCCCTCTTCATGGCACGAAAACAGCCCTAATAGACCTCAAGACCCAAATTGATGAGTTGAAGGAAAATGGGAATTCAGCTATGCTACTCCTTCTTGACCTATCTGCAGCATTTGACCTGGTGGATCATGCAGTCTTATGCAATCACCTTAGAGTCGGCTGCCCATTTTTCAAGTGATGCTATAGCATGGGTTCAGTCCTTCCAAGCCAACCGTACAATGAGAGTCTTCTCCCCATCAGCAGCTGCTGATCCCATACAAGTCTCCTGCGGAGTTCCCTAGGGATCATGCATTTCTCTGACCATGTATAACATCTTTACTAAGCCCCTGTTTGACAAGTTGGATAGACTGGGCGTCACCTACACTAATTACGCAGATGACACCCAGATCCAAATTCCCCTTTCTGGCAACTTTCTTGAGGACTCGGCCTTGGTAAATAAGATATACCTCCTCATTCAGGCATGGATCACATCCCATGTACTATGTCTGAATGATCACAAAACAGAGTTACTGATCCTAGGCTCAGAAACAGCTATTAGAAAACTAAATCCCTGCTACGCCACCTTCAACATTGATAATAATGTCATCAAAGTGATGCCCTCAGTTAAAACATTAGGTTTCTACTTGGACTTTGCACTTACCCTTGAGAAGCAAGTCAACTCACTAGCACCTTCAACAGCATATACATGCAAACTGATCTGAGCCTGCAGACCATTCCTCTCTGAATCTAGCTACATTACCCTGGCCAATGCTTTCATAATATCTAGATTGGAATATTGCAATGCCTTGTACGCGGGAGCCAATAAGTATATTATTGACAAATTGCAAAGACTTCAAAACAATGCCCTTAGAGCAGTCCTTAATATCCCCTACAGAGACCACATATCTACATTTAGAAGAGACGTTCAATGGCTTAAGATTAATGACAGGATCCTCCTTAAAACACTCACTCTCACGTCAAAACGTCTGAACAACATAGCTCCACCTTATCTTGTAGAAAGAATAAACAAGAGACTTACTTCCCACCCCATGAGATCTGCCAATGCCCACACTTTATAGATCCCTAGATTTAAACGTACGACAGCTGGTGGCTCCAGTTTCCTGGTCATAGCCGCACAATCCTGGAATGCTCTACCATCAGATCTGAGAACCGACCAACCCTACTCTAGATTTAGATGGAACGTCCTCACCTGGATATGAACAAACGACTCTTAAACCTACCGCGCTCGACGACCTAACTCATCTCTTCCTGTTTTCATATCATGACTGCACTTGTGTCAGGCCTTACCGTTTCGTTATGTATCTGCTACTATTGTACCTATCGACTGAAATCTTGTAACACCTTTTTGTGACCACTAGTCTCTGCGTAAACTACAAAGCAATAATTATGTGTATTTCCTGTATGTATGTATTCTATTTACTGTGTAACTAAGCTTTAAGTATACTTGTAACGCTGCACCCAGGGTTTGGTGCACTATATCAAATAAACAAACAAACAAACAAACAAACAAGCATTGGAAATGTAAATTTCTGGCAACATTTTCACTACAGAAAACTAACTCAAAACATGCACCAGTCTGTGCATCTCACATATGCTAACATTTTAAAAAGCATAAGAAGTGGTCCGCTTACTAAGGATGCAAACTCCATCTTAAATAGTAGACTAATCTGTGAGCTATATGGACGAAACACATCTGCTCCTGATGTCATGGAACAATTAACTAAACAAAATGTTGAAAAAAGAAATGCAAGCCATACTGTATATCAGCTCCACAGATATACTAGAAGTGCACGGTATGACACCTTCTATGTCTCAACAAGCAACAGCATGACTAAATAGCTTAGAAAAATGTATCTCCAACACAGCTGGATTGGAGAAAATATTGACTTTGTGATTAAACTACAGAGTAATTCTAAAACATAACCTTGACGTAGAACAAGGTTTAGTCAATGGAGGATTGGTACAGTTGTTGGCTTCCAAACATTTCCTTCTTTTCAAAGACATGTACGTACACAAAGAGCAATTTTCACTATATCTTGCATATGCTGTCACTATTCACAAATCACAAGGTCTAACCCTAGATAAAACATTGATTGACATTGACAGCACAGTATTTAATAAAGGTATGAGTTACATAGCACTTTCATATCTGCGTACATTCAATGGTCTATTCCTAGTTAACTTTGATGCAAACAAAGTCAACACTGACATTCCATGCATCCTGGAATACAACAAACTACGGGCACTATACACCCACCATATAGATATGTACCCTGTACCTCAAAAAAAGAAACCTTTAAAAATACAAATAATAAAAACAGAATCTAAAGGAGATCTCCCAACAATATTGCTAAAGAAACAACGACCAACTCTGTTTGCACAAAACAATACAACCACAAAACTGTCTAGTAGCAAGTCACCAACAGGTCCATGAGAAAAGAATGACACAAATGTCTATTCTCAAAAAAGATTTGCAGGCCCATCAAACGATACACAAACAGAACTCTCTGGTCCATTTAAATTTAGCAACACAACTGGAGTAAAGGGGTATGGTAATGTAACAATTAATCTTCTCTTTCAATTACCACCAATTGTTCACAACAATTTACTTAAACGGCTCAGACCAGTTGTGTTTGCAAATGCTTGTCTGTCATAGGAATGCAACAAAAATTCCTGAAAACACTTACATTGTCTCAAGTATAAGGCAAGAATTGGATTACTGTGCAGGAATGGTAACATTTGCCATAAACACTCAGGAAGATCCACACGAATTCCTACTGTACTTACTACAAGTACTGGAAACCAAAAACATCCCTGTAAATTAAATCATCCTAATTTCATACATGTGGAAACATACATGCACTCTGTGTAACCATGTTTCAAAAGACCAAATGCCTAATGAAAGGATTTGTAAACTTATCCATACCGCATTCCGAATCCATTTCATTTCAACAGCTTCTTCAGAATGCCAATCATGACATATCATGCCTTTTTGCAATTCAGACAATTGTTCACCATTCAAATAAACTCACATAGCCAATATGACATAATAATGCTTCTAAGATACAATGCATATGGTACCAAAAATAACTGTAAGCTTACTGGCTTCACACAAGGCCAAGTGTCTATTGGAAAGCAAACCTTCTCAACAGTGGGTATAGTATAATACACTGATGCCACAACCACTTCAGGGCACTAAATTGCATATGTCAAAAAAAGAAGTTGTTGGTTTGAATATAACAATACCTCTATTACTCCAAAACATAGGTTACCAGCAAATGTAGCAAATGCCTACTTAATATTCCTTCAACCCAAATTTAGTCACAATTAACAGTTAGAACATGCCAACAATTATCTAACTATTTGCTTGTTTATCAGCCTCCTGGCTCCCAGGGCAACTTCCTTGAAGGCTTCCCGGATTTATTGGCTGATCTACAGGTGCAATACACTCATCTGGTTGTCGTATGAGATTTTAATGTGAAATTTAATCAACCCTGACCTTCTGCCTTGAACCTATTTTTTGACAGTCTACACGATTTAGAGCTACATCAGCTTGTGAAATGTCCTACACATAAAAGAGGCAACACGCTAGATTTGATTTTTTCTAAAGATTCTTTATTGACTATACAGTCTGTAGAACCTTTATTATGGTCTGACCACGTTCTGGTGTTTTACATGCTTGAAGTAACTTGCCTGACACCACAGATCCCTGCAGCCAAAGTCTGGCAGCGCTCATGGTGCTCCATAGATTCCCAACGTATGGTCTCTTCGGTTAGCGCCAAGTGCAGGTCAGCTCCTGTGGCTTCATTTGGAACTCCACAAGTGATGTGATGTAATGACCATGAGATATGCCCTGTTTTGAAAAAGGCTCAATATGAGCCGAAACATGTGTCAATAAAAAGCACTCTCCCGCAGGAATTTTGTGAAATAAAGAATTTGTAGCTTTTTTTTCAAAAATCAATTTTCATAACTCAAAACAAGTGTGGTGCAGTCACAGTGTGAAAACCCCAGAAAATTCAAATTAGGACAGGCCTAGCAAAAATGGGGCAAGGCCTATGATCCCATCCAAAAAAAGCAACATAAGATCTGCTCAATAAAATACTCAGCAGCCGTCAAAGTAGCCAAAGTGGCATTCATAACTGCTAAAATTGAGTCATCACTATGCCAACCTTGAGGTATTTTTGCTGTAGTCAAGTCTCTTTCTTCCTCTGGAAAGCTGACTCCTAAAGTGATTCCCACCCAGGAACTATGTGATGCCTTATCCCAGTATTTTATCACGGACATTAATACTATTCACCAGAACATTTCTACGTTGGTCACCACCTTTCTTCCTATGGAAAAGCACTCAGTCTGGGACTTCAGTTAATCGTACAGGTTGGTCTGTCTTCCCCAGGTTTTCTGAAGAGTCATCTTGAATGCTATCCAAAAAATGTAATAATTTCCCCCCTCAGATGCCGTCCCACTGACAGTTATGAAACAGATCTCCCTGGACCTCCTTACTGAGATCACGGCTGCCATTAACAACACCTGTCAGTTGGGGCTGCTGCCTCAGGAATTGAAGGCGGCCAGGGTGATTCCCCTCCTGAAGAAACCCACCTTGGATCCCGCCACTCTGTCTAATTTCCACCCTATCTCCCTTCTTCTCTTTCTCTCTAAACTTCTAGAATCATTGGTGTCACCTCTGCTTTGTACATTTCTTGAATCTTCATGTCTGCTCGATTCCGCTCAATCTGGATTTCGTCCAGCAGAGGCACAGATAGTGTCTTGGTTACCGTCCAGGATGATATGGCCAGGCTGGTGGACGCAGGTGGAGTGGGTGCCCTGATCATGTTACATCTTTCAGCGTCATTCGACACTGTTGACCACCCCATCCTAGTCCCGTCTTGCCCAGATGGGTATATCTGGCTATGTACTAGCCTGGTTCACTTCATTCCTGGTGGATCGTACCCAGACTCTCACTATGCCACCTTTTCTTTCTGTCCCCTGTCATCTTAGTTGTGGAGTACCGCAAGGCACCTCTCTGTCTCTGATTCTCTTTAACATCTATATTTGGGCCCTTGTGTGCCTCATCCGCTGGTTCGGTGTCAGGTGCTACTCGTATGCTGACCACACTCAGATCCTGATTCAATTAGACCTGGATCAGGCTGAAGTGTTTTCATTCCTGTGGGAGTGCCTGGCAGCCGTGGGGGAGTGTATGAACCACAATTGGCTCAAATTGAACGGAGACAAGACTGAGGTGCTGGTGGTGGGCTCTCCTGCTGATCCTACACTCTGGGTTTCTTCTTTCTGGCCTTCTTCTTTGGGCCCTCTTCCCACTCCGGTGGACAAGGTGAAAAACCTAGGTGTAGTACTGTCTGCATCCTTGTCTATGGACAAGCAAGTAACAGCTGTGTGTCAATACGGTCATTTTCAACGTAAAACACTTAAGAAAGTGCTTTCCATGATTCCTGCACCCCTCCGTCCTCCTGTGGTGGCGACCATGGTAATCTCACAGTTGGATTATTGTAATGCCCTCTACTTGACACAACCTAAGGGCTTGATCCAAAGTTTGCAACAACTTCAATATCTTGCTGCCCGCATAGCAATGGGCATACCCTATTGAGCACATATATCACCAGTTCTTCGAGCCTTGCACTGGCTCCCGGTGACTCAACGAGTCAATTTTAAAGCACTTTGCATCGTTCACCGGACCCTTCATAATCAGGGCACAGAATATATTCAGGCCAAATGTACGCTCTATGTGCCCAGCCGGAGGCTGCGCTCTGCCTCTGCTGACCTGTTAACGGTCCCAATTGGCAACAACTAGTCAACAAGCGGGCCTGGATTGGAGGTCAGGCCTTCTCTATAGCAGCTGCAGAGCTGTGGAATAAACTCCCAATGCCATTAAAAAAATATCCAACTACCTTACATTTAGAAGGGCTGTTAAAACTCTTCTATTTTAGGCTGTTTCTTGTTTGGTTCCCTTTCTGGGGACTCGGCCCTCTAGCGCCAAGATACCCTAGAGTGAACATGCGCTTTAGAAATGGGCTTAACATAACATAACATACCCATAATACTACAATAGTACTTTTGAAAGTCAATCTAGTTAGAAAACGCCATCAGGTATCTAACTACTTGAAAAATACCCTTAATTCCAAAACACTTCAAATATGCCATTTCAATTCTTATACAACAAAACATCTTCTAACCTCTAATGTAGTTAGAATACGCCAACAGGTATCAAACTACTTCAAGCATTCCCTTAATCACACAATACTTCAAATAAACATACTATCACCCTTACACTCACATTTAGTTAGAATACGGCAAAAGGTATCTAACTACTTCAAGCATTCCCTTAACCACAACATACCTCAAACAAACATACTATCACCCTTACACTCACATAATTGTGATAGTTTTTTTTGTTTTAATCCAGTATGGATTGTTTTTCCCAATGACCTAATGTTTATTTAAAGTCAAAACAACAGCAGTGTTACATACACTAATGTTGTACCAAACATAGTACTTACAATGTACTGTTTATGAGGGTCTAAAAACAAATGGGCATGTAAAAATTGTATACAACTAAAGCACATTGTACCATTTTTTTTTCCGCAGAAAATAAACCAGAGATTCAAGCTATGGGTACTATCCTCAAATGTACTACAATCATAAGCCCCATGTACAGTTCAATTACATCAGTCCTCCATATTACAAATACTTTGCACTCCCACTACATTACCTTTAACAATTATACACATATTAGTACTGTGGTGATTCTGGTCATACTCCTACTACATTAGCTATAATTACTATACACATATTACTACTGTGGTGTCCATGGCCAGTGGCCACAACCACCACCATACAAGTAACTATATAACAAGTAAGTACCATAGAACAAATGTACCACAATAAAATTAACTATATAAGAAGTTTGTACCATGCGCCATCAACTAATAAAACTTACCCTGCCCCCCCTGCAATCAAAATGATGTCTGCGTACACCGATATTGACTGCAGAGTAGGCAGAATTTTCAAACCCTTGTTTTACTCATAAAAACAGCTCCACATTAACTTCATTCCACTTCTCCACAATTTCTATGCCCTTTTTCAGCCATCAAATAACCGCACATGTTTTTCCAAGCTGTCCGTTCACGGCGCTGTCTGTGAACTACCGTGGTACCTGCTGACAGCCACAACACCTGCCCAACCTTTTTCCACCTACATAAATAGCCCCATATCACATTTATTCCCCTTCTCCACCCTTCCCAGTCCCTCTTTCCACCAGCAAATAACCCAAAATGTACTTTCCAGACTTCTCCCTCATTGTGCTGCCCGCGGTGAGACGTGACAGTCCGTGGATCCAACATGGTGGGCTTTTCCAAAAATATTACACACCTCACACTTTTCACCATTAAATCACTCCACAAACATCAAGCCACACACTGGGTCAATCCGGTGCCTGTCCATCGATCGAATAGGGAAGTGAGTCCGCTGACCATACCCAGATATCACTATTTTTTGTTAACCTACTTTTTGGTCATTTTAAAATAAACTATGGAATGGATTTATACCAAATTTACAAAGGCACACTTTTGGGACCAAGCTGGCGCTCCTGCCCCAAACCTGGTGAAAATCCATCCAGCAGTTTGGGCTGTAGGCGTGAGCAACATTTATTCCATTGCCTCTAAGGGAAAAACCACACAATTTGGGATCCCCCTATTACTTTGACCCCCCCCCCTTAACAAAACCTCACCAGACTTCGCAGAGTCAATTTGATGGGGCCATATCCTTTTTTTGTAAATGTATGTGGGGATTCATCTAGGGGGGGGTGAAGTTATTAGCCGCCTAAAAAGTACTCTTCCTATGGGTTGAGAAACTTAACCATAATTACAGGGCCACTACCGCAGGCCATAGCCCTTGAATACATCTTTCCATGTTGCTCACTGTATATTTTAAAAAAGTGATGGGCTACTAGGCATGGCTTTTATCCATGCACATAGGTATTTTGGAACACTAACTGATCACTGGCTATGACCTTTTGTGGTGGCCAGTGACCCCAGCCTTTGTTATGCCAAGTCCACTGCCTAAATTGTTATTAAGCTGTTCAAAGTTGTCATGAGATATCATAAATAATGTTATTTCTAATTCCATTATTGATATAATCATTTATTGTAACCAGTGATGGCATCAGTGATGTGATTAGTAATGTCATCAGTGTTTTCATACAACATGTAATTAGTGACTTCATCAGTGATGTGATCTGTAATGTCTTCATTGTGGTCATATTCTGCGCAACAGGGGGCACAAAGGTAAGGTGGCTTTAGGTGAATTTTCAGGGTTTTTCTGTGTTAATTGCTCACCTTAACATCCCTGCAACTAAAGTTTTTTTCCTTGAATTTCAAGTGTTTTGTTATTCCATACATAACTGACATTAAATAAATTGTGCAACACATTCCCCCAAAATAAATATGCTCTTAATAAATGTTGTTTGCATATGTATTTAACTTTATAACGAGTTTTCATGTATACATACTGTGTATGAATAGAAAGCTTTTAAAGAGTTACACTGTTACAGTAACTGTGTACAAACACTACACTCAATATATACTAAAATAAAGACGACTATCCACATATATAAGTAGATATGTTTTTTTTAAAAACAGTTTTATAGCCATGGCTACAAAGAATGCATGTGACAACAACTGGGGGCGGGGGGTTTACCCGCCGTTCCACATGGGATAACTGTGGCTATAATGAAATACATAATGATATGTCATTTTTTGTAACACACATTGGGCCTCATTACTAGTCCGGCGGTAACCTTGCTGGTTACATTACAGCCCCGGCGGTCCGTGAAGTCAGGCGCCGGAAAATGTAAATCCCCATTCTCATTTGAGTCCCACAGGACTCAATGGGAATGGGGACCACAGAAGCACCGGCACCATTAATAACAGTGCCAGTGCTTCTGTGAAACTCTGTGGGCGGGTGCCGTTCAGCTTGACAGGTCTGACCCTGGCAGGCAGGACGGCACCCTCCCACAGACTCGTAATTTGCATGCGTGACCTATGTTCTTCCTTGATAATTAAGCCATGTCCCCCTGCCCTTTTCAAGGCAATTTGTAAATTTGTGAATGCCTCACTATGTTCCAGATGACCTTAAACATGCCTGGGGTACATCCATTTAAATAAAAACTGGGGCTGGCAGCGGATAATCCATTAACCTACAGATCCATATAAAAAATGCTGTTCTTGTTACAAATCTTAGATGGGGCCTCCCATAGCCAGATTTCACAACATCTGAACCAGTTCACTATATTGAACCGGTCCCAGTCAGGATTCAGACAAGGGTTTAGCACTGAGACCTCCCTATTGGAGTTGAAGTCCAGACTTCTTGGATGTACGGACAAAGGGCTCACTTCCCTCCAAGTCTCACTGGACCAGTCGGCCGCGTTCGATCTGGTCAACCATGCTATCCTGCTGGCCAGAAGGGCAGAGGTGGCTAATTTCTCCCCCTCAGCTGTGCTATGGATTAGTTCTTTCCTGGAAAACAGGCATAGTAGAGTTTATCTTGAGGAAGCAGAAGCTGTGTTTTTCGGGGCTCCCTTCTTCACCTTATCGGAGAAGGAAGGGGTCATGTTCTCTAACTACGCAGACAACCCACTTAAGATAGCCAAGTTTAAGAACGCCAGAAGCCAAGTGTGTCCCAAATGCAATGAGGAAAATGCAGGAATGGTGCATATGTTCTGGGCATGTCCACTGATAGCGAAATATTGGAGAGATATAGCACAGAAAATGGAGGACAAGGGAATCCGCATGAAAGTTGATACAGTGTGGGCTTGCCTGTTGGGAGGGTTCCCCAGACTGGGGAAGCTTAAACATGTGCGTAAATTGAAAGATCTGGCATATGTACTGGCGAAGAGAAGGATTGCAATGGGATGGAAAGCGTGCCACAAGCCCAATGTGGAGACGTGGTGGAGGGGCTTGCAGAAGTGGGCGGAGACAGAAACAGCGGCATGGCAGGAAGCGTGTAAAGGGGACATAGAGGGTGAAGCCGGAGCCCTAGCGGGTTGGAGACAATTAATAGCAGAGCTATTTGGGCGCTCGTATGATAGACCAAGTGATGATGATCTAATAAGCGTGGCTGAAGATGTCTCCCCACCACAAGAGGTGGAGACTGACAATGGGAGAAAGTAGGCTTGGGAGGGGGTGGGAGGGGAAATACAGTGGGCGAAAAAGTAACAATGTGTGTGCATTTATGAGCAAGATATGTAACCACTGTAAATTGAGTTGGGTTTGTTATTTGTTGTTTGAATAAAATGAATAAAATTGTTTAAAAAAAAAAAAAAACGCAGACGAGACCCAGTGTGTTGTCCCGTTAACAGGAGTGCACTCGCAGGATGAACAGAAGCTCATTAGACTTTTCTCCCTGATTGAGAACTGGATGAGGTGTAATAACCTAGCCCTAAACAGAGGGTTGTGGGTTGGGTTGATGATTGTGGGCAGTTTTGCGACACTAGCCAAGTTGGACCCTGCTTAGAACTCTTTCATGTTGGGGGAGAAGAAAATCATCCCCCAACCAAAACAAAAAATTGTGGGCGTTGTACTGGACCAGCTTTTGAACATGAGGGCTCATGTAGGCAGTTCTGTTTCCGCGCCGGTCTACTATATTAAACTTCGATCGCATCTAAGACCTTTTATTTCCCAGGCAAATGCGGAATTTATAGCTAGAGCTATCATCGGGGCAAAGATCAACTGTAGCAGCAGCTTCTTAGTCGGTCTCTGCAAGGCCGATTCAAACAGACTCCAAGTGGTTCCAAATGGAGCAGTTAGAGAGGGCATTGGCTTATCACGCCACGATCATGTTTCAGATGCAAGACACTCTTTACATTGGCTCCCAGTGGAGGTTTCGATTGCTGATTATCATCTCTAAATGTACACTTGGCCTTATGCCTTCTTACCTGCAAGATCACATTATTGAGAGGGTTAATGGCAGGTCCCTTAGGTCCAGCAACCAGAACTACTTATTTCTTATGCGCTGCAGAACGAAAAAGGTTGAAAATTGAGCCTTTTTCATTGCTGCTCCTAGATCGTGGAACCAGTTACCGCCGACTCTAAGAAGCCAACCCTCCCTGATGGCCTTTAAGAAAGGCTTGAAGACATGGTTGTCTCATGAACTACCCTTTTGGATTTGATAACAGTTTCTTAGTTAGCTCAACAGAAGACATGCTCTTAGTTGTTTTGTGTTTGTTTTTTCCACCTCGTCCGCACCCTTATGCCTCAGGGTCCATGGCTGTGCACTACAAATAACTTAAAGTAAAGTACAAGTTACCGGACGAGCACACTTGCAATAAGGCCCACTGTATTGAAAGGATCAATTAAAGGTCTCTGGTCCATATATACAATATGTATTTTATTGCCTGTTTTTATAACTCAAAAGTTGGCTGTGAAAAGGACTGTTTTGGGTGATAAGGAAAAAACAGATAGGAACTTGGAAAGGAAAAACACTAGGATTCATACATATAAAAAAAGGTTAAAAAAGAACATTTTTATTTCTGCATTTTCAATTTAGTACATTTCCTTTGTGTTTTTTCTTCTACAGAATGAGGTACAAAGAAATGGACTCTTCAAAATATACCTAGCATTGGAAATTGGCTGTATGTTCTGAAAAAACCTTGCCCAAAGTGCCTATGGTGTCACCTCCCACCTCGATCAAGCTGTGACAGGTTGTGCATATCACAATAACGTTACAAAGAAAGGGTGCAGGCAGGATGTACTGAGGTTGGGTGTTAGTTGATCGAAAATAGCTAGTAATCATATTTGAAGTCTGTGGCGCAGATGATGCATACTGCTTTGCTGATCTTCTTGCTTCATGCGCTTTGATTTTATGTCTCACTTGAGCGTTCCTATATGATTCATCCACTTTATCCCAATGAAGATGGACAAGATGTTGAATTAACGTGGATGTCCCCAAGCTTTGCGGCGGCTTGTGAGAAGGTCCCTCTGCAAAACTTTACCACAGAAATTACACATGACCTGCTCAACCTCAAAAAAGGACTCTGCCACTTAATATCAAAAACGATTAAAAAAAATAACATGCTAAAATAACAAAAACTAACAAACTGCAAAGCACAAGACAAAGGACAAAGGTATAGGAAGAAGAAAGGTAAGAAAGTTTAAAAAAGGAATGAATCAAAGGAGAAACAGCTTTTAAAAAGTTCCATGAAGTTCAAACACCAAGAGACTTAGAGGCCGATTCATGGAATAATTAGCGCGGCGCAAGTGGGCAAAAACGTGCGAATCGCAGTGGAATAGCGAAAATCGCAGTGCAAGTGCGAAAATCGCACGAAAAGCAGCGCACATCGATTCATGGAAGTCCGTGCGCGAGAAAACCAGCGGATGTGCGATAAAAAAGTGCGCGGCGCACGTTGGCGCACAGGCCATCTAACAGCGTGCGCCAGGTCACAGCGAAAATCGCACAGGCCACAGCGAAATTCGCACATAGCGCGGCGCACGCAACAAAAGTAGGCGTAACACGGGCGTAACACTCGGAATGGGGAACAACTTGCCAAAACATGGGCGTCACGGGGGAAAGTACAGGGCACAAGTGCGCGGAACGCCCACACGCTCGCCTACAAACCGTATTCATGGAATAGAATAGGGGAAAAAAGCGCACGCTCAAACCAGCGCACAGACACAAACACGACCGCCACAGAAAGCAGGCGGTAGCGTCTCTGCGGCTGTAAGAAATGTGCGCCAAAAGGTGCGCCAACAAATAGCACCTATATACTGCCATGATGAATGTCCTATACTGTGGCCCTCCAGGACAAATGACGTGCAAAGGGGTACCCACAAACACGGACACCCGCTGACAAAAAATACGTGTGCGTGTATACCGGGGTGCGCGGGAAGTCTCACACGCGATTTTAGCAGGGTACGTGTATTTCAGGGGTGCGCGGGAAGTTCCACACGCGATTTCATCAGGGTACGTGTATTTCAGGGGTGCACGGGAATTTCCACACGCGATTTCATCGGGTACGTGTATTTCAGGGGTGCGCGGGAATTTCCACACGCAATTTCAGCAGGGTACATGTATTTCAGGGGTGCGCGGGAAGTTCCACACGCGATTTCATCAGGGTACATGTATTTCAGGGGTTCGCGTGAAGTTTTTCACGCAATCGGGCCTGGGGGAGCGTGCTACGTGTATTACAGGGGTTCGCGTGAAGTTTTTCACGCGATCGGGCCTGGGGGAGCGTGCTACGTGTATTACAGGGGTTCGCGTGAAGTTTTTCACGCGATCGGGCCTGGGGGAGCGGGCTACGTGTATTTCAGGGGTTTGCGTGAAGTTTCTCACGCGATCGGGCGTGGGGGAGCGGGCTACGTGTATTACAGGGGTTCGTGTGAAGTTTTTCACGCGATCGGGCCTGGGGGAGCGGGGTACCACTCACCGTCTGCCTTGCGTGTAGAAGAACACGTAGCCAACACCCACTGTGAAGTAATAGCGTGTGAACCCCAACGGATGGAAAACACACGCACCGCACGAAAAGCACGTACAGAACATAAAGGCATGCGGGATCACCAAGCCCTGCCAGGGCAACGCCCGTGCGCAAAACGTCACAGACGCGCTTACGCTGTAAGGGCCTTTGGTCCAATGAAATCGCGTACGCGTGCTGACGCGCTTACGCGCTAAGGGCCTTTCCTCGATTTTCACGCTGACGTGCAGGATTTTCACATGCCAAATCACTCCGTATCAAGCTGGCCACGCGAAAACACACGGAAGACCACGCTCCTGCCCAGAAGGCCGAATTACTGCCCCCCAGTGCCCCGAGCAGCCTCCCACGTGCCATCTGCTGCTGCCTGCCTGCCTGCCTGCTGCCACCGTGCCCTGCCATTTGGTGCCTGCACATCAGCCATCTGCAGGTGTCCAGTTGCTGTGTCCACCCCTGCTGGAACAGAAGACTCCCAACTAGGATAACATCGCTCCACAGCCCAGCCCCAGGACCCAGTTGCCCACCCACTCCTGCCCCTGGGGTTGCCATGTCGGGCACATCAACATCTGGCACCAGTGGCAACCCCCGGCCAGAGGGGCAGAGGGGCACCAGCTTCACTGCCACCGAAGTTGGTGTCCTGGTGGAGCAAGTCCTGGGGCAGTATGATGCCCTCTTCGGATCGTCCCGCGCCAACAAGGAAGGACGGGACAGGATCTGGGCCGACTGTGTGGTTGCCACCAACGCGGAGGGGGTGGCAACCCGCACCATCCAGAAGGTCAAGAAGCGCTGGGAAGACTTGAGGTCCAGGACCCTCATGAAGGCCCGGCGCCTCGTGGAGGGGGGCCGGGGCCGCATGAGTTCCATCCAGTTGAGGGTCCTGGAACGCGCACACCCAGCGCTCCACGCCCAGGTCCTTGAGAGGGAGACCCATCTGGAGTTGAGCGGTAAGTGGCCAAGCATTGCTGTGTGAGACAGGGCATGTTGCAGTGTGCTGGTTGTCTGATACTTGCCTGCATGTGTGACATAGGCCATGTACGCATGTATGTGTGCAGGGACATCATGGGAATGCATGTGCGACCTGTAATGTGTGAACCACACGGTTGTTGCATGTGTTTCAATGTGACATGGGGAGCCCTGTGCAGATTGCACACATGAGAGCATGGCAGTCTCTGTTCCTGGACATGGGTGGGGGCGAGGGATGGGTGCTGATGGCAGATACATATGTGGTATCCATGTCTGTGTGCCTGACCTGCGTGTCTGTGACTTGTGAGTGCCATGGATGCATGACACATGTCTGTGACAATGTACAGATTCACTGATGCAGCCTAGTCATCCTTGTATGCACTGTGATTGGGGTGTACGGGGCCAGATGGATGTGACTGAGGTGAAGTGTGTGCATGTGATAGGCATGACCCATGATGCATGTGAGTCCCATTACATTGTATGATTCAAGAGTCCATTGGACATGCATTGAAATGTCCATGGCACGCACCATGACTGTCACTGTGTGTGTTTTGCCTGGACTGACACATGTGTTGTGGTGTGACATGATGGAAGTGGACTTTGACAGTGGCACTCATCTGCTATTGCTTCCTGTCTAGGGGACCATTGTACAGTACCCGGATGCTTGTGTTCTATGTCTCCCTCTACGCAGCGGCTAGTGAAGGAGAGGGCGGAGACGGCGCTGTGGAGCAAGGCGGCGGGGATGCCCCCACGGCTGCAGCGGAAGGGGTGGGTGAGCACCCACAGGGGCCTGCTACGGCGGTAGACGGCGAGGAGCCATCCAGGTTGGTGGTTTCCACAGAGGAGGAGGAGGCCGCCACTGAGGCGCACATGGGGCCTGGTGGGGGCATCCCTGCTGGTGCAAGTGGTGCAGTCCAGGGGCAGGGGCAGGAGGCAGCACAGGTCACCGTGGAGGGGCCTGTGCATGTCGCTGTCCCTGAACCTGTGGGTGCACCACCTTGCACCAGCAGGGATGCCCCGTCCCAGGCCCGTCCGCAGGTAGAGGGGATGTCCATGTCATCTGACTCCCCTCCACCTGCGGACGAGGGGACCCCTGGCCGTGTGGAGAAGGTCCTGATTGGGGTCGCGATGCGCACGGCTGTGATTCGTGATGCCGTGCATGCTTCCCAGGAGGAGCACGCACGTCATCACGAAGAGCACCGTGCCGACGTGGCCCAATTGGGATCGGCCATGTTCTGGGGTTTCCTGCATGTGTCGGCCAATCTGGCGGCCCTCTCCTCCTCTGTGGAGACTATACGCCAGTCGTTCTCCTTGCCGTCTTCCGGCCCAGATGCCACCAGGGTCCCCTGTGGACCTGCCCTGACCAATGCAGTCAGCTCGGTGGGGATCCCATCCCTGCCACAGTCGGGAGTCAGAGGTCCAGCAGGGGTGGACAACACAGCAACTGGACCCCAGCAGATGGAGGATGTGACGGCATCATCGGGCAGGGCACGTGCACGACGGCGTCGGTGGTTTCCATCATCCTGGATGCCGTCGTGCTGGCAGAGGCAGTGGCGTCGGAGGCAGCAGCAGGCTCGACGTGGGAGGCATCATGGCTCGGGGCCATCAAGATCAGAGGGGCAGGCATCGGCCGGAGGGCAGGAGAACCCTGGGATGGTAGTGTCTTCCGTGTGGGAGCAGTTGGTCCAGCGGATAGGTGCGTAGCGGCAGCGGGCGGAAGAGGAGTGGCTCACCATGGTCAGGGCGGAGTTCTCCATGCATCGGGCGTTGAGGCGGGCTGAGTGCCTCGAGGAAGCTCGCAGGGAGTTTGAGGTGAACATGGGGTTATCCCTGCGAGACCTCGGGGCCAGGACAGAGTCCCGCCTCCAGGACATCGACATGGAGTTCGATGATGCCCTGGCTGGCAACATCACAGAGTGAGCCGCAGGACTTGCCCGCTGCCATTGTATATAGTTCTTTAGTTAGTTAGTGTTAGGTTTCCTTTATTTTTTGAGATTTTTTTGGACCGCTCGGACAATGGCCACTTTTCTGTATATAGTTTTTTTATTAGGTAGTAGTAGGTTTCATTTATAGTGTTGGGCTCATGGACCCTGGAATATTCTTGTGTATAGTTGGATTTTTTAATATACATTTTTTTGATTTATATTTGTGTTCACCATGAGGCAATGGTTTTTCCTTATTTTTTTTCACCATGATTTTGCTTTGGACAACATTAGTTTTTGGATTCCTTTGTTTTTTTGATTTTTACATTACTAATCGGACATGGACAATTTATTTTGTTATCCCCATTGTTGTATGTTTGATTAGTTTACTTCATTTTCTTCGAGAATACATGTTTTTATAACTTTCTTTTGTGGTATTTTCTCATTGGTTTCATGCATGTCATGATATGGGTTTTGACATTCACTTGCACCCATTGTGCATGTGTATGTGTGAAGGACATGTGTTCATTTACATACTTGCCATTGGGGTTGTATCATGTAATTGCATTTGCTATGTGGGTGGATGCAATCCTTGGCTGGGTGTTTGTGCTGGGTATGCTGCCCATTACTGCCATGATTGTGTATTGTCAGGACCTGGGGGCAGGGGGACATGGTTGGGGGCCTGCTGGCAGGTGCCCCACAGTGCTGGGGGGTAGGGGTGGTGGGGAACATGAGTTGGACATGGGTGGGGGCCTGCTGGCAGGTGCCCCACAGTGCTGGGGGGTGGGGGTGGTGGGGAACATGAGTTGGACATGGGTGGGGGCCTGCTGGCAGGTGCCCCACAGTGCTGGGGGGTGGGGGTGATGGGGAACATGAGTTGGACATGGGTGGGGGCCTGCTGGCAGGTGCCCCACAGTGCTGGGGGGTGGGGGTGGTGGGGAACATGAGTTGGACATGGGTGGGGGCCTGCTGGCAGGTGCCCCACAGTGCTGGGGGGTGGGGGTGGTGGGGAACATGAGTTGGACATGGGTGGGGGCCTGCTGGCAGGTGCCCCACAGTGCTGGGGGGTGGGGGTGGTGGGAGACATGAGTTGGACATGGGTGGGGGCCTGGTGGAAGCTGCCCCTGGTGACTGGGGGGGTGGGGGTGGTGGGAGACATGAGTGGGGGCCTGGTGGAGGGTGCCCCTGCACTGCTCGGGGGTGGGGGTGGTGGGAGACATGAGTGGGGGCCTGGTGGAGGGTGCCCCTGCACTGCTGGAGGGTGGGGTGGTGGGAGACATGAGTGGGGGCCTGGTGGAGGGTTCCCCTGCACTGCTGGGGGGTGGGGGTGGTGGGAGACATGAGTTGGACATGGGTGGGGGCCCGGTGGAGGCTGCCCCTGGTGACTGGAGGGGTGGGGGTGGTGGGAGACATGAGTGGGGGCCTGGTGGAGGGTGCCCCTGCACTGCTGGGGGGTGGGGGTGGTGGGAGACATGAGTGGGGGCCTGGTGGAGGGTGCCCCTGGTGGCTGGGGGGTGGGGGTGGTGGCAGACATGAGTGGGGGCCTGGTGAAGGGTGCCCCTGGTGGCTGGGTGGTGGGGGTGGTGGGAGACATGAGTGGGGGCCTGGTGGAGGGTGCCCCTGCACTGCTGGGGGTTGGGGGTGGTGGGAGACATGCATTGTTGATCAGTAGTGCAAGGTGACATGTGGGTTGGCTGGGGGGCATGCCCATGGTGGATGGGCTGCCTGCGGGACATGAGCAGGGGTGCAGGGTAGTCCCCCGTGGTGTGGGCTGCCTGCAGGGGCCGTGGAGGTTGTGGAGCGTACACCTGGGAGGACCCACACGGCCAATTCACGTGTAGTACTCCCCAGAACCCCTGAAATACACATACCCTGCTGAAATCGCGTGTAGAACTTCCCGCGCACCCCTGGAATACACGTACCCTGCTGATATCGCGTGTGGAACTTCCCGCGCACCCCTGGAATACACGTACCCTGCTTGCATGGGGCCAATCGCGTGAGAAACTTCACGCGAACCCCTGAAATACATGTAGCCCGCTCCCCCAGGCCCGATCGCGTGAGAAAGTTCACGCGAACCCCTGTAATACACGTAGCCCGCTCCCCCAGGCCCGATCGCGTGAGAAACTTCAGGCGAACCCCTGTAATACACGTAGCCCGCTCCCCCAGGCCCGATCGCGTGAGAAACTTCAGGCGAACTCCTGTAATACACGTAGCCCGCTCCCCCAGGCCCGATCGCGTGAGAAACTTCAGGCGAACCCCTGTAATACACGTAGCCCGCTCCCCCAGGCCCGATCGCGTGAGAAACTTCAGGCGAACCCCTGTAATACACGTAGCCCGCTCCCCCAGGCCCGATCGCGTGAGAAACTTCAGGCGAACCCCTGAAATACACGTAGCCCGCTCCCCCAGGCCCGATCGCGTGAGAAACTTCACGCGAACCCCTGTAATACACGTAGCCCGCTCCCCCAGGCCCGATCGCGTGAGAAACTTCAGGCGAACCCCTGTAATACACGTAGCCCGCTCCCCCAGGCCCGATCGCGTGAGAAACTTCAGGCGAACCCCTGTAATACACGTAGCCCGCTCCCCCAGGCCCGATCGCGTGAGAAACTTCAGGCGAACCCCTGTAATACACGTAGCCCGCTCCCCCAGGCCCGATCGCGTGAAAAACTTCAGGCGAACACCTGTAATACACGTAGCACGCTCCCCCAGGCCCGATCGCGTGAGAAACTTCACGCGAACCCCTGAAATACACGTAGCCCGCTCCCCCAGGCCCGATCGCGTGAGAAACTTCACGCGAACCCCTGTAATACACGTAGCCCGCTCCCCCAGGCCCGATCGCGTGAAAAACTTCACGCGAACACCTGTAATACACGTAGCCCGCTCCCCCAGGCCCGATCGCGTGAGAAACTTCACGCGAACACCTGAAATACACGTAGCCCGCTCCCCCAGGCCCGATCGCGTGAGAAAGTTCACGCGAACCCCTGTAATACACGTAGCCCGCTCCCCCAGGCCCGATCGCGTGAGAAACTTCAGGTGAACCCCTGTAATACACGTAGCCCGCTCCCCCAGGCCCGATCGCGTGAGAAAGTTCAGGCGAACCCCTGTAATACACGTAGCCCGCTCCCCCAGGCCCGATCGCGTGAGAAAGTTCACGCGAACCCCTGTAATACACGTAGCCCGCTCCACGAACCCCTGTAATACACGTAGCCCGCTCCCCCAGGCCCGATCGCGTGAAAAACTTCACGCGAACACCTGTAATACACGTAGCCCTCTCCCCCAGGCCCGATCGCGTTGGAAACTTCACGCGAACCCCTGAAATACACGTAGCCCGCTCCCCCAGGCCCGATCGCGTGAGAAAGTTCACGCGAACCCCTGAAATACACGTAGCCCGCTCCCCCAGGCCCGATCTCGTGAGAAAGTTCACGCGAACCCCTGTAATACACGTAGCCCGCTCCCCCAGGCCCGATCGCGTGAGAAACTTCACGCGAACCCCTGTAATACACGTAGCACGCTCCCCCAGGCCCGATCGCGTGAGAAAGTTCACGCGAACCCCTGTAATACACGTAGCCCGCTCCCCCAGGCCCGATCGCGTGAGAAAGTTCACGCGAACCCCTGTAATACACGTAGCCCGCTCCCCCAGGCCCGATCGCGTGAGAAAGTTCATGCGAACCCCTGTAATACACGTAGCCCGCTCCCCCAGGCCCGATCGCGTGAGAAACTTCAGGCGAACCCCTGTAATACACGTAGCCCGCTCCCCCAGGCCCGATCTCGTGAGAAAGTTCAGGCGAACCCCTGTAATACACGTAGCCCGCTCCCCCAGGCCCGATCGCGTGAGAAACTTCACGCGAACCCCTGTAATACACGTAGCCCGCTCCCCCAGGCCCGATCGCGTGAGAAACTTCACGCGAACCCCTGAAATACACGTAGCCCGCTCCCCCAGGCCCGATCGCGTGAGAAAGTTCACGCGAACCCCTGTAATACACGTAGCCCGCTCCCCCAGGCCCGATCGCGTGAGAAACTTCACGCAAACCCCTGTAATAGGCCTTTACCCTGCTGAAATCGCGTGTGGAACTTCCCGCGCACCCCTGAAATACACATACCTTGCTCGCACTGGGCCAATCGCGTGTGGAACTTCCCGCGCACCCCTGAAATACACGTTCCCCGCTTGGCGTTTGCTGTTTGCCAGCCCGGTGAACTGGTCCAGGGTTAGCGCAGCCCTTTGCGATGATTTAGCGATTTTGATGGCTTTTCCTTGCGCGAGGGCGTTCTTCGGGGCGTTATTGGCCCTGCTGCAGGGTCGCTGCGATTCTCTGCGCCACGGCTGGTTTGGGAGCCTAAAATCCATGAATACGCTGTGCGCGGAAATCGGTTTTAGCGCTCGTGCCTGGCGCAGACAATCGCACGCGGACACTCTGCGCCAGCCGCTTGCGACACTTTTCTGCGAAATTCTATGAATTACCCTGAAAATGTAATGAGAGAAAACAGAAAAGAGGTGCTTGGAAGAGGGTATAACCATGGTTATTGGATATAGCCAACCAGAATGTGTTTTTCGTACATGCGGGTACGCCCAACCGCAATTACATGTTCGTGGTTACATTATTGGCCAATTGCTTGAGTAAATGAGAAGATGCACCTGCACATGGCCATAGCCACGTTAAGAAAAGGCCCAATCACTTTGATAGCTGCTTTGATGTGGCTACGTGGCTCTGTGCCTTTTTATCAACAGCCAATGTGATCACCAGCTGCGCATCAACACATGCTGCAGTGTACTGACGCGAAATATGCCGTGTGATGAAATCCTTACGTGCAAAATCGCTTAATAGGAAATCGAGCTCCTTCAACATGTCTATGTATTTTCACACCTGATACGCTGCCAATCATACCACGCACTGTGGCTTCGCATCCACACATGATTCCTATCCACGTAAACAAATGGACCAATCACAAGTTGCAATGTAGTGACACAGATACAGCCATGCTCTGTAACGAAATCTGCATCTGTGAAATCACCCAAAAGGACGTTGAGATCCTTCACCGTGACTAAAAATCTTCAGGCCTAATGGACCAGTCAATCATATCACGTGCTGTGTCTTTGCATCTACACGTGATTCCTATCTGCGTTAACAAATGTTGCAGTGTATTGACACAGATACGCCAAGGCCGTATGACAAAATCCATGTGTGCAAAATCACGCAATAGGATGTCAAGCTCCTTCAACGGGGCCACGCTTCTTCACGCCTAATGTGCCAGCCAATCATATCACACACTGCGGCATTCGCATCTACAGGTTATTCCTATCCATGTTTTAACAAATGGACCAATAAAATGTTGTGGTGTATTGACACGGCTATGCCCACTGTGTGTGACGAAATCTGTGCATGCCATAGTGACCATTCAGAGTGCACTGCAGTGTGTAGCCATGAATAATCATCCCACCCACAAAAAATTAAGTTTATATTGATCATTGCCACTCATGCTTGTTAGTAAAAGGTTTACCATGTAACTACAAGAACCTTTGGCGATGTAACCCTTTAATTGTTCCTCCTTTTTACCAACGTATAACCTAATCCTCTTTTCCCTTGTCTTGTCATTTGTTCAGTTTGTGTATTTTTTGTTTTCACTTTTTCCAACTTTTTCATTTTTGTGGCATTGTCTTTTTAGTGTTGCCATTTTTGCTATTTTAACTTTTCCTCTCCAGTTGGAAACTTCAACATGTCTAACCATGACAACAGCAGCAGCAACAGTGATGATGTATTCTGAATCCCCAATTCATCACCACCCAGGAAGAAAGCCACAGGAATAAAAAGCACCCAGAGACTGTTGGAGATATTTCAACGTAAAGAGCACTGCTCTAAAAAGAAGGAAGAGGATGTAGAGTGCACATTGTGCATGAAGACTCTAAGATGTGGACCATCAAGTGTGCCAGTGCAATGCCTTGGAACCTCTGTGATGATCAATCATCTGATGAGAGTACATTGGGATGAGGTGGATGACACATATTGTAAAGCGCATGAACAACACAATAAAATGCACGGCGATCATGCATTACATGCATAGAGATTCGCACCACATCAAGCACCTGATTCCACCAGTGCAATGACGCTGACACTGAATGAACCCTTGACTTTGGCAGCAGTGAAATCTCCACATGTTCCAATGTTACTGGCTCCCCATGTCTTAGTTATGAGAGTCGCATGTGATCTATGCCTCCAATGGTTAGCTGTGGGATGTGCCGCAACTAAGTATCGGGACAAGTTAATAGATGAATCCCAGCTTAATTGTCATCCTTTGCTTTATTTCTAAAGTGTCAATTTTCTCCCCCTTTTTTCAGAAAAAAGAAAAAGAAATACAAAGGAAAATGTGTTCCTTTTTATTTTAATTACCTGTGTTATATGTTTCATCCTTATGTTTTCCTTCCCTGTACTACCCTTATCTTTCCTTCCACAAAACAGCCATTTTAAGGGCCATCCCCTAAGTTACAAAGATATATGAAATTAAACAAAGACTGGAAAAATATACTCAATGTCTATTGTAATTTATTTTATGGACTTTGAGTTACTAAAATCCCCTACATTTTTTCTTATAACTGTGGTTACAATGTTTCTGGGTGGGCCGGTATCAGCGGATAGACCCACCCTAGTCGTTGCTCGCCTTAGCCATGTCTACAAATACCTGCATCTCACTGGCAGCTGTTGTAGTCGCGGTTATATATATTATATATATATATAACCAGTGCACAGTGCACAGCGTGAGTTATGGTTGCTTAGCTTACCATAACTGGCAAATTTCTGGGTTTTTTCGGTTTTACCTGTAACTATAACTTCCCTGTAACAATGTTTCTCCATTGAATTGCATAGGTTTTTACTAGTATAACTTAATAATAACATCCCTTTAACAACATTTTCTGTCAGTGAATTGCATAGGTTTTTAGTAGGGCACCATAACCAGAACATTCCTTTAGCATAGTTGTTTCAGTAAAGGTGATAGGTTTATAGTAGTGCAACTTAACCATAACGGCCCTTTAACAACATTTTTGTTCGTGAATTTAATATGTTTTAAGTAGGGCTCTGTAACCGGAATGTTGCTTTAGCATAGTGTTTTCTGTAAGGATGAAAGCTGTTTGGTACTGCTAAGGAATGATAACATCCCGTTAACAACAGTTTGTCCCTGATTTCTTCGCTACCCTCAGGATGAACGTGTGGAAAAGCCAAATTTTCGAGTGTATGTATCTGTTTGCGCTACCCCTTCCTTTTCCTGATAGTGTTGATGTATTTTAGCAATTACAGATGTACATGGTAAGTGTTGGTGAGTGTTTGAGTGCTTTCTCTTTTTGTTTGAACATTGCATGGTGAGTCTGTGCTTCACAGTACTGGCCGAGATGACGGCAGGTGAGCAATATGTACATTTCCTAAGGAGACTGCACCTGGCAGGCGTATATGCAATCACACTGCAAGTATCCGTAGAACTCCATTAGTAGGCGCATGTCTGCATCTTCTAATGCACTTTTAAATAGTTGTGGTAGCGCGCATGTATCCGTTGCACAGCTATACCCGTGCGTAGGTCATCCTCTGTGTGCTGGTAACACCACCCCTGTTGCCAGCCCGACGGATTCATACGGTAGGCTATCACATTTCAAGTACCCCTGCCGACTACGTGGGTGGCTCTGCAAACCTACCAATGTATGGCTGCAGCACGCCTGGCTGGATATGGCCACTGGTAAACAAGCAACAGCAACCTGCAGTGTAACATGGGCATGTTAAGTATCGCATTAATTAGCTTGATGTACTACTTGCCTTTCAATGACCTGTGAAACAGACACACTGTATCTGCACTGAGCACTCTGACGGAAAGTGTCAAGAGGTCACCTGCACGTCGTGCAGTTGAAGAAAACATGTAACTTCAGGTGGGACAGTTTGTAGTGAGTCTGTAAACTGGCAAAGCTGGTGCGGCTTGGTCATGCACATACGAGTGCATGTAAAGGCAATTAAGCAAACAGCAGAATGTTCAGAGCACAAACAATGACAGTGGTGGTTAGAAAAATACTGTAGGTGCATGGGTCGCACTGAATAAGGGTCTTCCTGCTCCACATAATGATGCTGTGTTTCGCGTTGTTGTAAACATTCTTGTATTCCACAATTTATGCATCTCTGTGAATGCTCCTGCTAAGGCTAATAGAGTAGCATGTAGTGTTTGTACTGCATGTGACGACAACTGAAATGGAAGCACAGGGGACCAGTGGGCAGTCTACCACCCTTTCAACAATGAAGTAGGGTAATTTCATGTACAGCATTTTCCACATCTGCTGCGTCCAACAACATGGGCACCTTGTAGGGCAATGGAGCTCCAAAACATCCTTGCAGACCATATGCCGCGCTACAGACCCTTACCCGGCAAAGGGCATTGTATGGTGCATGTACTGCAAAGCACTACTCTACAGAGGGAAGGTACGTGGAAGTGTGTGGGAATGGTTTATCCAGGAGCATCACAATGACTGGAGCCTATGTAGGTGAGGGTCACCCAATCACTCCATCTCTGTGCACGTCCCCTGTGGTATCCATGCAGGTGCTGCCCCTTCCGTACCGGGCCTTTCCTGCTGTTCCTTCTGCGACATGTGTTAGAAGCCCAAAATAAAGGGAAACGAACTGGGAAAGGAAAAAAGGAAAATAAAGAAAGCACCTTTGAAAGATTAACAATGGAATTGCCAATAAATGGATGCAGGCCGGGAGGCGTGGCACTGTGCAAAAACCTGTAGTTGGAAAGGGTTTTGCTGCAGAAAGAGTTTTCTTTACGTGTTGCAGAGAGTTTTTAAGAGTTTCAGTGCACAACACTTACCACAAACATTCTTCCACTACTTTCAAGAAGGGCACCAAGGCAATTTGGATGGGGTGTGCAGAAATCCGGATGGGAGGCAGAGTAAGATGAACGTTATTTCTGGGGAAAACGTTTTGTGCTGTGAAACGTCATATTCCTATGTGTGAAGTACGCCATTGGCACATTGCGTAGAAAGGCACAAATGCTTTTCTCCGCAATGTACCGCACTTCCTCCATTTGCGGACCAAATGAAAAATGATGTAGCCAGGTCAGTGTCTGCACAATGCGATAGAAAGTTATGCAGGAGATCGGAAACAGACACATGACCTCGGCAAGTGCCTCCTATATCGCAAACGGCACTGAAACTCATGTAACATGCTGTGCAATTTTTCCTCCACAATGAACAACAATAATATCGGCATGATTGCCCGCCACCAAAGTGTCACACAGTCAAACCAAAATCAGTCACTTCATTGCAGGTACTCCATAGCACTACACATCTACATGATAGATTCCAAAATTAGCAGCCCTGCACAGTGTTTTTCATTCACTTTCAATCAATGTATTTCAAACTCCCCCAAAAGCTGCACGCTGTGGCTCGTGAAACACACAGCCATAACCGCACTCTCTGCATTTCTGTCAACAAATACACTGTGTACCAGTCTGTGCATACACACCACACCCACAAACCTTATTGACCAATCCCGTAGCCTCTACAGGCCCATTTCTATGGCCGTCATCTGCAAAAGGTGAGTAGCTAACACGTGCCACCCTGCAACTATTGTGATATTCGGGGACTTTTTGTGCTGTGCGCACACAGGTTTGGGGAACTTTCAACCAGGGTAGGGGACATTGTTCGTTTTAGCAGCTCTTAAAAGAGCCTTTTTTTGTCTTTTTTGAAGCTGCTTCCCTAGAAACAGCTTTTTTTGCAGTTTTTACAAGCTTTTTTGTGTTTTGTACATCAGCTCACATTCTTACAATAGCATCTTCATTGCAGCCTGTAGATTGTGAAACAACATGTCATTGCCACTGTTCGACAAAGACATGCCATTTCCTTTGAATGGCATGTGTATATATCAAGAACAACTGTTGTCATTCTGACAGAACATCCCAGCAACACTCAAGAAGTCACACATGCGTCTGTTGATGAGACCCCGCTGACCTCTGGCTGGTGACAGGAATCAGTGGAATAGTCCCACACTATTCTCGGTGGTATACATGAGCAAAGCACCTTGGCAGTGGGAAAATGCACTGCACTGCCTTCATCATCCTCTTCAGTTGACGGAACACACTGGAACAATACATGGAACCCAAAAAGTTGGCTCCAAAGTGCACAACCACAACATGTACAGTTGCGGAAGTGGCCATGCGTCGACATTCTACAAGTACTCTGCCGAAACAGCACACTTTGACACTGCACCACAAATCCTCCACTCCCTCCAAGCCAAAATTGCCACAAAAGCCTTCTTGGAGGGCATACACGAACAGATCTTCCACAAAGGCATCACCCACTTTGAAAACTGTGCGTCTAGCCATGTTTGCCAGCCACACTACACAAAGTAATAGAATAAAGAATGATGTCCTTTCCTGTGACGCAAACCCAGTGCACCTAAAAGGACATTCCCCATAGTCCCATTTTCATTGGCCACCATGGTCAGAAGTGCAGAATGTGGCATGTGCGAGGGCCATGCTCCAGTGTAGCAGGAGGAGTCCTTCTCCCTATTGGTGCTTTTGCCTGTGACGCACACCCTGAGCATCTGATTGGACAAAGGCCATTGTCCCATTTCCATTGGCCAGCATGGTGAAAAGCTGTTACGCTCACCTGGTCTCTGCGGGAACGTTGGGCACGGTCACAGCCCTCCCTGGAAATGGGTCACCCTTGTCAGGCTCCTTCCCCTGCACATATGCTGTGGGCTGCAGCGACTGGTGACACTGCTCCTGTGTGGAGATGAGAGATTGTGAGAATGCTGCTATGCAACTGTTCTCCCTCTCGAACCCTTCTTCCCAAAATGTGGTGAGCATGCGCCGACTCATATAAGCTCACCGGTTGATTAATGATGAAGAGCTCTCCATCCTGCTTCTCACTGCAGGGGCGCTCTTCATGGACCGAGTTCCTTCACTGGCCCGGCCCATTGTAGGTGGTAGCCCTGTCCAGCTGTGGGTAAGCCACTCCTGATGGTAAGTGTCTTAAGGCTTTAAAATATTGTGATGTTGATTACTGATTATTCTCTGTGTCTTTTAATGTGGTCTTTCTCTGATTTCTCTTCACAGGCGAAGTTGCGGCCCTGCGGTAGTTGCGGTGCATGATGTGAGGCCAAAATGGAAGAGAATGGAGCCCACAATGCTCTGGCAGCAGGTGAGTGTTGGCTTAAGGTTAAGCACGAAGATTTGTCAAAAGCGCGACCTTAAACGCAATGTCTTTGAGAGTTCTAACCTTGTCTTTATCTTTTCTCTCACAGGATTGCTTGCCGTGCCGAGATGTCGGAGTTTGAGTGCTGCCTTTTGGAGGTCTTGAGATGACTGATGAATGCCAGAGTCCCCGATGATGCGTGCCGACGAAAGCAGGTTCCAAGTTAAGTTGTGAGGCTGGAAACGAAGGTAAGATGCTGATGCTGGTTGCTGGAAACAAAGGTAAGATACTGATGCTGGTTGCGGGAACCAAAGGTAAGATACTGGGCCTCATTACGAGTCCGGCGGTAACTGACGGGGTAAAACCGCCTGGTTACAGCCGGACTCGTATTACCATTCCGCCCCCATGATTCCCGGAATTACCGGGGCATTACAACCCCGGTTTTCCGGGAATCACGGAGGCGGAATGGTGTTAATCCCCATTCCCATTGAGTCCTATGGGACTCAATGGGAATGGGGATCATGGAAACACCGGCAGCATCTCGTAATGCTGGCAGTGTTTCCTCGTCCACCTGCAGGCGGGCGGTGTTAAACCCGCCAGGTCAAACCTGGCGGGAACATCACCTCCCGCCTGCTGGATTCGGGATCAGGCGGTCCGGAAACAACGGTGGCGGCGGATTTACCGCCACCATTATTTCCGGACCGCCTGATTTGTAATGAGGCCCACTGTGTCTGGTAGCTGGAACACAAAGGTAAGATACGCTCAGGTGGCGGTGAGCGTTACGCTACCATCAGGGCAGAATAACACGAAACCCTTGCAAGAAGGCTGGGTGGACTCATATAGTCTAGCTATGGCCACACCCATTAGCCTTGCCTCACCGGCCCCACCCTGCCTCTCCTAAGGATGCTACACATGCGATCCAGCCTTCACCAGCAGCCACACCCGAATAAATGCACGTGGAGATTCCTGCATGTAAAATAAAGCACTTTGGACCAAACCAAGTGTGTCAGTTTATATGTGTTCATGAGCCTGGCGCCAAAGGCACCAGAACTGAGTCCAGCTTGGTCCTTTATGCTGTATTGTCCCAAAGGGACAATCTAAAGTTATGTTATCCCTTCGCCTTGTCCCCTCATGGTGCGGGGTCTGTGTTTCTGGGCCAGTGGCCATGACAGAAGCGCAGAATGTGGCACTTGCCTTTCCCCAAGTAGCGCGAGGGCTGTTCCCGAGTGAAGAAGGAGGAGTCTATCTCCCTATTGGTGCTCTTGCCTGGAACACGCAGCATGAGCACCTGATTGGACAAAGGCCATAGTCCCATTGCTATTGACCAGTATGGTGAGAAAAGCAGAATGTGGCACATAAGCTTCCCCAAGTACCGTGAGGGCCGCGCCCCAGTAACGCAGGAGGACTCATTTATCCCTTTCCACTCCAGCCATGCATTCAAGGCACTAGGCCCTCCCCACAAAAAACACACCATCGTACAGGCTATGGTTAAATGCTCATGCCATGTGCACTGCACTCCCCATCTGCAAATGAGCCTGCCAGCTTTCACCCTGGGCACATATTTGCACGCATGGCTGCATAACGGTCCGTTGGGTGTGCTGAATGGTATGTAGGAAGCTGTGTACATTAGCCATAGTTTACATATGTGCTGCTGAGCACGTCCTTTCATGCTGCAACATCTTAAATCACTCCCTAAAGCAAGGGGCTTATAAGGGGCAAACCATATGAAATGCACATTGTGGCATGTGGCGCCCTATTGTGCAACTGCGGCAATGATGTACACCATATGCTAATTTACACATAAAGCAGCTCTCTTCCACTGGTCTACCAAGTGCACAATGTCCTCCACAACCATTGTGTAAAAGTCACCAACTTCAAATGTATGCACAGTGACAACTGCATGCAGGGGCATTGCTAGGGGGGGGTAAGGGGGCTATAGCCCCTGATCTTTTGGTTGTAGCCCCGGATAGAATATCAGGAGCTACAGCCAAAAGACTAGCTAGCCCCCAGTCCCAAGAGTTCCGACATCAGCTTAGCCCCGGGTCTTTTCCAGACCTAGCAACTCCCCTGACTGCATGGCTGCATTATGTTGTGGTGGTTGTGATGAAGGCCTAGGCTGCTGGGTGCATGTGTGGTGAACGGTATGTAGAAGGCTGTGTGCATTGGCCCTGTTTTACATGTGTGCTGCTGAGCACGTCCTTTCATGCTGCCACATCTTACAGCACTTCCTAAAGCAAGGGTCTTCTAATGGCCTAACCATAGAAAACGCAAATCGTGACATGTGGCTCTCTGTTGTGCAACAGGGGCAATGATGTGGACTGTATTCTAATGTACACATAGCAGCTCACTTCTGCTGCTCTATCAAGTCTACAGTGTCCTCCACAACCATTGCATACAAGTCACCAACCTGACATGCATGCAGACTGACAAGTGCATAACTGCATTACATTGTGGTGGCTGTGATGAAGGCCTAGCCTGTTGGGTGCACACAACCAACAAGCTAGGCCGTTCCCACACCCACCACAACAGAAAAAGCCATACAGGTGAACATGTAGGTATGTGCCACAATTCAGAAAGGCAACATAGGCACCAGCACTTCTACCAATCTCTGCACCATAAAGCAGGAATGCAAGCACACATCTTCCACTTACTATAGTGCACAAACATACCAAATTGTTTGGCACCACTACCCACTTCGATTCAAAAACCATTGTAATAATACCAACCAAATAACACAATTGTCACAACATTGGTCCTGCTTGCCACACTGTACTACGTGCAGACAAGCAAAACGGGAGGATAGCTCAGCGGCAATGTGCTCGCCTTGGAAGCAAGATGACACGAAACAACACAGGTTCGATCACCGGGTCCGCGCTTAGAAACCTGGGTATTTAAGCATGTTATAAATACGCAACTAAGACATAAAAAAAAAATTACGCAAAAAAAATTCCTGTAACAGTACCTCAATGCCCGCAGGCTGTGTGAGCACTTTAAAAAAGGCAAAAATAAAATAAAAAATACTGCATAGTGAACTGCAACACTTACTAATCTGCACAATGCACACTACGCAAGCACATGTAAGAACCGCACCGCACCGTAACCTCTTCCATATTTATACTATTCCATTAGTGCATCCAGTGGACACAGTACACGACTGGTCACTGCAGCATCTCCACCCATACACCGACAACTGAACAATGTTCTATCAATCACCACACCCATGCAACCAACAATGTGTGCAATGCAGCCAAACCACACACACAAAGCGACAATGTGGCGCCGACTTTCAGCCAGTGGACATACCTTTTTAACCAGTAGACATACCTTTCTGTGCAAGGGCTGCAGCCATGCATTAAAGGGCTACAGACTTACCACACACAGCACACCATAGTACACCCTATCTGTAAATGTACATGTCTTGTGGAATGCACTCCCCTTCTGCAAATGAGCCTGCCACCACTCATCACAGAAAGACATCGCTGCTCCGCTGGCATGCCATAATGAAGTTATATAACAACATGTCACCATACACTGCAGTGCAATCACATTTTTGATGGTGTGGCAAACAGGAATAAGGGACACCAGAGCGGATGCAGATATGACTACTTTTAGTGGCCACACAGTTACATACAAGAGGCCCAGCCATGAGCACAATGCATTAGGGGCTTGGCACACACACACCACAACACTGTCCTCCGATACACCATGGCGGTGTTTCCCCAAAACTCTGACGCACAGCACGCTTCCCTCCAGCCAACCACTGGCCATGTCCAATGTTTGCCGACATCACGGCATACTACAGGCCAATGAGACGTCGGGCAGCAGAGCGAACAGGGAAATGGGTCCGTATAGCGGACCCAGATATCACTATTTTTTTTTAGATGTACATTTCAGTTCTTTGCAAAAAAAGTACTAGTCAGATTTAAACCAAACACACATAAGCATGCTTTCTGACCCACGGCGATGATCCTACTGCAGATTTGATGAAGATCCATCCAGACGTTTGGCCTGTAACCGTGCACAAATTTTTCCCCATTCAGTCCATGGAAAAAAATATATATTGGTACCCCCCTATAGCATTGGCCCCCCCTGCACAAAACCTCACCCAACTTGGCGAAGAAATTCAGAGCGGGCCATATACTTTTTTTGCGAAGTTTGATGAGGATTCCTGCAGAGGGACCGAAGTTATAAGCCGCTGAAAAAGTGTTCTTCCTATGAATTTAGCAACTTTACTATAACTACACAACTGCTACTGCGGGCGGTGTAATTTAAAAAATGTCTTACCTCATACCTTTTGTATGTTGTCATCTTCTATGTTTAAAAACAGTAATTCTGAAACAGAATTAAATGTATATTATAATAAAATAAAAAGAAGTATATATATATTTTTTTCAGAATGCTAACAATATTCCTAGTAAACAATCAATGAAGGTTGTATTCACTAATCATGCTATAGAGGTAAAAACATCTTGTTGGAGAGAAAAAAAATCTCTTTCACGTATCTCAAATATTTAACTATATATATATATATATATATATATATATATATATATATATATATATATATATATATATATATATATTACATGGCCACGGTAGTGGCCATGTAGTTATGGTTAAGTTGCTGTTTCCATAGGAAGAGCACTTTTTGGGCGGCTTATAACTTTGCTCTCCCTGGACGGATCCTCACCAAACTTTGCAAAAAAAGTAGTTGGGTCACTCTGAATAACTTTGCAAATTATGGTGAGGATTCGTCCAGGGGGGGAAAAGTTATAGGGGGGTCCCAAAACTTTTTTTTTTCCCATAGACTGAATGGGAAAAAACTTTGCGCACGGCTACAGCCCGAACCGCTGGACGGATTTACACCAAATTCGCGGCAGGAGCGGAGGCCTGGTCCCAAAAGCATGCTTTTGTAAATTTGGTGTAAATCTGTCCAGTATTTTTTTTAAAAATGACTAAAATGTAAGGCAAAAAAATTAGTGATATCTGTGTTCGCTTCGCGGACGGACTTCCCTGTTCGCTCCGCGGACAGCACCCCGATTGGCCCGTGGGCTTGCGTCATGTCCGCGGACATGCAACGTGTTCGCTGATTGGACGGCGAGGGGCGTGGAGCACGTCAGATTTTCTGTGGCGCCCACCATCTTGTATTCGCAGTCGACCGCGTACAGCGCAGTGAAACGTGGATAAAAAATTGTATTTAGTGCCGTGTGTTGGTATGTAAGAGTGTTTGGGGAGGGTGGGGGAGTATGAGATATGTTCAATGCTTTGTTTTTTTATGTGCTAGACGTTTTTGTTGCGTTCGATTTGTCCGCGGAGAACACGGCTGTTCTGACATTTTGTAAATAAACTAAATGGTGGGGTGTTTAGAGGACGGAGTATGTGTCCTTTTTGTTCGCAAGGAAGGTAAAAATGAGCTATAAACACTCGCGGTGTACTTAATTGTTCGTAAATACACAAACTGGGGGTGTCCTCAGGACGCTGTCCGTATTGTAATTTGTCTAGTTGATTGTGTTCCCAGAACTTTCGCAGTGTCCCGAAATGGTTGCAATTACACAAAATGGGGGTGTTCTGAGAATGTTGTTTGTATTGTTCGTTGTCAGGGTGAAAGTGTTTTAAGAGCACTCCTTTTGTCCGCTAATAGTACAATTTCCTAGGGGCGTCAACCGACTTTTTGTCCACTAAAGAAACGATAAATCCGGCTGGTGTGCGTCGACATTATGTGATAATCCTATGACTTGTGCTATTGACCTGGCTGACTTGCTTTTGCGACACTAAATCATATCTCCCGCCACTAAGCCTGATATTATCAAAGCATTCATATTCCCCGCCTCTCTCCGTGACGTTACAGGGTGCGTAATGAAACGCGCCCAGTCGTCTCCAGTTCTACGCGACTTTACACAGAACCCGGAAGACAACACACATTATGTCACAACACAGCGCGCCACAATTCAGAATATGAAACTGTGATTTAAAAGCAAAGAGCAAGATTGTAAATGTTGTAAAGTACATTTATTTGACATCAAATGTTTAGAGAATATTCAGCAATTTGCATTTGTCTTTGTTGTCGATGCGCAAAAGTTCATGTTGAGACACGCGATGTTCCTTTGCGGTACAGAGAGTGTTAGATCAGGTTACAACTCAGTGCGTCACAATTCGGAATATGAAACTGTGGTTTAAAAGTAAACAGCAGGATTGTACACTTGGTAAAGTACATTTATTTCACATGAAATGTTTAGTGAATATTCAGCGATTTGCTATTGTCTTTGCTGTCGATCAGCAAAAGTTTATTTGGAGCCGCGCGTTGTTCCTTTGCGGTAGATAGGCTGTTGGTTTATGATAAAAGCAGTAAATGGTCTCTCTGATAATCGGAAGGTTGGTACAACAACGAGCCATTAGACCACCGTATTGGTTGGTATGTTGTTTGTAGCCGCTAGTACTGCGTAAGGGCATATTGGTCCTTGGCGATTGTCCCATAAAATGGTGAGGGTCATGAAGTTGCATATTTGGACTTGCACCTGGCAGTTGAAGACCCCATCCGCTGGAGTCTGTAAATTGTGACATAGACAAAACAGGGCCACGTACCTGTTTTAAAAAACATAAATTAGTCTCACCAGCCGATCTTCATTAAAAATCATCATTTTATTTATTAGGGCGTGAAACTATTTGCTATCGAAGATAGTGCAACAGAGTATGTTAATAAAAAAAAAAAATAATATTTTCCCATTCATATAGCGCTAAGAACTGTGAGGTATCTAAGCGGTGCTTATTATTAACCACGGTGTGTGGTGCTCATTTAGCGACCACGGAAGGATGAAAGGCTGAGTTTGGGCTTGCCTGGATTCGAACTTGCGTTAGCAAGCTGTGCACGAATTTCAAAGCGAGCGCTGTACTCGCTGTGCCACTTGACAGGCTACAGTAAAGTGGCACAGCGAGTAGAGCGTTTGACCGCCTATAGACAGGTTAAATTATTTCTATTAACCCATTCTGTGTCGTCTGCCTTTTTCAGAGCCTCTAAACGACAGGGGATCAATTTGGCGGTGATAGTACGCGGTAGAAAACATTATGCCACTTTCAACGAACAAGTTCAACTTCAGGGGTCTTTAATGCTATGCTATTGTAATTATATTTGGTATAAAGTAATGTGTGGGTTACTTACAGTACAATTGCAATTTCCATTGTCTACGAGTGGTGCAGTCCGAAAATACGACTCTGCGTGTGCCAACGATCTTTCGCATATTGATATAATATGTAAAAGTGGTTTCGTTTCAGAAATTTCATCTTTAACTTCTCTTACGTTTTAGCAACACTCCTTCTAGAGAAGTCTTTCATCACAATCTCTGTCTGTCAAGCTCAAAACACAATACAACCTTATAGTCTGCTTCGTGAGCCTCTCCGGGGCCCGAGAAAAAAATGAAGCAGCTGACCTTCACTGTGAACGAGCATAAATTCTTACTTTGCAACATTCTGTGTAAAGCCATCTGTAGAAGTTGGTTTTTGCACGCCATGTTTGTATATTGGTTGCGTGATATTAAAAAAAGTTTGTTTAAAGGACGTTATGGTTCTAAGTGCAGCTGAAAGACCCCTGAAAATAGCAAGTTATGGTAAGCTATGAAAAATAACTCGCGCCAACACCATGCACTGCTAAGACTAACACCCAGGACATCAAAGATGACATCGCAAATGTCATTGATGAAATCACTGATGACATCACATGTGTATGTACTTTTCATGGAATTTGTGTACTCGGGATTTTCATTATAATGTTCCGAAAAAAGTGTCAAGGATATTGCAATAAATATCATACCGTTATTAGTGCTTTGAACGATGCATTTATATCAATAAATAGCATTGTATTATGGGATTCTATGTAGTATACTGAGCTGCTAATGGAGAAAGATAGCATTGTGTGCAGAGTACAAGATAAAAGTATAATATTTGTAATGTTAATATGTAGAATAATGAAATGATAATTGTCCTGAAATGTTAGAAAATTCACAAAATGGTGGTGTTCTGAGGACGTTATTCGTATTGTGTGATTGCTTTGCTGTATGCAATGAGGGAATGGTACAGAGAGTAAAGTGGACGCCGTCCGCGGACACCGCGGCTGTTCGTGGACAGGGCGTGGTAAATCCGGGTTTTTCCAGGAAATCCAACATGGAAAGAAGACTGTACGGATCAGCCAATCAGATGTGGAGGTTGTGGATTTGTGTTGAAAGAGACTGTGTGTGGTGAAGATGGCAGAAGAGGAGAAAGTCAGGGTGTTGGTGCTCGGAGATATGTTTGTGTATGGTTTACAGCAGTACGCTGAATGCAGGCATGTTGCAAAGAACTTTGATGTCAAAGGAGTGGAGGTGGTGTGGAGCACTGTGCCTGATTAATGTACAGGGAATTGTACAAGTTTGTGCGGATATGGCCATGATGAACAGTTCCGCATGTGGTCGTTTTGCACTATGGTGCTTTCCATTTGGGCAACGTCAGTGCCCCTACTTTGTTGGCTGATTTGGAATGCTTGGTTCAAGCCGTAGTGAAGATCCTTCCAAATGCGAAAGTAATTTTTTCCGGATTACTACGTAGGGCAATATGGGACAATAGTTCATTTTTTTGTCCTCAGCAAAACATTGCTAGGTGTGTCATCAAACGAGGCTTGTGTGCCTTCATGCTTAGAGCTGGTATGTTCTTCTGTAACAATGAGAATATTGATGCCAGTAATGCTGTTAATTTTAAAGAAGATGGCATTTCTTTATCTTTTACCGGAAATGCCTTTTTATTTTGGAATGTAAGGGTTGCTTTGGAGAAGGTTATGTGAAGATTTTAGGAGTAAAGTAAGAAAAAAAAACAAGAAAAAAAATATAAAATAACAGGTGTCTGTCAAGCATCTGTAAAAAAAAAAAAACGGCTCTTTTCAGAACCAACTTCAAAGGGGAAATGGGGCAAACTATTTAAATTTACATTCACCACGCTCAGATTTTCGATGTGTCCGCGGACATGGCGGTAGTCCGCGGACATGAAAATCACTACGAGGGGGTTAGTATGTTCTATGTTACATGTCAGGGATATTATGGTTAAGTTGTGTTACTAAAAACCTATGAAATTCAGTGAAAAAACTTTGTTAAAGGGACGTTATGGTTCCAAGTAAAACCGAAAAACCCTTGAAATTCGCCAGTTATGGTAACATAAGCAACCATAACTCGCGCCACCGTGCACTGCTAACACTAACACCCAGGACATCAAAGATGACATCACAAATATCATTGATGACATAACTGATGACATCACATGGCTGGCTCTCCCTTTTTATCCTTTACTGACATATCGAAGCCACATAGTTTTCTACAGTAACAGTCAGGAAGTAAAAATTGAAAAGGTACTATATTTGTAGACTTGGGTTCCTGTCACATCATATATGAAACATGTACGTAGCGGAAGATACAGGCTTGAAAGAGAGGAATCCTTTCTGTGCATGATGATAATCATTATGGTATCAGCACTTTGTCATAGTTTTAGTTTTTATTACTCTACCTTCCCTCTATATGCTCATATTTGTATACATTATAGTCACTCTCCATAGAGTGAATGGGAAAAAAAATGTGCTTGCGTCTACAGCCCAAACCACTGGACGGATTTCCACCAAATCTGGACCAGGAGCAGCGGCTTGGTCCCAAAAGCGTGCTTTTGCAAATTTGGTGAAAATTCGTCCAGTAGTTTTTTTTTAAAATGACCAAAAAGTAGGTAAAAAAAAATGTGTGATATCTATGTTCGGTTTGCGGATACACTTCCCTGTTCGCTCCGCGGAAAGTGTCCTGATTGGCCAATCGTCTTGCGTGATGTTCGCGGACATGCAAAGTGTTCACTGATTGGATGGCGTGGAGCGTGAAACGCGTCAGATTTTTCAGTAGCACCCGCCATATTGGATTCGTGGACGTCCCGGACAGCGCGGTGAAACTTTGTTCAAAATGTGTATTTTGTAGAGTGTGTTGGTTTGTAGGAGTGTTTGGGGAGGGTAGGAGTGTGTGAGATAGGGTGAAAGTTGTGTTTTTTATGTGTTAGACGTTCTTTTTGTGTTCGATTTGTTTGCGGACATCACGGGTGTTCTGAAATTTTCTAAATAAACTGACTAGGGGGTGTTCTAAGGAGTCAAAATGTGTCCGTTTTGTTTACAATCAAAGTGAAACTGTTATAAGAACACTTGCGGTGTCTGGGGAGTGTTCGTAGGTGGTGTAGTGAGGACGCTGTCCGTATTGTACTCTGTCAAGTTGAATGTGTTCTAAGAACACGCGCGGTGTCCTGAAATTTTTGCAAATAAACAAAATGGGGGTGTTATGAAGACGCTTCTAAGAACACTCACGGTGTCCGGGGAGTGTTCGTAGGGGGTGTCCTGAGGAGGCTGTTCGTATTGTTCTCTATCAAGTTGAGTCTGTCCTAAGAACACTCGCGGTGTCCTGAAATGTTCGCAAATAAACAAAATGGGGGTGTTCTGAAGACGCTTCTAAGAATACTCACGGTGTCCGGGGAGAGTTCGTAGGGGGTGTCCTGAGGACGCTGTCCGTATTGTTCTTTGTCAAGTTGAATGTGTCCTAAGAACACTCGCGGTGTCCTGAAATGTTCGCAAATAAACAAGATGGTGGTGTTCTGAAGACGCTTCTAAGAACACTCCCGGTGTCCGGGGAGTGTTCGTAGGGGGTGTCCTGAGGACGCTGTCCGTATTGTTGTTTGTCAAGTTGAATGTGTCCTAAGAACACTCGAGGTGTCCTGAAATGTTCGCAAATAAACAAGATGGGGGTGTTCTGAAGACGTTTTTGAGAACACTCCCGGTGTCCTGTAATGTTCGTAGGGGGTGTCCTGAGGACACTGTCCGTATTGTTCTCTGTCAAGTTGAATGTGTCCTAAGAACACTCGCGGTGTCCTGAAATGTTCGCAAATAAACAAGATGGGGGTGTTCTGAAGACGTTTTTGAGAACACTCCCAGTGTACTGGAATGTTCGTAGGGGGTGTCCTTAGGACGGTGTCCGTATTGTTCGTTGTTAAGTTGAAAGTGTTCTAAGAACTATCTTGTTGTTCTGAAATGTTCGTAGGGGGTGTCCTGAAAATGGTGTCCGTATTGTTCGCTGGCAAGCTCAAAGTGTTCTAAGAACACTCACATTGTTCGTGGACATTAAAAGTTTCCCATAGATCATAGTTGAAATGTTTGACTCTATGGATGTGATATGCTGCGGTGGTTGTTGCCAGGGCATAGAGTCTTGGGTGCATGGCCATTTGGCCATGCACCCAAGACTCTATGCCCTGGCAACAACCACCGCAGCATATCACATTCATATTTGTTTATAAGTTTGGGTGTAAAACAAATGTATAAGGAACAAAGGTATTAGATACTATGGATGTGATGTGCTGCTATGGTTGTACTTAATGTTTGGTCTAGTAATGGGAGTCCATGTTTTTTTTCTTCATTTCTGTGATAAAAGAAAATAGCATGTTAGTATTAGTATTTAGTAATGACTTATTACATTGTATAAGCAATATACTTTTATTTTTTTTCGACCCTCATATTTAGTAGAGTACAAATCAGAGTACTGTGCAATTTGCTCAGTTTCTGTATTTGTTGCTAAAATCATTGGGTCTGTGGGAGAAAAAAAATCCATGTTGGATTTAAAAAAAACCCTTTTTCTGTTATGCTGCAGTTTATTTGTTTGTTTGTTTTCAGTGTTCACTTGTTGTTTCTGGCTAATGCTTTATACTTTGCTTTGTTGTATTTCTTTTGGAACAGTAACAGATTCTTCATTTGTTTTGATATTATAAAATTTTGGAGCAGTTAGATACCAATTGGCGTATTCTAACTGTCTATTTTTTTAATATATAGTAGTGGTTTTCATTTACCTATTTGGATATTGTTAAATTTTGGGACAGTTAGATACCAATTGGCGTATTCTAACTGTCTATTTTTTTACTATATAGTAGTGGTTTTCATTTACCTATTTGGATATTGTTAAATTTTGGGACAGTTAGATACCAATTGGCATATTCTAACTGTGTATTTTTTGGCCTAATTTAGTGGTATTCATTTATCTGATTAGTTGTTGTAGAATCTTTGAGTGTTAGATAGCTTTTTGAGTATTCTAACAGTTTATATTACTTTAACACACATTTATAATTTTGGGACAGTTAGATACCAATTGTCATATTCTAACTGTGTATTTTTTGGTCTAATTTAGTGGTATTCATTTATCTGATTAGTTGTTGTAGAATCTTTGAGCAGTTAGATAGATTTTGGAGTATTCTAACAGTTTATATTTTTGTAACACAAATTTACTTAAAGGTTTAAATACAGTTTATTTATCAAATTTTGGTTTTAAGAACATCAAATAAGCGTTTGTAAGATTTGCTGGTAATCTCTGCTTTAGAGTAATGGTACTATCATTACATTCAAACCATCCACATTTCTTTTTTATGTATGCAGTGTAGTGCCCTGAATTGGTTGTGGCTCCTGCGTGGTAGATTATACCTATTGTTGTGAAGGTTTTCTTACCAAGTGATATTTGACCATTTGTGAATCCAGTCAGCCTGCAGTTGTTTTTGGTACCATCTGCATTGTAACGTAGAAGCATTAGTATTACGTATTTACTATGTGTTTGTATTACTAACGTGGAGCGATTATCTGAATTGCAGGTAGAGCATAATCTACCATGGTTTGCATTTTGTACAAGTTGCTGAAATGGAATGGATTCACAATTTGGTATTGATATATATATATGAAGCGTTCATTGGGGATTTCTTCTTGTGTCACATTTTTGCAGAGAGTGCATGTATGTTTCCACATGTATGAAATCTGAAAGATTTCATGTATAGGTATGTTTTTGTTTTCCAGTACTTGTAGTAAGTACATTAGAAATTCCTGTGGATCTTCCTGTGAGTTTATAGTGAATTTCACCATTCCAGCACAGTAGTCCAATTGTCGTCTTATTCCAAAAACACTATGGGGGTAATTCATAGAATTTAGCGCACAAGTGGCGCACGCGGCTGGCGCACAGTGTGCGCGTGCGAATCCCTGCGCCAGCCGCGTGCGCCAAAACCCATTTCCGCGCACAGCGTATTCATGGATTCCAGCCACCAAAACCAGCCGTGGCGCCCAATGGCGCAGCAACCTTGCAGCAGTGCCAGTTACGCCCCCAAGAACGCCTTCCGCGCAGGGAAAAGCCATCAAAATCCCCAATCCAGCGCAAAGGGCTGCGCCAATCCTGTACCAGCACGGCAAGCGGGCTACGTGTATTCCAGGGGTTCACGTGAATTTTCTCACGCGATCGGGCCTGGGGGATCGGGCTACGTGTATTTCAGGGGTTCGCATGAACTTTTTCACGCGATCGGGCCTGGGGGAGCGTGCTACGTGTATTTCAGGGG
Organism: Ambystoma mexicanum; assembly: GCF_040938575.1. Lineage (NCBI taxonomy): Eukaryota > Metazoa > Chordata > Amphibia > Caudata > Ambystomatidae > Ambystoma > Ambystoma mexicanum. The sequence goes on along the minus strand of NC_090930.1, from coordinate 643,338,963 downwards.
TTCGCGTGAAGTTTGTCACGCGATCGGGCCTGGGGGAGCGGGCTGCGTGTATTTCAGGTGTTCGCATGAACTTTCTCACGCGATCGGGCCTGGGGGAGCGGGCTACGTGTATTTCAGGGGTTCGCGTGAAGTTTCTCACGCGATCGGGCCTGGGGGAGCGGGCTACGTGTATTTCAGGGGTTCGCGTGAACTTTTTCACGCGATCGGGCCTGGGGGAGCGGGCTACGTGTATTTCAGGGGTTCGCGTGAACTTTTTCACGCGATCGGGCCTGGGGGAGCGGGCTACGTGTATTTCAGGGGTTCGCGTGAACTTTCTCACGCGATCGGGCCTGGGGGAGCGGGCTACGTGTATTTCAGGGGTTCGCGTGAACTTTCTCACGCGATCGGGCCTGGGGGAGCGGGCTACGTGTATTTCAGGGGTTCGCGTGAACTTTCTCACGCAATCGGGCCTGGGGGAGCGGGCTACGTGTATTTCAGGGGTTCGCGTGAAGTTTCTCACGCGATCGGGCCTGGGGGAGCGTGCTAAGTGTATTTCAGGGGTTCGCGTGAACTTTCTCACGCGATCGGGCCTGGGGGAGCGGGCTACGTGTATTTCAGGGGTTCGCGTGAAGTTTCTCACGCGATCGGGCCTGGGGGAGAGGGCTACGTGTATTTCAGGGGTTTGCGTGAAGTTTCTCACGCGATCGGGCCTGGGGGAGCGTGCTACGTGTATTTCAGGGGTGCGTGAGAAGTTCCACACGCGACTGGCCTGGCCGCGTGTATTTCAGGGTTGCCTGGGAAGTTCCACACGCGATTGTCCTGGGCGCGTGCATTTCAGGGGTGCGCGGGAAGTTTCACACGCGATTGTCCTGGGCGCGTGTATTTCAGGGGTGCGTGGGAAGTTCCACACGCGATTGTCCTGGGCGCGTGTATTTCAGGGGTGCGCGTGAAGTTCCACACGCGATTGTCCTGGCCGCGTGTATTTCAGGGGTGCGTGGGAAGTTCCACATGCGATTGGCCTGGGCGCGTGTATTTCAGGGGTGCGCGGGAAGTTCCACACGCGATTGGGCTGCGTGCGGGTATTAGGGGTGCGCGCAAAGTTTCACACGCGATTGGGCTGCGTGCGGGTATGACAGGGGTGCGCACAAAGTTTTACACGCGATTTCAGCAGGGTACGTGTATTTCAGGGGTGCCGGGGAGTCCTACATGTGATTTGCCAGTGTGGGTCCTCCCAGGTGTTCCCTGTACACCCTCCACTGCCCCTGCAGGCAGCCCACACCACAGGGGACTACCCTGCATCCCTGGTCATGTCCCGCAGGCAGCCCACCCAACATGGGCATGCCCCCCAGCAAAGGCACATGTCTCCTTGCACCAATGATCACCAACTCATGTCCCCTTGCACCCCCACCCCCAGCATTGCGGGGCATCTGCCAGCAGGCCCCCACCCATGTCTCCCAGCACCCCCACCCCCCCAGTCACCAGGGGCATCCTCCACCAGGCCCCCACCCATGTCTCCCAGCACCCCCACCCCCCCAGTCACCAGGGGCAGCCTCCACCAGGCCCCCACCCATGTCCCCCACCGCCCCCAACCCCCAGCAGTGCAGGGGCACACACCACCAGGCCCCCACCAATTTGTCTCCCAGCACCCCCACCCCCCAGTCACCAGGGGCAGCCTCCACCAGGCCCCCACCCATGTCTCCCCGCACCCCCACACCCCCAGTCACCAGGGGCAGCCTCCACCAGGTCCCCACCCATGTCTCCCAGCACCCCCACCCCCCCAGTCACCAGGGGCAGCCTCCACCAGGCACCCACCCATGTCTCCCACCACCCCCACCCCCCAGCACTGTGGGGCACCTGCCAGCAGGCCCCCACCCATGTCCAACTCATGTCCCCCACCACCCCCACCCCCAGCACTGTGGGGCACCTGCCAGCAGGCCCCCACCCATGTCCAACTCATGTCCCCCACCACCCCCATCCACCAGCACTGTGGGGCACCTGCCAGCAGGCCCCCACCCATGTCCAACTCATGTACCCCACCACCCCCACCCCCCAGCACTGTGGGGCACCTGCCAGCAGGCCCCCACCCATGTCCAACTCATGTCCCCCACCACTCCCACCCCCCAGCACTGTGGGGCACCTGCCAGCAGGCCCCCACCCATGTCCAACTCATGTCCCCCACCACCCCCACCCCCAGCACTGTGGGGCACCTGCCAGCAGGCCCCCACCCATGTCCAACTCATGTCCCCCACCCCCCCACCCCTCAGCACTGTGGGGCACATGCCAGCAGGCCCCCACCCATGTCCAACTCATGTCCCCCACCACCCCCACCCCCCAGCATTGCGGGGCACCCTCCACCAGGCCCTCGCCCATGTCCCATCCATGCCCCCACCACCCCCACCCCCCAGCACTGTGGGGCACCTGCCAGCAGGCCCCCACCCATGTCCCATCCATGCCCCCCTGCACCTGGGTCCCAACAATCCCCAATCATGTCCGTAATGGCCATCCTCCCCTGCCAAAAGGCCCAACCAACTATCACATCCACCCACATATCAAAGTCAATTACATGTTACACACCCAATGTAAATAATGCAAATGAACACATGTCTGTCACACACAATGGCTGCAAGTGAATGTTAAAACACCCAACATGACATGCATGAAAGTAATGAGATGATACGACACATTGAAGGATGAAAAAAAAAATGTATTGAAAATCAACAAGAATGGAAATTAAATTAGAAAAACCACAAAGCAAAACAAAAAGAAGATGAATGTCCATGAAAAAAATCCAAAAAATCCTAAAATACATAGAAGAACTATATGCAAGACAATCCCGGGTCCATGAGCCCAACCAAATGAAACCTAACTGTGTCAACTAACTAAAAACTGAACTATATACAAAAAAGTGGCGCATTGTCCAATCGCAACCAAATTAAAAAAAAATCAATTTAAAGGAAACCTACCACTAACTATATAACTATATACAATGGCAGCGGGCAAGTCCTGCGGCTCACTCTGTGATGTTGCCGGCCAGGGCATCATCGAACTCCATGTCGATGTCCTGGAGGCGGGACTCTGTCCTGGCCCCGAGGTCTCGCAGGGATAACCCCATGTTCACCTCAAACTCCCTGCGAGCTTCCTCGAGGCACTCAGCCCGCCTCAATGCCCGACGCATGGAGAACTCCGCCCTGACCATGGTGAGCCGCTCCTCTTCCGCCCGCTGCCGCTCCGCACCTATCCGCTGGACCAACTGCTCCCACACGGAAGACACTACCATCCCAGGGTTCTCCTGCCCTCCGGCCGATGCCTGCCCCTCTGATCTTGATGGCCCCAAGCCATGATGCCTCCCACGTCGAGCCTGCTGCTGCTCCGACGCCACTGCCTCTGCCAGCACGACGGCATCCAGGATGATGGAAACCACCGACGCCGTCGTGCACGTGCACTGCCCGATGATGCCGTCACATCCTCCATCTGCTGGGGTCCAGTTGCTGTGTTGTCCACCCCTGCTGGACCTCTGACTCCCGACTGTGGCAGGGATGGGATCCCCACCGAGCTGGCTGCATTGGTCAGGGCAGGTCGACAGGGGGCCCTGGTGGCATCTGGGCCGGAAGACGGCAAGGAGAACGACTGGCGTATAGTCTCCACAGAGGAGGAGAGGGCCGCCAGATTGGCCGACACATGCAGGAAACCCCCAAACATGGCCGATCCCAATTGGGCCACGTCGGCACGGTGCTCTTCGTGATGACGTGCGTGCTCCTCCTGGGAAGCATGCACGGCATCACGAATCACAGCCGTGCACATCGCGACCCCAATCAGGACCTTCTCCACACGGCCAGGGGTCCCCTCGTCCGCAGGTGGAGGGGAGTCAGATGACATGGACATCCCCTCTACCTGCGGACGGGCCTGGGACGGGGCATCCCTGCTGGTGCAAGGTGGTGCACCCACAGGTTCAGGGACAGCGACATGCACAGGCCCCTCCACGGTGACCTGTGCTGTCTCCTGCCCCTGCCCCTGGACTGCACCACTTGCATCAGCAGGGATGCCCCCACCAGGCCCCATGTGCGCCTCAGTGGCGGCCTCCTCCTCCATGTGGAAACCACCAACCTGGATGGCTCCTCGCCGTCTACCGCCGTAGCAGGCCCCTGTGGGGGCTCACCCACCCCTTCCACTGCAGCCGTGGGGGCATCCCCGCCGCCTTGCTCCACAGCGCCGTCTCCGCCCTCTCCTTCACTAGCCGCTGCGTAGAGGGAAACATAGAACACAAGCATCAGGGTACTGTACAATGGTCCCCTAGACAGGAAGCAATAGCAGATGAGTGCCACTGTCAAAGTACAGTTCCATCATGTCACACCACAACACATGTGTCAGTCCAGGCAAAACACACACAGTGACAGTCATGGTGCGTGCCATGGACATTTCAATGCATGTCCAATGGACTCTCGAATCATACAATGTAATGGGACTCACATGCATCATGGGTCATGCCTATCACATGCACACACTTCACCTCAGTCACATCCATCTGGCCCCGTACACCCCAATCACAGTGCATACAAGGATGACTAGGCTGCATCAGTGAATCTGTACATTGTCACAGACATGTGTCATGCATCCATGGCACTCACAAGTCACAGACACGCAGGTCAGGCACACAGACATGGATACCACATATGTATCTGGCATCAGCACCCATCCCTCGCCCCCACCCATGTCCAGGAACAGAGACTGCCATGCTCTCATGTGTGCAATCTGCACAGGGCTCCCCATGTCGCATTCAAACACATGCAACAACCGTGCGGTTCACACATTACAGGTCGCACATGCATTCCCATGATGTCCCTGCACACATACATGCGTACATGGCCTATGTCACACATGCAGGCAAATATCAGACAACCAGCACACTGCAACATGCCCTGTCTCACACAGCAATGCTTGGCCACTTACCGCTCAACTCCAGACGGGTCTCCCTCTCAAGGACCTGGGCGTGGAGCGCTGGGTGTGCGCGTTCCAGGACCCTCAACTGGATGGAACTCATGCGGCCCCGGCCCCCCTCCACGAGGCGCCGGGCCTTCATGAGGGTCCTGGACCTCAAGTCCTCCCAGCGCTTCTTGACCTTCTGGATGGTGTGGGTTGCCACCCCCTCCGCGTTGATGGCAACCACACAGTCGGCCCAAATCCTATCCCGTCCTTCCCTGTTGGCGTGGGACGATCCGAAGAGGGCATCATACTGCCCCAGGACTTGCTCCACCAGGACACCAACTTTGGTGGCAGTGAAGCTGGTGCCCCTCTGACCCTCTGGCTGGGGGTTGCCACTGGGGTCAGATGTGGATGTGCCCGATATGGCAACCCCAGGGGCAGGAGTGGGTGGGCAACTGGGTCCTGGGGCTGGGCTGTAGAGCGATGTTATTCGAGTCGGGAGTCTTCTGTACCAGCAGGGGTGGACACAGCAACTGGACCCCTGCAGATGGCTGATGTGCAGGCACCAAATGGCAGGGCACGGTGGCAGCAGGCAGGCAGGCAGGCAGGCAGCAGCAGATGGCACGTGGGAGGCTGCTCGGGGCACTGGGTAGCAGTGATTCGGCCTTCTGGGCAGGAGCGTGGTCTTCCGTGTGTTTTCGCGTGGCCAACTTGATACGGAGTGATTTGGCACGTGAAAAATCTGCACGTCAGCGTGTAATTCGAGGAAAGGCCCTTTGCGCGTAAGCGCGTCTGCACGCATACGCATTTTCATTGGACAGAAGGCCCCTCAAGCGCAATCGCCCCTGTGACGTGACGCGTACAGACGTGCATGCGCATTTCAGCGCGCGTGAAGAACTGCACGTCCGCGTGCAATACGAGGAAAGGGCCTATGCGCGTAAGTGACGTGACGCGCGCAGGTGTTTCCCTCATTGCACGTGATGACAGAACACATGTGGATTTCCACCAATTGCGTGTGAAAGTTCCCGGCACCCCGGAACACACGTACCCAGGCTAATCGCGTGTGGAACTTCCCGGGCACCCCGAAACACACATACCCAGGCCACTTGCGTGTATGCACACTCCCCTCCGATCACACGCGATGACACTCGGACCGTATCCGAACACGGGAAACACGCGCACGGCAAAAGACGTGCACAGGCTTCAACGCGTCTGCCACACGAAGGCAGGCGGAAGCGTCCCCGCACACAGCATAAAAGTGCGCGCAAACAACAAACGCGTATATACAGCTACGATGAATGCCCCATTTGTTGCTGCACTGATCGTGGGACACCGCAGGAGGAGGAGAATAGCCAAGGCACGCATTTTCGCAACACGGACAAGCCTTTTTGGGATGCCTGACGACCAGGTCTATGGCAGGTATAGGTTTCCACCCCATGTCATCCTAGACCTGGTCAGGGAGTGGGAAGATGACCTCACATCCCCCACCCTTTGCTCCCAAGAATTGAGCCCCTTGGAGAAGGTGCTCAATGTCCTGCATTTTTTGGCCACTGGGTCATTTCAGCGGACCACTGCCATAGTGGGGGAGTCTCACAGGCCACGCAGTCACGCTGCCTACACCAGGTACTGGCAATCATGACAGCGCGCCCCTCAGTCCGCAGGCACATACACGTTCCCAGAACACCCGCAGAAAGGCAGGCCGTTGTCCTGGATTTTTTCAGGGTGGCACACTTCCCCAAAGTGCTCGGTGTCATAGAATGCACCCATGTGGCCCTACGTCCACCTAGGGCCATTGAGCACATCTACCGAAACCGCAAGCACTGGCATTCCATCAATGTACAGGTGGTATGTGATGCAAAGGGAATCATCACCTCTGTCTATGCAAACTACCCTGGCTCCACCCATGACAGTTTCATATACAGAATGTCCGCCCTGAGCCGGGCCCTGGAAGCTGGGCAGCATGGCGACACATGGCTCCTAGGTCAGTACAAATGCCCTTGCACATGCATGCAATTCACACACAGACAAATATCCAAACCCTAATTATCTCAACTATTATCAATTCCCCAGGGGACAGTGCCTACCCTCTGAGCAACCACATGATGACGCCAATCCGGAACCCCACCACACCACCCCAGGTAAGATACAACGCCGCCCATATTGCAACCAGGGGCATAGTGGAGCGCACATTCGGGGTGCTCAAGTCACGTTTCCGCTCCCTTGACCGCTCTGGTGGGCAACTACTCTATGCACCACCAGTAGTGTGCAGGATCATTGTGGCAGCATGTGTCCTGCAGAATGTTGCAACACGGCAGGGCATCCCGGTGGACATGGTGGTGCCCCCACATCCCCAACCACAGGCGTTGCCCATGGGAGGGGACAGGGCACGTGGCGAGGAAGCCCGGACCCAGCTTGTGGCCACATTTTTCACCTAAACTCCCACCCCTGCGGAGTGCACACAGGCCTGGCACATACCAGGTGACAATCGATGATGACAAAGAGACAGTCAACTGTCACAACCTTACCACCCTGAGATAGTTGCAATGGAAGTGCCACATCGTCTGCATCCCTAGCTACTTAAACACAAGCTATCCTGTGTGACCAAAAGGCACACATATGACATATGACATGATATGGGCCATACACAAGTATTCCAAGGCGCACTGAGGCAGGGAGGGGGGAACAAGGGAACACAGAGAACGGTACTACTAGGCCAGGTGTCATTGGGATCGTGCAAGTGCAGGGGTAGGGGGAATGGGAAAAGTGCAAGGGGAAGGGTGGGGGGGAGTCCAGTACAGGGGAAGTAGCCCGAAAAAATAATACATAGGTCACCTGGTGGCAACTACAAAGGTGAGTGCAGACAAGTGCTGGGAAGGGAGGGCTGTAGGGATAGAGAGACAGTACTGCAGTGCAGGGGTTGCCAGGGAGGCAGTGCAAGTGGAGAGTGGCTGGGCCAGGGACCAAGGTTGGTGAGAGTGTCCCAGTTGCAGCTCCTGTGCAGTTCCAGTGGAGAATTCTGCAAGGGAGAGGCAGACAGTAAGGAGAAGCAAAGAGGAAGGACTTGAGGTGCTTCCAGAACTGGAGATGATTCCCCTCAAGTTCAAGTCAGGCCGGAAGTCTGTTCCAGGGGGAGGGCCCTGCTGCGGAGAGAAATCTACCCCCAGCTAGTTGCTCTGAGAAGCGGATGACACGGACATGCAAGGTGTGCATCACACACACCTGCAAACCAGGCCATGGCCATCACTGTCATATCACACAAACCCTCCCAAACATCAACATGTCATGGCACGCAATACCCATACACCAATGCAGTAACGATAAGGTACACATTGCCATGTCCTAAATGCACAGTGGCATCGGACACTGCTGCTTGACCCGGAATCAGATGAAATGACAGACCAACAACCTCCCACCCAAAATAAGTCATTTCCAAATGCATTACAACAGTCGTAGACGTAACATCACAATGAATGCCTGTCTACATGCACATTATGCATTGCAAAATCAACACTGCAGCTCATGTGTGCAGTGTCCTACTCCTGCATCACACTGCTCAGCGCACAGCACAGTGAACAGCCATTGTGTGTGATGCACACCCTGAGCATCACATCTAAGTGACAGACCACGTCAAACATCAAATCAGGCATGTACTGGATCCATGATCGGTCACAGAACATGTGCTGCCGGGACACAGTGGGCACCAGAAGGCAAACAGTGTACACGTGTATATGCAAGGGTGGGAGTACATGTAGTGCATCAGAGTGCAAGTGTGTGGTTCTGCAAGGACATGCACTCCACATATGCATGTGCACTCAAGTGACCATCAGTGTTCCCTACACATCACATGTGAACATCCACCATGTGTACACCCCAGCATGTCAAACCACAACTATCCCCTCGCACCTGAAAGGAAAACACAACACATGAACAGGCATTGATCAGCAGAACACAACATGTACATAGGATACCACCATTATGATGTCAGAATTCCCATCACACTGCAGGGCAAGGCAACAATCAACAACAACCCCCCCCCCTCACAAATGACCATGACCCACTGAACAACTGCACCTGGGTCATGGAGCCCCCAAACCTCAATTCCACCTGGCCACAGGATCACCTTACCCCTTCGTCACCATCTCCCACCTTGTGTGTAAAAAGATGCCTGAACCCTCAGAATACACACTCATTTCCGAAACACAAAATCCAAGGCATAAAAACGAACCCAAACACCCTCCAGTAGATGACTTGACATAGCAGTACTTCACAAAGGCCAAGTACTACCACAATGATGCAACAACCAAGGTAGCACAGCAAAACAATGTCACGACAGGATGTGAGACATGTGTGGTACATGACATAGGATGATGCACCAGGAATGGATGTGTACTGTCAGAGGTCCCCTGTACAGGCGCGGGAGTGCCACGAAACAACCACCCCCACCATGTCCTGGGTGCCTGCAAGGTCAAACTCACATAGGCCCCTGAGACCCTGGTGGGGAAGGAGGTTCAGGGATATGCAGTCGGGACAGGTGTTGACACACTGGATGACTGGAATGAGCGGCAGGAGAGGGGAGGTGGAATGACACATGAAACTAGGGAATGCACGAAAATGTACAACCTGCATGAACACATACACAATCCAAACAGACTTGGACATCATTGTCATGGCCTTCTGTAGTCCAGGCTCAGGAGTGGTACGAACCAACCACCCCCTCTAGGGTTTTGGCGCCTGCAAGTTCGGGGCTTACACAGGCATCCACAACCCCAGTGGGGAAAGAGGGTCAGGGAACGTTGCTTGGATAGGCACGGGAAGCAGGAACACCGGGTAGAGGGTACAGGTTTCAAAATTGCATAGGATCACGGGTGATTAGGGAGAAAATAACATACCAAATTGAACCACACATACATCCATGCATCAGTACACTCCCCAGCAAGCCTATGCAGAGCAGTTTGTAAGAAAAACAACAAGACACTTAGCTCTGGTTTTGAGTGCTGGCCTCCTGCCTGCGCACGCTCAGGTCCGGTTACAGGAGCACTGCAATGCTGCAAAGAGAGACACAGTCAACAACCTGTACGTGCCAATTGCACAAAAACACAACACCAAACATGCCCCATAGCAACAGACTACTCTACAAACAGACAATCTGTGGTTGATGCTTCGTACCCATATATAACATCACCCCTGTGACGGGTCATACACAGTCAATGCAGTAAGGCAGCCGCTGCTGGGTGCGTGGCAAATGGAACACCAATGTGTCACAATTCACACAACATGCAATGTTCCCTGGGTAAGCAGACAGACCCATATTGCAAGCCATGACTACAGAGCAAGTTGTGTACCACCATGACCGAAACAAAGTTGGCAGTGCATTTATCATGAAGTACGTGGAAAAGACATGCACTGCACCCGAGTATGTCCCTTGCTGCATGTCCCTGTGAGCTGCCCCTTTCCATGTCTCGGAAGGCTACATGGTTGATACAAGTGGCTCAATGGACCTTGGTGTACCGGAGGGTATGTGCCACTGCCCCTGCATGTGTCCCAGACAACCGTACTATCAGCAGCCATCAGTCCACAAACACATCTGAGCTGCATTGTGTGCTTCAATACCAATATTCGTCTAAGCTCACCCTCAGTGCTGTGACTAAGCCTGCATGTGCAACTCGCCTGGTGCAAGCTTTGCTGTGTCGTGGCCCCCCTGTGATGCTCACCTTGCCTGGAGTTCCTTGGAAGATGTCAGCAGTACTAGGATGTGGGTCTGCAATCACTGTGCCTCTGCTTCTGCACACATGTGCATGTGGGCACCAACAAACGGGTCCAGAATTCCGTCGTCCAATGGGACATGTCTGCTGGCAAAGGTGCTCTGGAGGCTCATCCACCTGCAGAAAGGGCATGTAACACATGATTAATGCTTCAAAGTCATCTGTGAGTGTCTCATCAGGCATCTCATTACTTGACCATGTCAGAGAGTCACATCACAAATCACACCATCAGTCCGTCTTTCACCTACAAAGTGTGGAACACTATCTACAGCATGAATTGCAACAAGCACATGTACAGGAAAGAAATGAAACATACTACACAATGCATAGCAATCAATGTCCACATTAATCATGATACACCCCATCTAGCAAAAGCTGAACAGTGGACAATGACACCTAAATCATCCCCACTAGGGGTGTCAACACAAGTCACACAGCACCAGACATGCCACAGATATGACAGTCCAATGCCTTGTGTAAAATGCTATAACACCGAACCATCCTTGCGAGCCCATGGATAAGGGAGGCAGGAGTGGCATATGTGAGTCAAGGAACCCAAGCAGCAAACACATACACAAGACAACCATGAAGGGCCCAGCTGGAACAGACAATGGATGCCTTCAAAAGCCACAAAGCACCGCACCGTCACATGAAAGCACAATAGACTAGCAATTTTAAACTAAATCAACTATTAACTAATTACACTAACTATGGAAAACCTACATTACCTATTTAAACTAACTATCAAACAGAAACTTAACTAACTAAACTAGAGGAAAAATCAAAAATGGCCACATACGACCCGGGGGGGAGGGGAGGAACCCAGGAGGGGGGAGGTACAGGGTGCTGCTCAACATCCACATGCGATGATGCTGAGCCAAAAAAAAAACCTCCATGGGCTCAACGCCTGCACAGCACGACCTATGTGGGAGATAGATGGTCGTCCGAGTCTGGCTCATCCTGGAAAGGAGGACGTGGCACAGTAGCCTGGCCACGCCAAGCCGCAGCTTGCCCCTCGTTGGCAGCAAGTCTGCCAGACGGGTGAGCCTGGTTCTGTGTGGCGATGTGACGTAGGTCTGCATGCAGAACCTCCCGTGATACACGTGCTTCCTCTTGCAAGGTAGCACGTGTAACACGGATTTCCTCCTGCAAGGCCTGGCTGGACAACCGCTGCACCTCTCGGCAAGCCTGTAGCTCAGCCGAGATGGTACACTCAAGCTGTGCAAACCTCTCCTCTGCCCGCTGCCTCTGGGACATCATAAGGACACCCAGAGTGGATCTGAGGGAAGCATACTCCTCCCTCAAGGCATCCATGTGCGCCTCTGCGTGAGCAGCAATTGCTTGACGCAGAGACGACATTTCAGCCTGGCGTGCCCTGTCTGAGGCCGCCATGCCCAGCCTGAGCGAGCGGGCTGTGGACCGTGCCGCCTGCTGCTGGAGAAGCACCTGCCTAGCAGGGGGGAGCACAGATCGGGCCACACGCTCCATGCTCTCAGCGATGTTCTCCATTGCTGCCCCCTGCCGTTCGGAATTGGCAGTCATGTCTTTCCCCCACTCAGTATACAGCGGTTGCACGCGGCGACCGCGTTGCCGGGCTTGACCCCTGCGGGACCCAAGGACCGGGGGTCCCCGCTGTGTTGGCACCGCCTGCGGCTGCACGACTACATGCCCCCGTCGACGTGATGTCCCAGGCACATCAGTGACTGGTGTGGAGGGTGACCCTGCGTCCCGATCCACCACGGGCGGAGGAACCAAGACTGTCTGATCCCTCAGTGCAGGTGTCGCAGACAGAGGAGTGTCCACATCAGAATCACTCACCCCTGACACATGGACTTGATGGTCATCCAACTCAACATGGACGTCAGAGTCGTCATCAAGGCTGGACTCATAGGCAGCCAGAGACAAGATGGACTGCAGCACTTGGGGGGTTTCATGGCCTACCACCCCATGACTCCCACTAGTGCCGGGTTGATGTGGCGTTTCCAACCCTGTGTCTGGCATGACAACATCATCCTCTGCCTCCATTGCGTCATCACCTGAAAAATAGAGAGGAAAAGGTCAATACACATGTCAGAAGCACACGACACACACACACACCGACAGCAAAGGCATCAGGCAGACATGTGACACACAACATATGACCTGGCATGCATGCTGGGTCTACTTTGAATAGCTTCTGTGATCAGACCTGTTGAAAGGTGGCAGTTTCCATGGAAGTGGGTCTATGCAGTGCAGAAAATGTGTACGCCACTCACTACCTACATGTACAAGCACTACATGGTGTGTGCCAGGAAATGTGAAGGCAGTGCAATGTCAAAATCAGACATCACCTGCATTGTGCATTCAATGTGTACCATGTCCAGAAGCCAAGCAACCCTCCACCCCAGTACCAAAGCAGGGATGCCTATCATGGTATCAAAAGGCTGACCATAAACCTGTGTATTGACAGGCAGTGTTGACTGGCATCAACAGCTTCATGTGATTCAAATGACAACACTGCAAATGATGCTGGCACAGTGGGCAGGACACATGATGGAAACTCCAGAGGCCGCCCACGTGTGAAGAAGACACAACAAGAGTTGGACAGAGTCATTGGCCATTGAACAGGCTGAGGCGTGTGAGCCACACAGATTGTCAGAGCCTAAACATGTGTGCAACACAGGACTGAGGCACAGTTGACATGGGAAGGCTGATGAGATGGCAGGCAATGTATGTAACCAAGGACTGATATTACAGTGGTCATCCAGTCAAGGACACATAGGGGCATGCGTGCAATGCACATGGAACATGAATGGGCACTCATGTCCCTGCGGGACATCTGACCCATGCACAGTACAAGTGAGACAAGTGAGATACCCTGCATCAAGTACTAAGGCTGTACGACATGGCATATGTCTGGCAGATTCTACGCTGGAAGTTAGCATCTACACAGGACACATGGACAAGAAACTACACATTGGCAAGATTGGAGCAGACCAGTGCAAAGGTGGAACTGGGGTGCAGAGTGGCGGAGGAGGGGCAATGGAGCATGCCTACATGGAGTCCCGCATGCAGGCAGAGGAGACATGCATGACGGTAGCATTGCATTACTTACACATCAGAACCATGTACACGTCACATGTAGCAGCAATCATGCACAACACATCCCACAAGTGAAACACACACGTCCTCAACAAACACGCATCAACACTCACTGGACTGGGCATCAAAGTCCAGCTTCTCTCCCACTCCTTCGACCAATTCAGGTGGTATGAACTCTGCAACGAGAGCCTCATGCGGAGTGAGTTCTTCCTCCTCTGGTGCAGGCCCACCGCCAGTCACCAGAGTCAAGTTGTAATTTGAGGCACGCTTGGCCTTAGTGCTGCGCTTGATGTCATTCCAACGCTTTTTGCACTCCTGCGCCGTGCGCACCTCATGGCCGAATGAACTGACATGTTCCGCAACATGCTTCCAGTGGGTGTCACGTTGGGCAGCCGTGGTCTGACTATTGGCACCCACTAGCATGTCACGGCTGTGGCCCCGCACGTAGTCCACGAGGAAGTCCAGTTCCTGCTTACAGAAAGGCTTCTTCCTCGACGTGCAGGAGGTCGTGGCTGTGTGTGGGGTCCCAGCCTGTGCTGCAGGTGCAACCTTCCTCCTCTTGGACTGTGGCGCAGACCCTGGCTGGCTAATGTCGCCCTGACCAGCATGGCCAGTGGGTTCGGTGGATTGAGCCAAGGGAGTGGCAGGTGGAGGGATGACCAGAGGCCTGACTTGTGTCAGTGGCAGCTGGGTGCCCACTAATGGACCCTGCGCAGCAGCATCAGCTGTGGCAGGGTGGTTGGCCGCAACGGTCCTGGTTGGCAGACTCACAACCGGGGTGCTGTTGGGTGCATCTGCCCCTGCACTTGCCAACACCCGGCTGTTCGGGGCAGCAGATGACATGACTGCCCCAGGGACACGTGTCTTGGTCTGAGCAGCCCAGCGTGCCCCTATGGCTTCCCCCCTGGCCTGTTGGAGATCTACCAAGGGCTCTTCAAGTGCCAACGCAGCCTGCGCTGGCAGACCCTGAGCCTGGGTGGCGGTGTCCACAGCTGCACCTGCAGCTACCACCACCCTTGGGCCCGTGGCAGTCAATGGAACGGACTGCCGGGTCATATGGGTGCCATTGCCAGATGCAGGAGCTGCATCCCCCGGAACCACAGGGGGTGGTGGCATGGCTGCACCGACACATGGCACAACATTGTGCTCAAGTGGCGCACCCCTGCCTCTTCCCCCTCTGTGGCTGCCCTGGACACCCTGGAGTCCCCCTACTCCCTGGTCACCACGGCCACGTCCCCGACCACGCCCGCCACGAGGAGTACGCCCAGCTGAGGCGCCCCTCACCTTTGGTGGCCTCCCAACCATGGCACAGATGTAGTAGTGCTGGCACAGATGGAGTGGTGCCAATGGGAGGTGTACACCACAATTGACCTGGGCAATTGGGGTGAAGGGGGTGGGAAGCAAGATGTTAACAGCCCCCCTGCACCTGCAAGGCTGTATGTGACCCCGGTGATGTGGTGACGGGTCACGCAACGCTCAGGCACCCCAAAACTGCAGTAAAACCGTGCACGCAACCCTGCAGCCTACGTGCTTGGATTGAACCTCCCGCAGTACGCGGTGGCACCCAGTAACACGAATAACGCGTACGCGTGGGACACGCAGGCTACTATGACATCAAAAATGGGTGCGATACACAGGGGCACCCGCAGTGGGAAAAAGAGCGTGTGTGACTCACCGTCTGACTAGCGCGATGCAGAAAAACACGCGTAGCCAATACCCCCGCCAAAAGAAGAGATATGTCCTTGAGAGCTGTGAAGTTGTGATGGCGCGCGAAACAACAGGAAGCAGCAACACACGTCGGTCTCCACGAAAGGCACGTACAGCGAACTGCTGGGCCCACTCACCTTTAACCCGTGCTGAGGGAAACGCACGCGCGCGTCACGTCACTTGCGCACATAGGCCCTTTCCTCGTATTACACGCGGATGTGCAGTTTCCCCACGTGCGCTTACACGCATGGCCCTTTCGTCGTATTACACGCTGACGTGCAGTTTCCACAGGCGCTTACGCGCATGGCCCTTTCGTCGTATTACACGCTGACGTGCAGATTTTTCACGTGCCAAATCACTCCGTATCAAGCTGGCCACGGGTATGCACACGGAAGACCACGCTCCTGCCCAGAAGGCCGAACTACTGCCCCCCAGGGCCCTGAGCACGCTCCCACCTGCCATCTGCTGCTGCCTGACTGCCTGCTGCCCACGTGCACTGCCATTTGCTGCCTGCACATCAGCCAGGGGTGCTGTTGCTGTGACCACCCCTGCTGGAACCGAAGACTCCCGACTGGGATTCCATCGCTCCACAGCCCAGCCCCAGGACCCAGTTGCCCACCCACTCCTGCCTCTGGGGTTGTCATGTCGGGGCAAACACCATCTGTGACCACTGACAACCCCCGGCCAGAGAGGCAGAGGGGCACCAGCTTCAGTGCCACCGAAGTTGGTGTCCTGGTGGAGCAAGTCCTGGGCCAGTATGATGCCCTCTTCGGAAGTTCCCACGCCGACAAGGAAGGACAGACTCGGATCTGGACTGACATCGTGACTGCCATCAACGCGGAGGGGGTGGCAGTCCGCGACTTCCAACATGTCAGGAAGCGCTGGGAGGACTTCAGGTCCAGGACTCTGAACAAGGGCCCGCACCTCTTGAAGGCAGCGGATGCCAAGGGGCGCCGGGGCCACTTGTCGGAAGAACATATGAGGGTCCTGGAACGCATATCCCCAGCGCTCCACGCCCATGTCCTAGAGAAGCAGACCCGTCTGGAGTCGAGCGGTGAGTGTACATGCATCCTGATTGTGAGCAGTGCGTGTGGTGATTATTCGGTAGTGTGCAGGTTGCACATCTGTTTGTATGGGGTCGAGTATGGGTGGGGGTGTACAGGGCCGTGGGGCTGACACATGCGAGGGCTGTGATGTGTGAGACATGGATGGTGCTTGTGTGTGTAGGCTTGCATGCCAAATGCAGTTGTGTGGGCACACATGTTTGGATGAATGTGTATGTGAGTAGACATGTCCGTGATGTCACGCATGTATGTTGTTTTCGGCTGCATGTATCAGCACTGTGTACATGTGCATGTCTGTGTATTTGACAAGGGTGCAACAGTGATGCCACATGGATGCATGTGACAGCGGTATGTGGAAGCCTGATTGGCAGATGTGACATGGATGGCCGTCTGAACAGTGCAACACTTGGCAGGGGTGTACACATGCATGAAAGTGTGGTGGTGTGTGTACATGTGCGGTGCACTTCCTGTGTTGCATGTGATGTCTGGCTCCCCTTTGGCTACTCATGCTGTTGTATGTGTATGGATGGTGGTGGCAGTTGCGATATGGCTGTGGTATGGCTCATGTGTGCGAGTTATAATGACATGTGTGTTGGGGATTGTGAGGACCTGGTGGAGGCTGCCCATGGTGGCTGGGGGGTGGGGGTGATAGGGGACATGAGTGGGGGCCTGGTAGGGGCTGGCCATGGTGGCTGGGGGGTGGGGGTGGTGGGAGACATGGGTGGGAGCCTGGTGGAGGCTGCACCTGCACTGCTGGGGGGTGGGGGTGGTGTGAGGCATGGGTGTGGGCCTGGTGGATGCTGCCCCTGGTGGCTGGGGGGTGGGGGTGATAGGGGACATGAGTGGGGGCCTGGTGGGGGCTGGCCATGGTGGCTGGGGGGTGGGGGTGGTGGGAGACATGGGTGGGGGCCTGCTGGAGGCTGCCCCTGCACTGCTGGGGGGTGGGGGTGGTGTGAGGCATGGGTGTGGGCCTGGTGGATGCTGCCCCTGGTGGCTGGGGGGTGGGGGTGGTGGGAGACATGAGTTGGACATGGGTGGGGGCCTGCTGGCAGGTGCCCCACAGTGTTGGGGGGTGGGGGTGGTGGGAGACATGAGTTGGACATGGGTGGGGCCTGCTGGCAGGTGCCCCACAGTGCTGGGGGGTGGGGGTGGTGGGGAACATTAGTTGGACATGGGTGGGGGCCTGCTGGCAGGTGCACCACAGTGCTGGGGGGGGACATGAGTTGGACATGGGTGGGGGCCTGCTGGCAGGTGCCCCTGGTGACTGGGGGGTGGGGGTGGTGTGAGACATGGGTGGGGGCCTGGTGGAGGGTGCCCCTGGTGGCTGGGGGTAAAGGGGGACATGCGTTGGGGGGGAGTAGTGCAAGTTGACATGTGGGTTGGCTGGTGGGCATGGGCATGGTGGGTGGGGTGCCTGCATGACATGCGCTGGGTAGGCCCCTGTGGTGTGAGCCACCTGCAGGGGCCATGGAGGGTGTAGAGGGAACACCTGGGAGGACCCACACGTGCAATTCAAGTGTGCTGCTCCCCGCGCACCCCTGTAATACACGTACCCTGTTGATATCGCGCACACCTGTAATTCACGTACCCTGATGGAATTGCTTGTGTAACTTCCCGCGCACGCCCGAAATACACGTACCTCGCTCAATTGCGTGTGTCACTTCCCGCGCACCCCCGAAATACGCGTAGCCCGCTCCCCCAGGCCCGATCGCGTGAGAAAGTTCACGCGAACCCCTGAAATACACGTAGCCCGCTCCTCCAGGCCCGATCGCATGAATAAGTTCACGCGAACCCCTGAAATACACGTAGCCCGCTCCCCCAGGCCCGATCGCGTGAGAAAGTTCATGCAGACCCCTGAAATACACGTAGCCCGCTCCCCCAGGCCCGATCGCGTGATAAAGTTCACGCGAACCCCTGAAATACACGTAGCCTGCTCCCCCACGCCCGATCGCGTGAGAAAGTTCACGCGGACCCCTGAAATACACGTAGCCCACTCCCCCAGGCCCGATCGCGTGATAAAGTTCACGCGGACCCCTGAAATACACGTAGCCCGCTCCCCCAGGCCCGATCGCGTGAGAAAGTTCACGCGGACCCCTGAAATACACGTAGCCCGCTCCCCCAGGCCCGATCGCGTGTAAAAGTTCACGCGAACCCCTGAAATACACGTAGCCCGCTCCCCCAGGCCCGATCGCGTGATAAAGTTCACGCGAACCCCTGAAATACACGTAGCCCGCTCCCCCAGGCCCGATCGCGTGAGAAAGTTCACGCGGACCCCTGAAATACACGTAGCCCGCTCCCTCAGGCCCGATCGCATGTAAAAGTTCACGCGAACCCCTGAAATACACGTAGCCCGCTCCCCCAGGCCCGATTGCGTGAGAAAGTTCACGCGAACCCCTGAAATACACGTAACCCGCTCCCCCAGGCCCGATCGCGTGAGTTAGTTCACGCGAACCCCCGAAATACACGTGCCCCGCTCGCACAATTGCTGTATGTTGCCACTTTTGTAATGCGCAGGTACGCTACCGCCTGCCTTCGTGTGGCAGACGTGTATCGGCTTGTGCGTGTCTTTCGCTGTGCGTGGCTTTGCCCTATTCGGTTCCATGAATACGTGTGGTTCGGGTGCATGTGGGCGTTCCCTCTGCTTCCCTGCAGTACATCCCCAGTTACGCCCTTGTTTTCGCAAGTTGTTCCCCATTCCGCGCGTTACGCCCCGTGTTCCGCCCACTTTCTAGTGTATGCGCAGAGGTTGTGCGCTTTCACTGTGCGCGTCGCGCACGTCTTTCGGGATGTTGCAGTGACGTGTGTGCCATGCACGGGTTTGGCGCACATCCCGAGGAAGACACGCGTAGGGACTTCCATGAATCGCACGCGTGCGCGTGCGCCTCTTTTTTTCGGCTTGCGCCTGCTTGCGCGTAGATTTTCGGCGCACTTTTGTTCCATGAATCGGCCCCTAAATGTGTTGTCAGGATTGTTTGCTGCATTTCTGTGAAGTACTAATATTTGCAAACACAATGGGTTTGTACTGTGTGAGTAAATGTTGTCAACAATTGGTGGTAATTGAAATAGAATATTCATTGCTACATTTGCATAGCAACTTACACCAACTATATTTGAGTATTTAAATGGTCCAGGTAGTTCTGTATCTAACTGCTTTTTTTGGAGTTTGTCTTCCTTCTTTAAAGAAGTACATGGTTTACTTTCTCTAATTGATTCTTTTTTGTTTGTGGTACTTGATGGAGCATTAGTTTCTTTTACTCTCTTTGGAGGATTTCCAGTGACGTCCTGTTGCATTTCAGTTTGATTTAGTTTTCTTTTACAACGTTTTAGTTTTTGTGGAACAGAATATGTGTTTAGATGGGCATGAGCGAAGTCTATTATATTCTAAAATGCAAGGAATATCAGCGTTTACTTTACTTGCATCAAAGTTGATTAGAAATAGACCGTCAAGTGTACGTAAGCGTGATAGTGCTACGTAGCTCATGCCTTCTTTAAAGACTGTGTTACCAATATCTATCATTGCTTTGTCTAGGGTAAGACCTTGTGATTTATGAATCGTGACTGCGTATGCAAGAGTTAGAGAAAATTGTTCTCTGCGTACATACATATCTTTGAAGAGAAGGAATCTAGCTGTTGAGCGTCCTATCCGTTTTACTTCTGAAAGTTTGTCAAAGAGTATATTGACAAACTGAATTTTGTTGTCACGTGGGTATGTTTGAAAGCCAACAACTGTACCCAGTGCTCCATTAACTAGTCCTTGGTCCACGTCAAGGTTACGTTTAAGCAGTACTCTGCAATTTAAGGATAATTTTAACATCTTTTCTAAGCCTGCTGTGTTTGAGATTGATTTTTCTAAATTATTTAGTCTTGTTGTGGCTTGGTCACACATGGGTAGTGTCATACCATGTACATCTAGTTTGTCTGTGGCGCTAATTTCCATTATTGGTTGCATTTCTTTACTTAGCATGATTTCATTGAATTTGAAACAGCTTGCAAGAGTTGGCATTAAGGCCATACAATTGACATTTTTGTGGGCTAATTGTTCCATAACATCTGTAGCACATGCATTATCACCATAAAGTGCATTAATGTGCCAGGTTTTCAATGTTGCTTCTGCTTCTTTAGAAAGTATACCAACTCTCAAACTTTTTAAAATGTTGGCATAAGTGAGATCTGCAGATTGGCCCATATTTTTCTGTTAATTCTATGTATTGGAAATGTTGCCAAAGGTTGACATTTCCAATGCTGCCAACAGTTTTACGGCAGAGTTTGTGCCCTAATGTTTTAAAAATAGGTTCACCTTTTACTGGTGTTAATTGAAGCAGATCTCCAAAAACAATAATGTGTTTTCCTGCAAAGAGCTCTTCATAGTCTGTTTTGAGTACTTCTTGTATTCTGAGGTGAATCAAAGCTAACATGCTCACTCATCTATTAGTAGCATTTTCATTTGTTTCAATACTCTGTGTAATTCCATTGCAGCTTCTGCAGAAAGTTTGTAATAGTCTAATTTGTTCTGGTGTTCTACTGGTAATAGTAGTAATCGGTGTAATGTAACACCACCTATGTTGTAGGCAGCTAAACCTGTGGGGGCAGTGACAACAGCTGACAGTTTGTTGTTTGTCAATTGTTGAAGGAACTTACTAATGATTTTGATTAGGAATGTTTTGCCAGAACCATCTTCACCACTGACGTACAGTAGTATAGGTTTATAATTATGGCAGGAACATTCTTTATTTTCATGTTTTACACCATGTGCAATGTGTTTTGTTACTTCTTGAAAAATGCTACTTTGCTCATTGTTTAGTTTTGATTGTAGTATAGTTAAGTCTTTCTTATCTTCATACTGACACATGGTGTTTTCTACTTCTATCATAGCTAATTCTGCCTCATTTGTTATTAGTGGTTCTCCCAGTGGTTCTTGGCTTCCTGTTACAGAAGGTTGACTACTGTCAGGAGTATCCTTATCTAGTTGGGCTTGGAGTTCTTCTTCATGTTGCTGTTCATTGTGCAACATTGTTTTGTACTGTGTAAAGTTTACATCAGTTATAGTGCTTTCATTTGCTTTGAAAGCATCCTCATATGAGTCATAGGTATCTAGGCCCTCCTCACCTACAGCTCCCTCCCCAGGTGAGGACCATGACTCGGTGGGCGCCCCCTCATGCCACCCGGGCCCAGGTGGAGGAGGATTCACCCGCCGACGACATTGCCCACACGTACCCTGTCCTTGCATTTACCAAAAATTAAGTTAGGCCTAGACGCCATC
Source organism: Ambystoma mexicanum (assembly GCF_040938575.1). Taxonomy (NCBI): domain Eukaryota; kingdom Metazoa; phylum Chordata; class Amphibia; order Caudata; family Ambystomatidae; genus Ambystoma; species Ambystoma mexicanum. The sequence goes on along the minus strand of NC_090930.1, from coordinate 643,317,190 downwards.
TTGCCTAGCAAACATGGTGTGAGTTTAGCACACTGTAACGAGGCCCCCACCTTTGGAGGGCCTTTCATGCATCTCTGCCGCCTCAGCAGCCCTGGCAGATCCGCTGCGAGCGCGTTCCCATGAGAAAGTCGGAGATGAGCTAAACCCGAGATGCCAACACGGCAACATTATATTAGTAACAATGTGATATTGCACCCCGTATGACCCGGACCGCAAGGCCGGGGTAGCGAGGAAAAAAGCTGAAGCATCACTATCTGAAGAAGGTAGAAAACAATTCAAGTATTGGTATTAATGAACTACCTCTGTTTAAAATGTGAATAAACTATAAAAATGTAACGTTATATGATATCCCTCCAGGTCTGGACTAATGCTGCTATAACCATGGAGAAAGATGTTGACCAAACGTGTAACCTCTATCTGTAAAAGTGTTTTCAATAGTATGTAGAAATTTGAACTCATATATGTTTTCTGAATCACCCAAAGCGGCGAGCATCAATCTCTGTAGGCCATAACCTAGATATCCCTCATATAACGTTTAATGTACATACAATACGCACACAATGTAGTGAATATAATGTTAGGTAATGAAAAGGTACCGGAACCGACTGTATTAAAGAAATGTGTAACGAAATTGAAATATATATGTGTGTCTAAATAACGTCAAAATAAGGCAGAACAGTATAAAACTTCTGCATTCGCTGATCAGCAACGCACGAGGAAAATACCTTTGTGGATATATGCAAGGCCATTCCCTCTCCCACCCCACCAAGCCTGCCAGATAAAAAAGCTAAGACTTGTGCCGCGCTCCCTCACCTCCCCCAACCAAGCTGGCGTTACTTCAGAGAGTCAGAGGCCCCGGCGCCGCAACCAAGGCCACAGCTCGCCACCTGTGTTATTTACAGCACGGTAATAAACCCACGGTTGAACCCACTGATCTACCAGCACCCTCTCATAAATCCCACGAACCCCCCAAGAATCCTGACCCCGCGCAAGGACGACCCCCATCATTGGGACAAGACACAGAGACCCATCTATATAATAACTTCTAACGCAGCAGACAGACATGTATCATTCGGCCCAGGCCCCAGAGCCCCGTCCCGCGACCTAAAATACCGGTCAATAGGACACAGGTAAATCTCACCCCAACCGACAACCACCAGACCTCTCACGAGGTGCATTCCTCATGTGTTGTGTTTATTTTATAAGATAAGCTGCTGAAGCGATTTATTAATGAACTTAAATGTCGTTTTCTGAATAACTGCAGTGTGCAGGGCCTAGGGCAAATGAGACAGGAAAGGTATTCGTCATTGTCACAGGCTGCCCCAGCACATCAACACCGCACGGATGACCTCAAGCCGGCCTGCCAGGCCCAACCCAACCCACGAGGCTGACCAGTGACGTCGTCACGCCAAGACCAACCCCGCTGCAGCAACACCTATAGTTAGTCGACGCCACCCAATCCCAATTGACTTGTGCCCCCTATAGTGTTTAGGTATTGATGACGTTTTTTGTATTAGAAATACGCCTGTCTTTGCTATTGTCAGACAGAGCGCTCTCGTAGGTTGCAGAGTTCTTTGCATGCCTTATTTTTGGATAAACTCCCACTTACGCTCACCCGCACTCTGTCTTGGCCTTATTCCCACTACGGGAGAGTCCCTTATTGTCTCTCATTGCGGGGAGGATCGTGCTGAATTGGGGGCGCTTCCTTTCAGTGGTGACCCCGATAGCGTGATATCTCCAAACTATTTTTCCTAACTCCTTCTTAACGACCCCCTTGTGGCACGAGAATCTCCGGTCGAGAAGGGATACGCACGGTGAGCCGTCTCCGGGAGGCCGCCCGCCAACGGCGACCGGCACAATAAGAAGTGCGCACTCAATGAGAAAGGGTACGGGATCCCGATTGGAAAAAAATCCCCTTTGAGTGCCGCTCGCCGGAGCCAGGGGCTGACCGTTGAGTTACCGGTGACGCCGCCTGGACGGACCCAGTTTCGGAGAGTATCGGTTCAAGACGGGCACGTGAGTACCGAGTGCGAGTGATCGTCAAGGGGAAAAGAAGGGGAATTGGGAATAAAAGAACGGGGACAGGTAGAGGAGAAGAATATCGGGGGTCTACTACAGACGGGTCTTGAAACTTTCTTTATTCTTTCTTTGCATATGGCCATTAGGAGTAAGAAATAAGTGACGTGGTAGAAGTGACGGAAACCTAGCTCCGAGAGGGGGTGGAAGGCGGCGCCGCATAGTGCTATCTAGACTAGTACTGGGAATATATGAAGAAGTGAGAAATAAGTTATTGGTGTCTAGCAAAAGGAGACACCGGGAATATTTTTTAGTGATTGTGCTCTCTCTCTATTTCTTTTTTTTCCATTTCCACGGGGTAGGGGGTGAAAATTAGAAGGGTATAAAGAAGTTAGAACATCTTAAAAAGTGGGGACTCAGTAGTGGCACGTACAGACGTGAACACAGTAACCTTAGCAGGAAAACAGGGACAGCTGGCTAGGGAGGAAAGGGAGGAAAAAGACAAAAGTGTGAGTGGAAAGCATTGTGAAGGGTGCGCGCACCGTACGAGTGTTGGAGACGAACGGGTGGCCGCGAGGTGGTGCCAGAGAGTGTGGCCATAACCAGTACTTGATCAATTGCAAGTGAGATCACATAAGAGTGCCTGGGAATGGGAAGGAGATGAGATATGGTGAGTGAGAAGAGATTTGTGCAGTGAATAACAGTGGGTGATAATTTTGAGAGGTCCGCTCTTGTCTGTGCCATAAAGGTATACATACGCATATTTACACCTAATCAAAAGTAACGAAGGCGAACGCGGTAGCGCTAGCGATTTAGAGGATGGGGGCTGAAACTCCCTTGTCACACATTTGTAAGAGCTTGCCGGGATATGCTGAACGCATAAATAAATATCATGATCAATGGTTAACAGAATTGAAAGGGGAGGGGTTGCCCCAGATTTGGCCAGAAGGAGGGTCTTTTGACAAAAGCGTTCTTGATATGGTATGTACATGTATTCGCCTCAAGTATAAGGGGAAACAATGGCAGAATAGGAAGGAGATATTAGATCTTTGGAGATTGTTTGAGGAAGTACCCCCACCCAAAGCTCCAGCCCCAAATATTGATTTACCTTCCACCACAGACAATCCACTAATGATCCCGCGAGAGGAAAAGGAACAGTTAAGTACAGAACAACCTGCGGAAGTGGTTATGTTGTACCCAATATTACCTAAACCAGCCCCTGCAGCAGGATATAGCGACCCTATTTATGTGCCTCCCCCTTCGACCAGCACGCCACAAAGACCAACTGCACCCCCACCATACGAAAACACCAGAGAGCGCGCCCAGGGAGGCACACAGAGGGTGGACATAGAGAAGTTAACGAGTGACTTAGAGTCGAGGCTTACAGTGGCAAGAGATGAACTCTCAAGAATAAAAGACATATGTGAACGCACAGCATGCGCCCCCACACAATCTGGACGCACGTCTAGAGCGTCGAGCGAAAGTAGACAAATTGAGGAGGGATGGAAAAAGGGGGAAATACTGTTCAGAATTGAGGAAGAACCGACCAGAATAATAGAAGTAGGGACAGCAGAAGGAAGCATTGGTGACGTCTCGCGAGAGAGAGGGATCAGAGAGGATTTGTTATGTGATGTCAGAGGAGGGGGGGATGAGAGTGATAGATTGAGCATGGCAGTAGTAGGAGAAGGCGAGGAGCTAGATGGTGCATGTTCACTGGGGACTATAGAAGATGAATGGATGGGACGACTAAGAAATAGGGTGGGGAAGATGGCGTCATTGGAGTCAGCAGTGACTAAGGAAAAGGAAGCTGCAACGGCAAAAGGGAAATTACAACTCCCATTACTCCACAGGGGGGGCGGGAGGCCAAACTATATACCGTGGGCTCAGATGGACAAGGCTAATTTAATGAAATTACTACCACAGCTGTCAGGAGGGGCAAGCAAGTGGATATATGCATTTGAGAAACATACCGCTGGTATACCGCTGGCAGTAGGCGATGTGAAGAGCCTACTAGTGTCCGCAGTAGGGGATCAGGCAGACAGAGTATGGGCTAAAGCGGGTTTTCCAGCTGTAACTTTAGAGTGTGATCGCCATGATGGGGCTTCTTTTAACACCGTGCGAGCAAGGGTGTGGGACGCACTGCGGGAAACCTTCCCAGATACCCCTGATTTGCAGTCAGTAATGCAATGTACCATGAATGACGGGGAGGACGCTATGGATTACATTCTCCGGGTGCAGGAGATGTGGAGAGCGGAAACGGGTACGCCCTGGCACCAATCCACGTCTCTATTTTACTTCATCATTAAGAGAGGGCTCCCAAAGGAAGTGCAAAAGGCACTAGATAAAATAGCAGGCGTTGAGGCAAAAGGCTGGCCGGAGATCCAAAGCATAATAGTACACCATTGTAAACGGATCAAAGAAAGAGAGAGGGAAGTAGCACAGAAAAGGTTGGCGGATGAGGCGAAGTTGGTGCAATCAAAATTGGTGAAGGTCGCAGCAGCGGTAGCGGGACTCCCACTCATACGGGAGGGAGAGGAAGGAGAGGAGGGGCAAATAGCAATACAAGGAAGAATAGCAGCGAATTGGGCAGGACAAGGGCAACGACAGTGGACAGAGCAGGAGCAGAACGGAGGTCCAACGTGGCAAGAGTGGGCCCCAAGAGGAGGAAGAGGTGGGTACAGGGGTCGAAGAGGAGGACAAGGGTATGGAGGAATGGGAGGAAATGGGTGGCAGGGTCCCAGAGGTCCACAGGGGAGCTGTTGGAATTGTGGGAGATGGGGGCATTACTCAAGAGAATGCAGGAGCAGACAAAACAACGGTTTCCAAGAGATAGAACAGTACGGACACCCCCATCCAGGAAGCCCCTACGGCCTCCCTATGGGACAATACCAGCAACCAGACAATGTAGTACAAAGGAGTAACGCACAACTACACGGACATCAGTACCGAACACAAACCAGCCCACAGAATAATGACAATGTGCACTACACGCCTGGTAACACTTTCGCCACAGTAGCTAATGGGGCACCCGCACCCGCACCTTACAGTGGAGTGTCAGTAGTTTCGGGGAACATTTTCGATCAAGGGGGGGCAATGAGACACCCCGCATAGGACAGCCCACAGAGAGCACTTGCGTGTCCAGTACTGTCTACGACCCACAATGCATCAGAGGAACCATTGATAGGAGCGCAGATAGGAGACAAGCAATTCATATTCATGGTGGATTCGGGAGCGGAGAAATCATGCATTAGAGAGGGCCGGTTCCCGTTATCTAATAGAACGTTAGAGACGCAGGGGTTCTCTGGGGCTGTAATTGAAGTTCCTTACACAGAGGTATTGGATGTGACAGTGGGGGGTAAAACAGTGAAAGCACCCTTACTGTACTATGAAAACTCTCCCATCAACTTACTGGGGAGAGATCTCTTGAGCAAACTAAATATGACAATATCATTCACAGGGAGCGGCATCGTATGTTCAACGCCAGGTATATGCCCCCTCCGTATATTAGCAGTAATACACGGCCACACAATCATGAAAGAGACCAGAGGGGTACCAAGAAATGAGGAGATGTTTGTTGAAGGTATGAGAACATTGGCTCTCATAGTACCAGAACTAAAAAGGGTGGAGTGGAGGATCCCAGCAGAATTCCTTTTTCGTCCCATAGCAAGCCCTGACACTGCTCTTGGGGCAGTACTATCGTTGGATTTGCATGCAATACATGTATCAACAAACAGAATATGTGTGATTGGTATTGACATGGAAGGATGTGAGTGGCGGACAGTATTGTGTACAAATGCAAATATCCCGCTGAGAGAGCTCTCGGACGAGGAGCTATTTTCTGACACTGAGGGAGATGGTGAAATAGTGATGGAACTGGCAATGCCCTGCGACATTGTAGTTACAGCCAGACAAACTAAGGTTGAACTAATGGCGGTAGTAGGAGCACCGCACACATTTTTTGATGAAGACATGAGTTCAGTACCCACTAACTTATGGACTAATGGCCCCCACGATGTAGGGTTGCTGCATGAAGTTCAGCCTGTGGTGATAAAATTAAAACAGGGAGCAATACTACCCCGGGTGAAACAATATCCACTGTCGCGAGAAGCAGAAGAAGGGATCAGAGAGACAATAGAAGCACTGCTAGCACAGGGTATAATAGTGCCCTCAAACTCCCCATGCAACACATGCATTTACCCAATCAAAAAAGCGAAGGGGGGTTCATGGAGGATGATACAAGATTTACGCCCACTGAACGATGTGGTAATGAAGGAGTTCCCTTTAGTCCCGAACCCGGCGACAATACTGTGCAACATTCCAAAAGTAGCATCACACTTCACAGTAATTGACTTAAAAAATGCATTTTTTTCGATTCCCTTAGCAGAAGAGAGCAGGTACTTGACAGCATTTACATTGGGAGGAAGGAGGTTCGAACACTGCAGACTACCACAAGGATATTGCGAGAGCCCAAGCATATTTAACAGGGTACTACATGAAGATCTGGGGAATTTGTCTGTAGAAAGCACAGTGATTCAGTACGTTGATGATTTATTGGTTTGTGCACAGGCTGAGGAAGAGTGCAGACAGGACTCGATAACACTCTTGACATTATTGGCCAATAAGGGGTACAAGGTGGACAAGGGGAAGTTACAATACTGTCTGACAGAGGTCCTATACTTGGGTCAGCTGATATCAAAGGATGGCAAGCGAATTATACCAGACAGGGCACAGGCGATTAGAACAATTGGGGAGCCCAAAACAGTAAAAGAGATGCAGAAATTTCTGGGTATGTGTAACTATTGCCGAGCATGGATATTGGACTATGCGGCGTACACAAGGCCCTTGCTACAGGCACTGAAAGAAGCACAACAAGAACACAAACACATAGAATGGACAGAGGAGATGAACACAGCATTTAACTCACTAAAAGAGCTGATATCAAGCGCTCCAGTACTAGCAAATCCAGATTATGGGCGTGAATTCTTCTTATTTTCACACTGCAAAGGAACACTGATGACAGCAGTACTGACACAGAAAACATCTTTAGGGCACAAGCCACTCGCTTACTATAGCGGCACCCTAGACGCAGTAATGCAAGGTCATTTCGCGTGCGAGCAATCCCTAGCTGCAGCCGCGTTCGCAATTGAAAAAAGTGCCACGATAGTGATGGGCTGCCCGGTGACACTGTTTGTGGAACACTCACTTTTTGCAATATTAGAGCGAACAAAGAGCACATTGACAACACAACGCGCCACAGCATATGAGATAATACTGTCCAGCGCTAACATCCATATAGTAAGATGTAAAACAGTGAACCCAGCCACATTCATCACAGAGGCATGCACCGTAGAGGACATGCAAAACCACAACTGCGCCACGTACACAGGTGACGAAAGTAAGGATCAAGTAATTTTTGAAAATGCCCTGACCGAGGGTGAGGTGTATTTTGTGGACGGGTCAGCATCAATAGACATGGAGACAGGAGAAAAGCATGTGGGTATGGCAGTGGTACGATTAGAGGAAGATGAATATGAGATACTAGTACAACACCGCCTCCCATCACACTATTCAGCGCAAGCAGCAGAACTAATAGCGCTAATAGAAGCATTGCATGCCGCCAAGGGGTGCGCAGTGACCATATATACAGACTCAGCATACATGACAACAACAGTTCACGGTGGGTTGGCCCGGTGGGGGCGGAGAGGGTTCCGACGAGCAGACGGAACGCCAGTCCAGCATGCAGAATTATTGAAAGAACTGATTGAGGCCCTGCAAGACCCCACGGCAGTGGCCATCGTAAAATGTCAAGCTCATACCACCAATACAGATTTTATATCTTTGGGGAACGCGGCAGCAGACGCCGCTGCCAAAGCAGCTTCATATTTACAAAAAGGTGAAATAGGAGAGTACATGTTGCACCACACAGCAAGCCAAGAGGTCCCCACAGGATACAACATGATGTCCACACAGGAGATAATAGAGCTGCAAGAGGGAGCTAGTGCAGAGGAAAAATTGCTGTGGACTAAGAGAGGATGTAGCAAATCACCGACTGATTTATTGTGGCGACAAGAGAGTTCAGGAAAAGTGGTAATGCCAATTACGCTGTTAGAAATAGCATTTCAACAACTACACTTTCCCGCACACAACACAAAGAAACACATAATGGCAGAGATACAAGAAGATTGGTTTGCACCTTGCCTCCAGGAACACGTCACAAGGTTAGCTCTAGAATGCACGACATGTCAAATTTACAACTCAGGTATGACATTGCGTACACTAAGGGGTACGATACCAAAACCAAGTGGCCCATTCAGAGAGCTCCACATTGATTATGTAGACATGGGAGAAAGGTGTAACGGGGCTCGATACATGATTGTGGTTGTATGTCCATTTTCGAGGTGGGTGGAGGCAGGTCCATGTGCCCGCCCTGACGCGAAGGGCGCCGCGAAGTTCCTAGTGCGGGAAGTGTTTCCGCGCTGGGGAATTTGCGACGTTATTCGCTCAGATAACGGGACGCATTTTGTTAATGAATTATTTAAAGAAGTGACTACATTATTGGGAATAAAGCACAAATTATGTTCGATTTATCATCCTCAAAGTAATGGCGTCGTGGAAAAGATAAATGGCCTGTTAAAAAGCAGATTATCAAAACTTTGTTTTTCCCTTAAAAAGACTTGGATGTACTGCCTGCCTTTGGCCTTGTTTGAACTACGAAACCAGCCAAGTAAGGACCACCATTTGTCCCCGCACGAGATCGTCACGGGAAGAAGAATGCATACAGCGCATTCGCCTCTCCGTGAGCGTTCTGATGCACACAGAAGCGCAGCTATATTGGGGGAGGAGTTCACAGAATATCTGCGAAAACTGACACGGGCAGCGCGCGTAATTGCAAAGCAACTAGCCCCCCCCTCGACAAGAGAGGAGGGGAACGCGACTGAACCAAACAGGTTGCCTGAAAAACCACTACAGCTAATGCCTGGTGACCTTATATATGTCAGAAGTTTTGTGCGGAGGTGGAACGCACCACGTTTCCATGGCCCCTATGAGGTAGTGTTTTGCACGCCCACAGCAGTAAAGGTGAAGGGCCTGCGATATTGGGTGCATTTGACAGACGTACGTAAAGCTTACAGCGCTGCGGAGAGTGAGGTGCAGGACGAGGCACAGGCAACAGCGGACGATGAAGTTGTGCAGAATGAATGATTGGAATTTTGTGTGCATTATGAGATGAACAGTGAACACAATTAGCGCGCAACAAATGTCCTGGACTAAAACATGTACATATGTATATGCAAATTTTCTTTTTATTACAATTTTTGAAAGTTTTGCGTGGGGTTCTTTTTTCCTCTCCTGTGCTCTTTAAGATGTTTTTTTTTGGTGTTGTTGTTTTTTAACTGTCATGTTTTTATTATCTATATATATATATTAAGTAAGGTACGAATAATGATGATTGAAAGGCCACCTTGTCTGTCAACACACCCCCTCCCTCACCCAATCCTATATTTTATCAACGAAACGTTACAACGTGGAAATGTTTACATGTTTGTACTTAATGAACTCTTGTGTCTCAAACAGGATTTATCATGGCATCGAATGGGCAGCCTGCAACTAATAGATATGTTAGATTTAGAGAAATGTTAGTGGCTAGATTGACATATTCATTTGAATGTGGTTTATCAATGTGTGCTATTGTGTTCTTCATCTCAATGTTTTGTCTAGTATTACACTGGGTTATAGCGTTCATCTCTACCGAGATGAACGAGGGGGGAGGGGGGAACAACACCACCCTTGCCCCTGGAACGAAAACAATTCCGACTGTAGGTATCAAAGAAGGTGATTTCTTGATCTGGGATGGATCACACTTTGTGTGGGGATACTATACTACACCACCCACTGCTGTCCTGTCACAATCGAGAACCAAAAATGTAAATAATGACACAATGTCCCAACCTGGAACATACAACAACCGCACGATCCCTCCCGCCCCAATTTCAAACAACGATCTCTTGTTTATTAAGGAGGATGGAAAAGTGATTATGATGACAGAACACAAGTCCCTATATGAAGAATTAGAAAAGGGGGGTGGGAAGGAGGAAGGGGGGCCTGGTTCTTCACCTACTATAACGAGAAGGTACAGAAGAAGGGAGAAAAGTAGGCGGAGAAGAGAGATTGGTGGACAGGGGTATGATGAGTATTATGGGCTAGGGTTAGACAAAATGGAAGACCCACGACACCCTCACCAAGCAAATAAATGGTATGCAGATATGAGCACAATAGCCAAACAGACAACCAATGAGAGCTGTTATGTCTGCTCACTTATCCCCCATGCATCAGGCACACCTAAAGTATTGTTGCCACGAGAATTGCCCATTGTGGATGCCCAATGTCTCCTTCATCTCACGCTGTGTAGAATAAAGAACACTTTTCAAGCACACGATGTCTCTTTCAGAATGCTACAGAACAACAAAACGTGCTATTTGCAAGCGTCTGGAGTGATCTGTCTTAAAGAACCTTTCTTTGCAATACAAGGGACACTGTTTTCCGAAAACAAATGGAAAGACGAAGAAGTGCTGTGCAAGGCAGAAGCACTGAAAGGTGTCCAACCGGACAAGTTGCGGTGGATGGAAAGAACGTGCTTGCCAATATGGAAAGAACACATCCCTAAACTAACATGGGTAACAGCGATGGAGAAACCCTTCAAGCTACAAAGTGAAATACAAAACGAACTATGTTTCAAGGGAGAAGGAAAAATGGCAATGGGAACGAACAAGAACTGTAACAAAACTCTCACCATCCCAGATATGAAAAAAGGAACAGCAGCACTAATGGACACATACTGGGTATGCGGAAACAAGGCGTACCTGCACCTTCCCCAATCATGGAGTGGTAGCTGCTCAATGGCCACTTTGCATTCAACACTAATGGTGATTCCAGAAAGCCACATTGACAGAAGTAACATGATGAAAGGAGGCTTGAACCAGGATGCAGCTTCTCCAACTACACAAGCGCACCTTTATGTCTTGTCCTCCGGAGGGAAAGGAGAAGAGCTCTCAAGGAACAAGCGAGCCTCGAACTACATATCACAAGCATCATCTGATTTATTGGCACAGATCCCAGACAGGTATCGCCTGTTCAGCTCCGTGGAAACATTCTTTGCTTCGCTAGTATCAAGTGTCCAAGCAAGAGCAAATGCAAAATGGCTCCAGATCACACGGTGGGAACTGATCCAGTTGGCCAATGACACTGAAGAAGGGTTCAACATAATAAAGGTGGAACTACGAGCTCTGCGATTAATGACCATGCAGAACAGGTATGTTCTAGACCTGTTAACAGCAATCGATGGAGGTGTTTGCCGAAAAATAGGAAGTGCGTGCTGCACGTTCGTACCTTCCGAAGACGCAGAAAATGGGTCCCTGTCCCACGTTATTGAAGCAGTACATAACCTGGGCGAGAAGATGAAAATGGAAGGTGGAGCTGAGGATAGCTCGTGGTTCGACAATATCTTCTCTTGGGTTCCGTCATGGCTTGGAGTGACAATGAAGTTCCTGATACCAATAGTGGTGATCATCCTTGTAATGTTCTGCCTGTGCCAGGTGGGCCTCCGATGTTGTGCTAATGCAGTTCCTAACGGTGCAATGATGATGGTGACAATGGGCAACTCCGGTGGTACAATTAAAGCAACACAAGAAGTACATGTGCAGACAGGAGCAGATAACACCCCCAGGTACCAGTTAGTGCCTATGTGCCGTGATAAGTACATAGTAGATAAACTATGGCACACCACTATCAAAGAACCACGAGACGTAGAACTGGAATGGTATGAGGAGGTCTGGGTAGATCTGGAAGAAACTGGCGACTGTATATATTTAACATGTACACCAGACGAGTATGCTAGGAGAGGTGAGAGTTTAAGGGGGGTGTGCAGAGCATGGATGCCTATAAAAGGAACCCCTGCATGGGATGACGCAGTGATAGAGGAACAAGAATGTAGAAGATTGGAAGAGCTAAAGAATTCGTTACTTTAAGTAACGAAAGGGGGGAAATGTAGGGGAGGAATGGCCACGAGGCCCTCCTCACCTACAGCTCCCTCCCCAGGTGAGGACCATGACTCGGTGGGCGCCCCCTCATGCCACCCGGGCCCAGGTGGAGGAGGATTCACCCGCCGACGACATTGCCCACACGTACCCTGTCCTTGCATTTACCAAAAATTAAGTTAGGCCTAGACGCCATCTTGCCTAGCAAACATGGTGTGAGTTTAGCACACTGTAACGAGGCCCCCACCTTTGTAGGGCCTTTCATGCATCTCTGCCGCCTCAGCAGCCCTGGCAGATCCGCTGCGAGCGCGTTCCCATGAGAAAGTCGGAGATGAGCTAAACCCGAGATGCCAACACGGCAACATTATATTAGTAACAATGTGATATTGCACCCCGTATGACCCGGACCGCAAGGCCGGGGTAGCGAGGAAAAAAGCTGAAGCATCACTATCTGAAGAAGGTAGAAAACAATTCAAGTATTGGTATTAATGAACTACCTCTGTTTAAAATGTGAATAAACTATAAAAATGTAACGTTATATGATATCCCTCCAGGTCTGGACTAATGCTGCTATAACCATGGAGAAAGATGTTGACCAAACGTGTAACCTCTATCTGTAAAAGTGTTTTCAATAGTATGTAGAAATTTGAACTCATATATGTTTTCTGAATCACCCAAAGCGGCGAGCATCAATCTCTGTAGGCCATAACCTAGATATCCCTCATATAACGTTTAATGTACATACAATACGCACACAATGTAGTGAATATAATGTTAGGTAATGAAAAGGTACCGGAACCGACTGTATTAAAGAAATGTGTAACGAAATTGAAATATATATGTGTGTCTAAATAACGTCAAAATAAGGCAGAACAGTATAAAACTTCTGCATTCGCTGATCAGCAACGCACGAGGAAAATACCTTTGTGGATATATGCAAGGCCATTCCCTCTCCCACCCCACCAAGCCTGCCAGATAAAAAAGCTAAGACTTGTGCCGCGCTCCCTCACCTCCCCCAACCAAGCTGGCGTTACTTCAGAGAGTCAGAGGCCCCGGCGCCGCAACCAAGGCCACAGCTCGCCACCTGTGTTATTTACAGCACGGTAATAAACCCACGGTTGAACCCACTGATCTACCAGCACCCTCTCATAAATCCCACGAACCCCCCAAGAATCCTGACCCCGCGCAAGGACGACCCCCATCATTGGGACAAGACACAGAGACCCATCTATATAATAACTTCTAACGCAGCAGACAGACATGTATCATTCGGCCCAGGCCCCAGAGCCCCGTCCCGCGACCTAAAATACCGGTCAATAGGACACAGGTAAATCTCACCCCAACCGACAACCACCAGACCTCTCACGAGGTGCATTCCTCATGTGTTGTGTTTATTTTATAAGATAAGCTGCTGAAGCGATTTATTAATGAACTTAAATGTCGTTTTCTGAATAACTGCAGTGTGCAGGGCCTAGGGCAAATGAGACAGGAAAGGTATTCGTCATTGTCACAGGCTGCCCCAGCACATCAACACCGCACGGATGACCTCAAGCCGGCCTGCCAGGCCCAACCCAACCCACGAGGCTGACCAGTGACGTCGTCACGCCAAGACCAACCCCGCTGCAGCAACACCTATAGTTAGTCGACGCCACCCAATCCCAATTGACTTGTGCCCCCTATAGTGTTTAGGTATTGATGACGTTTTTTGTATTAGAAATACGCCTGTCTTTGCTATTGTCAGACAGAGCGCTCTCGTAGGTTGCAGAGTTCTTTGCATGCCTTATTTTTGGATAAACTCCCACTTACGCTCACCCGCACTCTGTCTTGGCCTTATTCCCACTACGGGAGAGTCCCTTATTGTCTCTCATTGCGGGGAGGATCGTGCTGAATTGGGGGCGCTTCCTTTCACTACCCATGTGTGACCAAGCCACAACAAGACTAAATAATTTAGAAAAATCAATCTCAAACACAGCAGGCTTAGAAAAGATGTTAAAATTATCCTTAAATTGCAGAGTAATGCTTAAACGTAACCTTGACGTGGACCAAGGACTAGTTAATGGAGCACTGGGTACAGTTGTTGGCTTTCAAACATACCCACGTGACAACAAAATTCAGTTTGTCAATATACTCTTTGACAAACTTTCAGAAGTAAAACGGATAGGACGCTCAACAGCTAGATTCCTTCTCTTCAAAGATATGTATATACGCAGAGAACAATTTTCACTAACTCTTGCATACGCAGTCACGATTCATAAATCACAAGGTCTTACCCTAGACAAAGCAATGATAGATATTGGTAACACAGTCTTTAAAGAAGGCATGAGCTACGTAGCACTATCACGCTTACGTACACTTGACGGTCTATTTCTAATCAACTTTGATGCAAGTAAAGTAAACGCTGATATTCCTTGCATTTTAGAATATAATAGACTTCGCTCATGCCCATCTAAACACATATTCTGTTCCACAAAAACTAAAACGTTGTAAAAGAAAACTAAATCAAACTGAAATGCAACAGGACGTCACTGGAAATCCTCCAAAGAGAGTAAAAAAAACGAATGCTCCATCAAGTACCACAAACAAAAAAGAATCAATTAGAGAAAGTAAACCATGTACTTCTTTAAAGAAGGAAGACAAACTCCAAAAAAAGCAGTTAGATACAGAACTACCTGGACCATTTAAATTCTCAAATATAGTTGGTGTAAGTTGCTATGCAAATGTACCAATGATTATTCTATTTCAATTACCACCAATTGTTGACAACATTTACTCACACAGTACATTTTTGGACACACATTTGTGATGTCATCTTTGATGTCCTGGGTGTTAGTCTTAGCAGTGCACGGAGGTGGTGCGAGTTATGGTTGCTTAGCTTACCATAACTGGTGAATTTCAAGGGTTTTTCGGTTTTACTTGGAACCATAACGTTCCTTTGACAAAGTTTTTTCACTGAGATATATATATATATATATTACAAAGTTTTGGGGCCCCCCCTATAACTTTGCCCCCCCCTGGCCGAATCCTCACCAAACTCTGCAAAAAAAGTATTTGGGTCACTCTGAATTGTTTTGCAAAGTTTGGTGAGGATTCGGCCAGGGGGGGCAAAGTTATAGGGGGGGTCCCAAAACTTTTTTTTTCCCATAGACTGAATGGGAAAAAAAAGTTGCTCGCGTCTACAGCCCAAACCGCTGGAAAATCCGTCCAGTAGTTTTTTTAAAATGACCAAAAAGTAGGTAAAAACAAATTAGTGATATCTGTGTTCAGTCCGCAGACGGACTTCCCTGTTCGCTCCGCGGACAGTGTCCTGATTGGCCAATCGGCTTGTGTGATGTTCGCGGACATGCAACGTGTTCGCTGATTGGATGGCGTGGAGCGTAAAGCACGTCAGATTTTCGGTAGCGCCCGCCATCTTGGATTCGCGGTCGTCCGCAGACAGCGCGGTGAAACTTTGTTCAAAATTTGTATTTAATAGAGTGTGTTGGTGTGTAGGAGTGTTTGGGGAGGGTGGGAGTGTATGAGATAGGATGAAAGTTGTGTTTTTTATGTGTTAGATGTTCTTTTTGTGTTTGATTTGTCTGCGGACATCACGGGTGTTCTGAAATGTTCTAAATAAACTGAATGGGGGGTGTTCTGAGGACTCAATATGTGTCCGTTTTGTCCGCAAGCAAACTGAAACTGTTCTAAGAACACTCGCAGTGTCCTGAAATGTTCGCAAATACACAAAATGGGGGTGATCTGAAGACGTTGTCGAACACTCGCTGTGTCCTGGAATGTTCGCAAATAAACAAAATGGGGGTGTCCTGAGGACGCTGTCCGTTTTGTTCGTTGTCAAGTTGAATATGTTCTAAGAACACTCGCGGTGTCCTTAATTGTTCGCAAATACACAAAATGGGGGTGATCTGAAGACGTTGTCGAACACTCGCTGTGTCCTGGAATGTTCGCATGAATGGGGTTGTGGCTGACAAGTGGAATGTGTTCTAAGAACACTCGCTGTGTCCTGAAATGTTTGCAAATAAACAAAATGGGGGTGTCCTGAGGACGCTGTCCGTATTGTTCTCTGTCAAGTTGAATGTGTTCTAAGAACACTCGCGGTGTCCTGAAATGTTTGCAAATAAACAAAATGGGGGTGTCCTGAGGACGCTGTCCGTATTGTTCTCTGTCAAGTTGAATGTGTTCTTAGAACACTCATGGTGTCCTGAAATGTTCGCAAATAAACAAAATGGGGGTGTTCTGAGGACGCTTCTAAGAACACTCGCGGTGTCCGGGGAATGTTCGTAGGGGGTGTCCTGAGGACACTGTCCGTATTGTTCTCTGTCAAGTTGAATGTGTTCTAAGTACACTTGCGGTGTCCTGAAATGTTTGCAAATAAACAAAATGGGGGTGTTCTGAAGATGTTTCTAAGAACACTCCCGGTGTCCTGGAATGTTCGTAGGGGGTGTCCTGAAGGCGTAGTCCGTATTGTTCGCTGGCAAGTTGAATGTGTTCTAAGAACACTCGCAGTGTCCTGAAATGTTCTCTGTCAAGTTGAATGTGTTCTTAGAACACTCATGGTGTCCTGAAATGTTCGCAAATAAACGAAATGGGGGTGTTCTGAGGACACTGTCCGTATTGTTCGTTGTCAAGTTGAATGTGTTCTAAGAACACTCGCAGTGTCCTGAAATGTTCGCAAATAAACAAAATGGGGGTGTTCTGAAGATGTTTCTAAGAACACTTGCGGTGTCCTGGAATGTTCGTAGGGGGTGTCCTGAAGGCGTAGTCCGTATTGTTCGCTGGCAAGTTGAATGTGTTCTAAGAACACTCGCAGTGTCCTAAAATGTTCGCAAATAAACAAAATGGGGGTGTCCTGAGGACACTGTCAGTATTGTTCGTTGTCAAGTTGAAAGTGTTCTAAGAACTATCGCGTTGTTCAGAAATGTTTGTAGGGGGTGGCCTGAGGACACTGTCCGTATTGTTCTCTGTCAAGTTGAATGTGTTCTAAGAACACTCGCGGTGTCCTGAAATGTTCGCAAATAAACAAAATGGGGGTGTCCTGAGGACGCTGTCCGTATTGTTCTCTGTCAAGTTGAATGTGTTCTAAGAACACACGTGGTGTCCTGAAATGTTCGCAAATAAACAAAATGGGTGTGTTCTGAAGACGTTTCTAAGAACACTCCCGGTGTCCTGGAAGGTTCGTAGGGGGTGTCCTGAAGGCGTAGTCCGTATTGTTCGCTGGCAAGTTGAATGTGTTCTAAGAACACTCGCAGTGTCCTGAAATGTTCTCTGTCAAGTTGAATGTGTTCTTAGAACACTCATGGTGTCCTGAAATGTTTGCAAATAAACGAAATAGGGGTGTTCTGAGGACACTGTCTGTATTGTTCGTTGTTAAGTTGAATGTGTTCTAAGAACACTCGTGGTGTCCTGAAATGTTCGCAAATAAACAAAATGGGGGTGTTCTGAAGACGTTTCTAAGAACACTTGCGCTGTCCTGGAATGTTCGTAGGGGGTGTCCTGAAGGCGTAGTCCATATTGTTCGCTGGCAAGTTGAATGTGTTCTAAGAACACTCGCAGTGTCCTGAAATGTTCGCAAATAAACAAAATGGGGGTGTTCTGAAGATGTTTCTAAGAACACTTGAGGTGTCCTGGAATGTTCGTAGGGGGTGTCCTGAAGGCGTAGTCCGTATTGTTCGCTGGCAAGTTGAATGTGTTCTAAGAACACTCGCAGTGTCCTGAAATGTTCGCAAATAAACAAAATGGGGGTGTCCTGAGGACACTGTCCGTATTGTTCGTTGTCAAGTTGAATGTGTTCTAAGAACACTCGCAGTGTCCTGAAATGTTCGCACATAAACAAAATGGGGGTGTTCTGAAGATGTTTCTAAGAACACTTGCGGTGTCTTGGAATGTTCGTAGGGGGTGTCCTGAAGGCGTAGTCCATATTGTTCGCTGGCAAGTTGAATGTGTTCTAAGAACACTCGCAGTGTCCTGAAATGTTTGCAAATAAACAAAATGGGGGTGTTCTGAAGATGTTTCTAAGAACACTTGCGGTGTCCTGGAATGTTCGTAGGGGGTGTCCTGAAGGCGTAGTCCGTATTGTTCGCTGGCAAGTTGAATGTGTTCTAAGAACACACGTGGTGTCCTGCAATGTTCGCAAATAAACAAAATGGGTGTGTTCTGAAGACGTTTCTAAGAACACTCCCGGTGTCCTGGAAGGTTCGTAGGGGGTGTCCTGAAGGCGTAGTCCGTATTGTTCGCTGGCAAGTTGAATGTGTTCTAAGAACACTCGCAGTGTCCTGAAATGTTCTCTGTCAAGTTGAATGTGTTCTTAGAACACTCATGGTGTCCTGAAATGTTCGCAAATAAACGAAATAGGGGTGTTCTGAGGACACTGTCTGTATTGTTCGTTGTCAAGTTGAATGTGTTCTAAGAACACTCGCGGTGTCCTGAAATGTTCGCAAATAAACAAAATGGGGGTGTTCTGAAAACGTTTCTAAGAACACTTGCGCTGTCCTGGAATGTTCGTAGGGGGTGTCCTGAAGGCGTAGTCCATATTGTTCGCTGGCAAGTTGAATGTGTTCTAAGAACACTCGTAGTGTCCTGAAATGTTCGCAAATAAACAAAATGGGGGTGTTCTGAAGATATTTCTAAGAACACTTGCGGTGTCCTGGAATGTTCGTAGGGGGTGTCCTGAAGGCGTAGTCCGTATTGTTCGCTGGCAAGTTGAATGTGTTCTAAGAACACACGTGGTGTCCTGCAATGTTCGCAAATAAACAAAATGGGTGTGTTCTGAAGACGTTTCTAAGAACACTCCCGGTGTCCTGGAAGGTTCGTAGGGGGTGTCCTGAAGGCGTAGTCCGTATTGTTCGCTGGCAAGTTGAATGTGTTCTAAGAACACTCGCAGTGTCCTGAAATGTTCTCTGTCAAGTTGAATGTGTTCTTAGAACACTCATGGTGTCCTGAAATGTTTGCAAATAAACGAAATAGGGGTGTTCTGAGGACACTGTCTGTATTGTTCGTTGTCAAGTTGAATGTGTTCTAAGAACACTCGCGGTGTCCTGAAATGTTCGCAAATAAACAAAATGGGGGTGTTCTGAAGACGTTTCTAAGAACACTTGCGCTGTCCTGGAATGTTCGTAGGGGGTGTCCTGAAGGCGTAGTCCATATTGTTCGCTGGCAAGTTGAATGTGTTCTAAGAACACTCGCAGTGTCCTGAAATGTTCGCAAATAAACAAAATGGGGGTGTCCTGAGGACACTGTCAGTATTGTTCGTTGTCAAGTTGAAAGTGTTCTAAGAACTATCGCGTTGTTCTGAAATGTTCGTAGGGGGTGGCCTGAGGACACTGTCCGTATTGTTCTCTGTCAAGTTGAATGTGTTCTAAGAACACTCGCGGTGTCCTGAAATGTTCGCAAATAAACAAAATGGGGGTGTCCTGAGGACGCTGTCCGTATTGTTCTCTGTCAAGTTGAATGTGTTCTAAGAACACACGTGGTGTCCTGAAATGTTCGCAAATAAACAAAATGGGTGTGTTCTGAAGACGTTTCTAAGAACACTCCCGGTGTCCTGGAAGGTTCGTAGGGGGTGTCCTGAAGGCGTAGTCCGTATTGTTCGCTGGCAAGTTGAATGTGTTCTAAGAACACTCGCAGTGTCCTGAAATGTTCTCTGTCAAGTTGAATGTGTTCTTAGAACACTCATGGTGTCCTGAAATGTTCGCAAATAAACGAAATAGGGGTGTTCTGAGGACACTGTCTGTATTGTTCGTTGTCAAGTTGAATGTGTTCTAAGAACACTCGCGGTGTCCTGAAATGTTCGCAAATAAACAAAATGGGGGTGTTCTGAAGACGTTTCTAAGAACACTTGCGCTGTCCTGGAATGTTCGTAGGGGGTGTCCTGAAGGCGTAGTCCATATTGTTCGCTGGCAAGTTGAATGTGTTCTAAGAACACTCGCAGTGTCCTGAAATGTTCGCAAATAAACAAAATGGGGGTGTTCTGAAGATGTTTCTAAGAACACTTGAGGTGTCCTGGAATGTTCGTAGGCGGTGTCCTGAAGGCGTAGTCCGTATTGTTCGCTGGCAAGTTGAATGTGTTCTAAGAACACTCGCAGTGTCCTGAAATGTTCGCAAATAAACAAAATGGGGGTGTCCTGAGGACACTGTCCGTATTGTTCGTTGTCAAGTTGAATGTGTTCTAAGAACACTCGCAGTGTCCTGAAATGTTCGCACATAAACAAAATGGGGGTGTTCTGAAGATGTTTCTAAGAACACTTGCGGTGTCCTGGAATGTTCGTAGGGGGTGTCCTGAAGGCGTAGTCCATATTGTTCGCTGGCAAGTTGAATGTGTTCTAAGAACACTCGCAGTGTCCTGAAATGTTCGCAAATAAACAAAATGGGGGTGTTCTGAAGATGTTTCTAAGAACACTTGCGGTGTCCTGGAATGTTCGTAGGGGGTGTCCTGAAGGCGTAGTCCGTATTGTTCGCTGGCAAGTTGAATGTGTTCTAAGAACACACGTGGTGTCCTGCAATGTTCGCAAATAAACAAAATGGGTGTGTTCTGAAGACGTTTCTAAGAACACTCCCGGTGTCCTGGAAGGTTCGTAGGGGGTGTCCTGAAGGCGTAGTCCGTATTGTTCGCTGGCAAGTTGAATGTGTTCTAAGAACACTCGCAGTGTCCTGAAATGTTCTCTGTCAAGTTGAATGTGTTCTTAGAACACTCATGGTGTCCTGAAATGTTCGCAAATAAACGAAATAGGGGTGTTCTGAGGACACTGTCTGTATTGTTCGTTGTCAAGTTGAATGTGTTCTAAGAACACACGTGGTGTCCTGCAATGTTCGCAAATAAACAAAATGGGGGTGTTCTGAAGACGTTTCTAAGAACACTTGCGCTGTCCTGGAATGTTCGTAGGGGGTGTCCTGAAGGCGTAGTCCATATTGTTCGCTGGCAAGTTGAATGTGTTCTAAGAACACTCGCAGTGTCCTGAAATGTTCGCAAATAAACAAAATGGGTGTGTTCTGAAGATGTTTCTAAGAACACTTGCGGTGTCCTGGAATGTTCGTAGGGGGTGTCCTGAAGGCGTAGTCCGTATTGTTCGCTGGCAAGTTGAATGTGTTCTAAGAACACACGTGGTGTCCTGCAATGTTCGCAAATAAACAAAATGGGTGTGTTCTGAAGACGTTTCTAAGAACACTCCCGGTGTCCTGGAAGGTTCGTAGGGGGTGTCCTGAAGGCGTAGTCCGTATTGTTCGCTGGCAAGTTGAATGTGTTCTAAGAACACTCGCAGTGTCCTGAAATGTTCGCTGGCAAGTTGAATGTGTTCTAAGAACACTCGCAGTGTCCTGAAATGTTCTCTGTCAAGTTGAATGTGTTCTTAGAACACTCATGGTGTCCTGAAATGTTCGCAAATAAACGAAATAGGGGTGTTCTGAGGACACTGTCTGTATTGTTCGTTGTCAAGTTGAATGTGTTCTAAGAACACTCGCGGTGTCCTAAAATGTTCGCAAATAAACAAAATGGGGGTGTTCTGAAGACGTTTCTAAGAACACTTGCGCTGTCCTGGAATGTTCGTAGGGGGTGTCCTGAAGGCGTAGTCCATATTGTTCGCTGGCAAGTTGAATGTGTTCTAAGAACACTCGTAGTGTCCTGAAATGTTCGCAAATAAACAAAATGGGGGTGTCCTGAGGACACTGTCAGTATTGTTCGTTGTCAAGTTGAAAGTGTTCTAAGAACTATCGCGTTGTTCTGAAATGTTCGTAGGGGGTGGCCTGAGGACACTGTCCGTATTGTTCTCTGTCAAGTTGAATGTGTTCTAAGAACACTCGCGGTGTCCTGAAATGTTCGCAAATAAACAAAATGGGGGTGTCCTGAAGGCGTAGTCCGTATTGTTCGCTGGCAAGTTGAATGTGTTCTAAGAACACACGTGGTGTCCTGCAATGTTCGCAAATAAACAAAATGGGTGTGTTCTGAAGACGTTTCTAAGAACACTCCCGGTGTCCTGGAAGGTTCGTAGGGGGTGTCCTGAAGGCGTAGTCCGTATTGTTCGCTGGCAAGTTGAATGTGTTCTAAGAACACTCGCAGTGTCCTGAAATGTTCTCTGTCAAGTTGAATGTGTTCTTAGAACACTCATGGTGTCCTGAAATGTTCGCAAATAAACGAAATAGGGGTGTTCTGAGGACACTGTCTGTATTGTTCGTTGTCAAGTTGAATGTGTTCTAAGAACACTCGCGGTGTCCTGAAATGTTCGCAAATAAACAAAATGGGGGTGTTCTGAAAACGTTTCTAAGAACACTTGCGCTGTCCTGGAATGTTCGCAGGGGGTGTCCTGAAGGCGTAGTCCATATTGTTCGCTGGCAAGTTGAATGTGTTCTAAGAACACTTGTAGTGTCCTGAAATGTTCGCAAATAAACAAAATGGGGGTGTTCTGAAGATATTTCTAAGAACACTTGCGGTGTCCTGGAATGTTCGTAGGGGGTGTCCTGAAGGCGTAGTCCGTATTGTTCGCTGGCAAGTTCAATGTGTTCTAAGAACACACGTGGTGTCCTGCAATGTTCGCAAATAAACAAAATGGGTGTGTTCTGAAGACGTTTCTAAGAACACTCCCGGTGTCCTGGAAGGTTCGTAGGGGGTGTCCTGAAGGCGTAGTCCGTATTGTTCGCTGGCAAGTTGAATGTGTTCTAAGAACACTCGCAGTGTCCTGAAATGTTCTCTGTCAAGTTGAATGTGTTCTTAGAACACTCATGGTGTCCTGAAATGTTCGCAAATAAACGAAATAGGGGTGTTCTGAGGACACTGTCTGTATTGTTCGTTGTCAAGTTGAATGTGTTCTAAGAACACTCGCGGTGTCCTGAAATGTTCGCAAATAAACAAAATGGGGGTGTTCTGAAGACGTTTCTAAGAACACTTGCGCTGTCCTGGAATGTTCGTAGGGGGTGTCCTGAAGGCGTAGTCCATATTGTTCACTGGCAAGTTGAATGTGTTCTAAGAACACTCGCAGTGTCCTGAAATGTTCGCAAATAAACAAAATGGGGGTGTCCTGAGGACACTGTCAGTATTGTTCGTTGTCAAGTTGAAAGTGTTCTAAGAACTATCGCGTTGTTCTGAAATGTTCGTAGGGGGTGGCCTGAGGACACTGTCCGTATTGTTCTCTGTCAAGTTGAATGTGTTCTAAGAACACTCGCGGTGTCCTGAAATGTTCGCAAATAAACAAAATGGGGGTGTCCTGAGGACGCTGTCCGTATTGTTCTCTGTCAAGTTGAATGTGTTCTAAGAACACACGTGGTGTCCTGAAATGTTCGCAAATAAACAAAATGGGTGTGTTCTGAAGACGTTTCTAAGAACACTCCCGGTGTCCTGGAAGGTTCGTAGGGGGTGTCCTGAAGGCGTAGTCCGTATTGTTCGCTGGCAAGTTGAATGTGTTCTAAGAACACTCGCAGTGTCCTGAAATGTTCTCTGTCAAGTTGAATGTGTTCTTAGAACACTCATGGTGTCCTGAAATGTTCGCAAATAAACGAAATAGGGGTGTTCTGAGGACACTGTCTGTATTGTTCGTTGTCAAGTTGAATGTGTTCTAAGAACACTCGCGGTGTCCTGAAATGTTCGCAAATAAACAAAATGGGGGTGTTCTGAAGACGTTTCTAAGAACACTTGCGCTGTCCTGGAATGTTCGTAGGGGGTGTCCTGAAGGCGTAGTCCATATTGTTCGCTGGCAAGTTGAATGTGTTCTAAGAACACTCGCAGTGTCCTGAAATGTTCGCAAATAAACAAAATGGGGGTGTTCTGAAGATGTTTCTAAGAACACTTGAGGTGTCCTGGAATGTTCGTAGGCGGTGTCCTGAAGGCGTAGTCCGTATTGTTCGCTGGCAAGTTGAATGTGTTCTAAGAACACTCGCAGTGTCCTGAAATGTTCGCAAATAAACAAAATGGGGGTGTCCTGAGGACACTGTCCGTATTGTTCGTTGTCAAGTTGAATGTGTTCTAAGAACACTCGCAGTGTCCTGAAATGTTCGCACATAAACAAAATGGGGGTGTTCTGAAGATGTTTCTAAGAACACTTGCGATGTCCTGGAATGTTCGTAGGGGGTGTCCTGAAGGCGTAGTCCATATTGTTCGCTGGCAAGTTGAATGTGTTCTAAGAACACACGTGGTGTCCTGCAATGTTCGCAAATAAACAAAATGGGTGTGTTCTGAAGACGTTTCTAAGAACACTCCCGGTGTCCTGGAAGGTTCGTAGGGGGTGTCCTGAAGGCATAGTCCGTATTGTTCGCTGGCAAGTTGAATGTGTTCTAAGAACACTCGCAGTGTCCTGAAATGTTCTCTGTCAAGTTGAATGTGTTCTTAGAACACTCATGGTGTCCTGAAATGTTCGCAAATAAACGAAATAGGGGTGTTCTGAGGACACTGTCTGTATTGTTCGTTGTCAAGTTGAATGTGTTCTAAGAACACACGTGGTGTCCTGCAATGTTCGCAAATAAACAAAATGGGGGTGTTCTGAAGACGTTTCTAAGAACACTTGCGCTGTCCTGGAATGTTCGTAGGGGGTGTCCTGAAGGCGTAGTCCATATTGTTCGCTGGCAAGTTGAATGTGTTCTAAGAACACTCGCAGTGTCCTGAAATGTTCGCAAATAAACAAAATGGGTGTGTTCTGAAGATGTTTCTAAGAACACTTGCGGTGTCCTGGAATGTTCGTAGGGGGTGTCCTGAAGGCGTAGTCCGTATTGTTCGCTGGCAAGTTGAATGTGTTCTAAGAACACACGTGGTGTCCTGCAATGTTCGCAAATAAACAAAATGGGTGTGTTCTGAAGACGTTTCTAAGAACACTCCCGGTGTCCTGGAAGGTTCGTAGGGGCTGTCCTGAAGGCGTAGTCCGTATTGTTCGCTGGCAAGTTGAATGTGTTCTAAGAACACTCGCAGTGTCCTGAAATGTTCGCTGGCAAGTTGAATGTGTTCTAAGAACACTCGCAGTGTCCTGAAATGTTCTCTGTCAAGTTGAATGTGTTCTTAGAACACTCATGGTGTCCTGAAATGTTCGCAAATAAACGAAATAGGGGTGTTCTGAGGACACTGTCTGTATTGTTCGTTGTCAAGTTGAATGTGTTCTAAGAACACTCGCGGTGTCCTGAAATGTTCGCAAATAAACAAAATGGGGGTGTTCTGAAGACGTTTCTAAGAACACTTGCGCTGTCCTGGAATGTTCGTAGGGGGTGTCCTGAAGGCGTAGTCCATATTGTTCGCTGGCAAGTTGAATGTGTTCTAAGAACACTCGCAGTGTCCTGAAATGTTCGCAAATAAACAAAATGGGGGTGTCCTGAGGACACTGTCAGTATTGTTCGTTGTCAAGTTGAAAGTGTTCTAAGAACTATCGCGTTGTTCTGAAATGTTCGTAGGGGGTGACCTGAGGACACTGTCCGTATTGTTCTCTGTCAAGTTGAATGTGTTCTAAGAACACTCGCGGTGTCCTGAAATGTTCGCAAATAAACAAAATGGGGGTGTCCTGAGGACGCTGTCCGTATTGTTCTCTGTCAAGTTGAATGTGTTCTAAGAACACACGTGGTGTTCTGAAATGTTCGCAAATAAACAAAATGGGTGTGTTCTGAAGACGTTTCTAAGAACACTCCCGGTGTCCTGGAAGGTTCGTAGGGGGTGTCCTGAAGGCGTAGTCCGTATTGTTCGCTGGCAAGTTGAATGTGTTCTAAGAACACTCGCAGTGTCCTGAAATGTTCTCTGTCAAGTTGAATGTGTTCTTAGAACACTCATGGTGTCCTGAAATGTTCGCAAATAAACGAAATAGGGTTGTTCTGAGGACACTGTCTGTATTGTTCGTTGTCAAGTTGAATGTGTTCTAAGAACACTCGCGGTGTCCTGAAATGTTCGCAAATAAACAAAATGGGGGTGTCCTGAGGACACTGTCAGTATTGTTTGTTGTCAAGTTGAAAGTGTTCTAAGAACTATCGCGTTGTTCTGAAATGTTCATAGGGGGTGGCCTGAGGACACTGTCCGTATTGTTCTCTGTCAAGTTGAATGTGTTCTAAGAACACTCGCGGTGTCCTGAAATGTTCGCAAATAAACAAAATGGGGGTGTCCTGAGGACGCTGTCCGTATTGTTCTCTGTCAAGTTGAATGTGTTCCAAGAACACACGTGGTGTCCTGAAATGTTCGCAAATAAACAAAATGGGTGTGTTCTGAAGACGTTTCTAAGAACACTCCCGGTGTCCTGGAAGGTTCGTAGGGGGTGTCCTGAAGGCGTAGTCCGTATTGTTCGCTGGCAAGTTGAATGTGTTCTAAGAACACTCGCAGTGTCCTGAAATGTTCTCTGTCAAGGTGAATGTGTTCTTAGAACACTCATGGTGTCCTGAAATGTTCGCAAATAAACGAAATAGGGGTGTTCTGAGGACACTGTCTGTATTGTTCGTTGTCAAGTTGAATGTGTTCTAAGAACACTCGCGGTGTCCTGAAATGTTCGCAAATAAACAAAATGGGGGTGTTCTGAAGACGTTTCTAAGAACACTTGCGCTGTCCTGGAATGTTCGTAGGGGGTGTCCTGAAGGCGTAGTCCATATTGTTCGCTGGCAAGTTGAATGTGTTCTAAGAACACTCGCAGTGTCCTGAAATGTTCGCAAATAAACAAAATGGGGGTGTTCTGAAGATTTTTCTAAGAACACTTGAGGTGTCCTGGAATGTTCGTAGGCGGTGTCCTGAAGGCGTAGTCCGTATTGTTCGCTGGCAAGTTGAATGTGTTCTAAGAACACTTGCAGTGTCCTGAAATGTTCGCAAATAAACAAAATGGGGGTGTCCTGAGGACACTGTCCGTATTGTTCGTTGTCAAGTTGAATGTGTTCTAAGAACACTCGCAGTGTCCTGAAATGTTCGCACATAAACAAAATGGGGGTGTTCTGAAGATGTTTCTAAGAACACTTGCGGTGTCCTGGAATGTTCGTAGGGGGTGTCCTGAAGGCGTAGTCCATATTGTTCGCTGGCAAGTTGAATGTGTTCTAAGAACACTCGCAGTGTCCTGAAATGTTCGCAAATAAACAAAATGGGGGTGTTCTGAAGATGTTTCTAAGAACACTTGCGGTGTCCTGGAATGTTCGTAGGGGGTGTCCTGAAGGCGTAGTCCGTATTGTTCGCTGGCAAGTTGAATGTGTTCTAAGAACACACGTGGTGTCCTGCAATGTTCGCAAATAAACAAAATGGGTGTGTTCTGAAGATGTTTCTAAGAACACTCCCGGTGTCCTGGAAGGTTCGTAGGGGGTGTCCTGAAGGCGTAGTCCGTATTGTTCGCTGGCAAGTTGAATGTGTTCTAAGAACACTCGCAGTGTCCTGAAATGTTCTCTGTCAAGTTGAATGTGTTCTTAGAACACTCATGGTGTCCTGAAATGTTTGCAAATAAACGAAGTAGGGGTGTTCTGAGGACACTGTCTGTATTGTTCGTTGTTAAGTTGAATGTGTTCTAAGAACACACGTGGTGTCCTGCAATGTTCGCAAATAAACAAAATGGGGGTCTTCTGAAGACGTTTCTAAGAACACTTGCGCTGTCCTGGAATGTTCGTAGGGGGTGTCCTGAAGGCGTAGTCCATATTGTTCGCTGGCAAGTTGAATGTGTTCTAAGAACACTCGCAGTGTCCTGAAATGTTCGCAAATAAACAAAATGGGTGTGTTCTGAAGATGTTTCTAAGAACACTTGCGGTGTCCTGGAATGTTCGTAGGGGGTGTCCTGAAGGCGTAGTCCGTATTGTTCGCTGGCAAGTTGAATGTGTTCTAAGAACACACGTGGTGTCCTGCAATGTTCGCAAATAAACAAAATGGGTGTGTTCTGAAGACGTTTCTAAGAACACTCCCGGTGTCCTGGAAGGTTCGTAGGGGGTGTCCTGAAGGCGTAGTCCGTATTGTTCGCTGGCAAGTTGAATGTGTTCTAAGAACACTCGCAGTGTCCTGAAATGTTCGCTGGCAAGTTGAATGTGTTCTAAGAACACTCGCAGTGTCCTGAAATGTTCTCTGTCAAGTTGAATGTGTTCTTAGAACACTCATGGTGTCCTGAAATGTTCAAAAAAAACGAAATAGGGGTGTTCTGAGGACACTGTCTGTATTGTTCGCTGGCAAGTTGAATGTGTTCTAAGAACACTCGCAGTGTCCTGAAATGTTCGCAAATAAACAAAATGGGGATGTCCTGAGGACACTGTCAGTATTGTTCGTTGTCAAGTTGAAAGTGTTCTAAGAACTATCGCGTTGTTCTGAAATGTTCGTAGGGGGTGGCCTGAGGACACTGTCCGTATTGTTCTCTGTCAAGTTGAATGTGTTCTAAGAACACTCGCGGTGTCCTGAAATGTTCGCAAATAAACAAAATGGGGGTGTCCTGAGGACGCTGTCCGTATTGTTCTCTGTCAAGTTGAATGTGTTCTAAGAACACACGTGGTGTCCTGAAATGTTCGCAAATAAACAAAATGGGTGTGTTCTGAAGACGTTTCTAAGAACACTCCCGGTGTCCTGGAAGGTTCGTAGGGGGTGTCCTGAAGGCGTAGTCCGTATTGTTCGCTGGCAAGTTGAATGTGTTCTAAGAACACTCGCAGTGTCCTGAAATGTTCTCTGTCAAGTTGAATGTGTTCTTAGAACACTCATGGTGTCCTGAAATGTTCGCAAATAAACGAAATAGGGGTGTTCTGAGGAAACTGTCTGTATTTTTCGTTGTCAAGTTGAATGTGTTCTAAGAACACTCGCGGTGTCCTGAAATGTTCGCAAATAAACAAAATGGGGGTGTTCTGAAGACGTTTCTAAGAACACTTGCGCTGTCCTGGAATGTTCGTAGGGGGTGTCCTGAAGGCATAGTCCATATTGTTCGCTGGCAAGTTGAATGTGTTCTAAGAACACTCGCAGTGTCCTGAAATGTTCGCAAATAAACAAAATGGGGGTGTCCTGAGGACACTGTCCGTATTGTTCGTTGTCAAGTTGAAAGTGTTCTAAGAACTATCGCGTTGTTCTGAAATGTTCGTAGGGGGTGTCCTGAAAACGCTGTCCATATTGTTCGCTGGCAAGTTGAAAGTGTTCTAAGAACACTCATAATGTCCGCGGACATTAAAAGTTTCCATAGACCAGAGTTGAAATGTTTGACTCTATGGATGTGATATGCTGCAGTGGTTGTTGCCAGGGCATACAGTCTTGGGTGCATGGCCACATTCATATTTGCTTAAAACTTTGGGTGAAAAACAAATGTATAAGGAATAAATGTATTAGATACTATGGATGTGATATGCTGCTATGGTTCTCCTTATTATTGTATACTTACTGTTTGGTCTAGTAACGGGAGTCCATGTTTTTCTTGTTGATTTCTGTGATAAAAGAAAATAGCATGTTAGTATTAGTATTTTGTAATGACTTATTACATTGTATAATCAATATACTTTTTTTTTTGGACCCTCATATTTAGTAGATTACAAATCAGAGTACTGTGAAATTTGCTCAGCTTCTGTATTTGTTGCTAAAATCATTGAGTCTGTGGGAGAAAAAAAAATCCATGTTGGATTAAAAAAAAAACTTTTTCTGTTATACTACCGTTTATTTGTTTGTTTGTTTTCAGTGTTCACTTGTTGTTTCTGGCTAATGCTTAATACTTTGGCTTGTTGTATTTTTTTGGAGCAGTAACATATTATTTATTTGTTTTGATTTTATAACATTTTGGAGCAGTTAATTACCAATTGGCGTATTCTAACTGTCTATTTTTTTTATATATTTTAGTGGTATTGATTTATCTATTTGGATATTGTTAAACTTTGGGACAGTTAGATTCCAATTGGCATATTCTAACTGTGTATTTTTTGGTCTAATTTACTTGTATTCATTTATCTGATTAGTTGTTGTAGAATCTTTGAGCAGTTAGATAGCTTTTGGAGTTTTCTAACAGTTTATATTTTTTTAACACAAGTTTAAATACAGTTTAGTTATCAAATTTTGGTTTTAAGAACATCAAATAAGCGGTTGTAAGATTTCCTGGTAATCTCTGCTTTAGAGTAATGGTACTATCATTACATTCAAACCATCCACATTTCTTTTTTATATATGCAGTGTAGTGCCCTGAATTGGTTGTGGCTCCTGCGTGGTAGATTATACCTATTGTTGTGAAGGTTTTCTTACCAAGTGATATTTGACCATGTGTGAATCTAGTCAGCTTGCAGTTGTTTTTGGTACCATCTGCATCGTAACGTAGAAGCATTAGTATTATGTATTTACTATGGGCCTCATTACGACCCTGGCGGAAAGTGACTGACCGGACCGCAACAGCGTAAATAGCGTTTCCGCCATTGCACGAAGGAGCAAAGTGCGGCTAATTACGACCCATCGGGCACGAGCATTACGCCATGGCGGAATCCGAAAGGCTGCGATGGCGGAAATGACCCCAAAACGGCCCTTACCGCCGCCGTACGCTGCACCAGGTGCAATACCGCCACCCATCATAGCGGTCACCGTAATGAGCGGTCACCGTAACGAGCGGGCACCGCAAATTACGGGCACCGTAAATATACGGAAACGGAAGTAAAAGCATGTGGCCGGAACGGGAAACAGCACGCCGCACAACTATAAAATCCGAATCCCAACACAACCATTAAAAATCCGACCCTGACACACTTCCCAACCCGTTAGCAACCCCAGTTAAAAAAATAAATATGGGAAAGGTAGCCAAGAAAGCGTGTGACCGCAAGCGGCAGGTACACTTCTCCCGAGAGGAACTGACCGTGCTCACCGAGACCCTCCAGGAAAATGCCGCCGTCGTCTTCTCCAGTCAAATGACCAGGACGGCCCTTGCCAACAAGAAGGCCATATGGGCCCTGGTGGCACAGCGCGTAAGTGCGGTGGGGACAACACCCCGCACGCCACAGCAATGTCGCAAGCGGTGGGACGACCTGCGGATCCGCGTACGCAGCATACTTTCAGCGAACAGGAACATCGCCACAGCTACCGGGGGGGGTTCAGAGTCGCCCATCAAGTTGACCCCCTGGGAGGATATCTGCGCCTCCACCATAGGAATGGAGAGCATAGAGGGAGTCGGAGGGATGGAGAAAGGAGTGCCGACATCCGGAGAATCAGGTAGGTTGGCCAAGAGAAACAATGCGAAATCCACAAACCACGAACATGTGCAGTACCATGTGACCCCATAGTGCAATACATACTTTGCCCTGACAGCGCCCTCTAAAAGTCAGAATGAATAAACAAATCAATCAAGATGCCATAAACAACCCCTACATGTGCAGCATGCACCCCCTAACTGCAGGCAGCCAAATGAATGCATCCTCAATCCACACGAAAATGAGACCACCTCCAAGGCCCAGTCCCAAATCAGCCTCATGTACCACCCCAATGCATTTGATACGTTGCCATTCCAAATCCGACAGACCCATAACTAACGCTCGCCCCTCTTTACTCCACCACAGGGTCCGATACCAACGACGAGCTGCAGGACACCCCTACCAGCACGCCTGCAAAGAGGGCCAGGACCAACGTCCCAAGAGCCTCCACCTCAGGTGCAAGGATCAAGACACGGCAGCAGCAGGAATCAAGTGGCAGCACACTGGAGGGGACTGCAACAGGCACCCCAGCAGCCAGCAAGTCCACAACCCCAGCACCACAGGTCCCCCCAAAGAACGTATCTGATGGCACTGCCTCTGGTGGTAGCAGCACCATAGGTGACACAGCTGTCATGCCAGCATGCTCCGACACGGAAAACAGTGCTGGCGACGTAGGTACCATCCATGACCTTTCCCAATCCCCCTGCATGTTCCATCCCCTACACCATGACGAAACCACGCAGGGGCACCCTGAAGACGACGACTGGCCAACCCCCACAAGTCCTGTGCCAAGGCAACATGTGTTGAGCAGCCCCCCTGTCACACCACCGCAAATGTCCATGGCCCAGCAGAGGCAACAGTCCCTCGACCTGCTGATCGAGCAACAGCAGGAAGTGTCCACGCTACTCAAGGACCATGCAAATGAATGCGGGGGTTCCAGGGCAGCCATGGAAACATCCACCGAGACACTCAGGGCACAAATAGAGAAAAGTAGTGAGAGCCTCAGGGGAGAAATGGAGAGAAGCACCGAGAGCCTGAGAGCACAAATGGAGAAAAGCACCGAGAGCCTGAGAGCACAAATGGAGAAAAGCACCGAGAGCCTGAGAGCACAAATGGAGAAAAGCACCGAGAGCCTGAGGGGGGAACTGCATGCGACGTCCAAAGACGTTTGTGCTGAACTTGCTGCTGTGCGCCGTGTGCTCTCGGAGCTCTCACAAACCCTCAGAGACATGCATGGACGCGAGCAGGCAGAGACATCATCCGTGGCAAGTTCCGTCCAGGGCAGCCCCCAACGCAGATCTGGCAGGAACCTGCGCTCCACGGGCAGGGGTGCCCCTGATACCCGTAGAGGGGGCTTGCAATAGCGTCCAACCACGGACAGCATGCATATTTGGACACTGGTGTTGGGGGGGGAGGTAGTAGGGTGGAGGGGGTGTGTTGGGCTTCACTGGGTGGCGGGTCCATAGGGTGTATAAATCAAATCACATTAACAATACAGCATCTCATTATCATCCAATGACATGTGTGGACATTGATATTTGCGTACGAGGCCTTCATAGGCGTACAGTCCACAATGTGCCTGTACTACACACACACAGTGCCACAGGTCCCCTTTCCGTGTAATAGGCACCATGCGTGGTTGCTAGAAGCATGCATCTATGATGCTCTGTCGGATTGCACGTGCATCCTGTGCCTCATGGACTCCTTGAGGTGCCTCCACATCCCCACCCTCATCATCATCATCATCTTCAGGTGCATGCAGTACAGCGTCAGGGGGCATGGGCACATTCCTACGTATGCACATGTTGTGCAGCATGACACATGCCATGACCATCTTAGAAACCTTCTCATGGCTGTACATGAGTGCCCCGCCAGACCTGCTGAGGCTGCGGAAACGAGCCTTCAGTAGGCCGAATGCCTGTTCAATGACCACACGGGTACGTGAGTGGGCATGGTTGTAGTCCTCCTCATGCTCGTTCTGTGGGTTCCGGATTGGTGTAAGGAGCCATCTCTTCAGTGGATACCCGGCATCACCTGTATGAGACGAATAAAGGGTGTCAGTGGAATGATAGTGCTAAGTAGCCCCCCCCCCCTCCTGCAAGGTCATTGACGCATCAAATGGGCCACGATGTCATGCATGGAATGAGACTCACCGAGTAGCCAGGATCTGTGCCCTGCGTGTCGCTCCATGTAGCGTGGTATTCTTGTGTTCCTCAGGACCATAGAATCATGGGTAGATCCTGGAAATCTGGCACAACAATGCGTAAATATCTTGTTGGAGTCACACACCATTTGCACATTGATTGAATGAAATTGTTTCCGGTTGCGGTACTGGACCTCCATGGCATGTGGGACAACCAATTCAACATGGGTGCAGTCGATGGCACCAATGCAACCCGGGATGCCGCCAAGTGCATGGAATCCCACTTTTGCGTTGGTAATCTCCTGGTACGTGCGTGGTAGTGTGATGTGGTCGTCGGCGTGCTTCAGGAGGGCATCGTGCACTTGGAAGAGTGTCCGTGAGAACAGTGGCTGTGAAATGCCATGCAACTGTCCCACTGTGTGCTGGTAGGTGCCTGTGGCCAGGAAGTGGAGTGCAGACACCACCTTCAGTAGAGGTGGGATGGCGGTTGGGCTATCTATCATGCTCACGAGGTCAGCATGTGTCATGTCCACAATGGCGATTATGGTGTCCCGGTCCAAACGGTAGAGGGTGTGGATCTGCTCAGCAGTGAGGTTGAACGGATCGGCTCGGAGGCGTGGGATTGCGGGCCGCCTGCGTGGTGGTAGTGGCAGTGCTTGTGGGCCTTGCTGACCCTGCCTTGCCCTCCTCCTCCTCCTTCTCCTCCGTCTCCCCTGTGCGCCCGGTTGTTGTACCTGTTGTTGTTCGTCGTCTTCTTGTAGTTGTAGCACTTGCAGTGCTATCTGGTCCCCCAGGCCCAACATCGCTAGTCCTGCCGGTAGCATTTTGGAGTGGGAGTGGTTGTGGGAGGGGTTTGGGTCTGCTATATATGTGCTGTCGGCCTGTATGGCCTCCACCTGTGCTGATTGAATGAATCTGTGGCAGATGCAATCCCTTCTGGCCGAGCACGTCCCGCACGTAAGGCTGCATTTGGCCGCATGGCATCTTGGGATTGGAATCATGTATCAAATCCCGATGGCAGTGTGATGTACTTTGACTGATTTTCATGCTATGCTCCCATTGTTACACATGCTATGATTGCAGCCGCTTACATACCTGTGAAGAGTCAGTGGTATGTAGGGCTCGATCGATGGCCGACCCTCATGCAGCACAGTAACGTACTTCACCGACGGGCGTGGCGTCCCATTTGTGATTGCAGCCAGTTAGCATTATGACACACAGCCGCACTACATTGATGTAATTGTGAATGCAAGCGTTCACAGAAGCCTTTTCGACGTAATGTTGCAAGTGAGGAATTCGAAGGCCAGCATTTTTGGTTTTGAAGTAGCGGCGAGGATACGCCCACAGGTCTGGCTGGAAATGTAACGTTCTATTGTAGAATGTCCTTGGGACATGGCCCATAACGAGCAGGCAATGAATGATATGAATTGAATGGGATGCGCAATAGCGTAGTGGACGATAAGGCAGGACGTTCCCAAATCCATCTTGCTTCACAACACTACAGATCCGGCCAGGAGCACAGTGGTTTTTGCAGACTGCATTACGCACAGACGCGATGGAAGTTTCACATATTATGTGAGTGAATATTCATGCGTTTTCATTGCGGGATGAGGGAATGATGAATGGATGCATGGACAGATGATTCCGTTTAGGGTCTGCCATGTACATGGGTTTTTTGAATCACTCCCCTTCCCCTGCGCTATGTGATGCAAGGCTGCCATAGTGGGACTTACGTCTATCTGCCCTTGTCGGATCCTCCCTGTCTCGACGCGCCTTCATACACTTGTGTCTAGGCACGTTACTAATCCCATGTCATGGGTTCTATCTTGACGGACGCATGCACAGTAACCGACGTTGCCAATGGTGTATTTACCTCGATTGATTTCGTTATGATTCGATACTGATTTAGGGGTCTGTATATTCCTTTGGAGTGGGCTAGCATGCATATGGGTGTGGATTTGGTGTGTTGAATGAAGATTGTAATGCATCATGAGTCCCGTGATGCAATCGGTTAATTTGTGTTTCTTTTGGGTGACAGGTATCTCCTGCCCTATTGCAGATGCCATCTCTACGCCACTCCTCCAGATGGTTTTTACTCTCGACTCCTGCAGCTTCGGGTGAATCAGTGGAGCACCATTTCGATCTTATGGGACGATCGCCAATGGGCCACATGCCCTTACGCTGTACTGGTGGCTAGGTGCAACATTTCGGCCTTTCAGCTCGACTAGTGCCTGCCTCATGGGACGGACCTGCGGTTCTTGCCGCTTCCATGTTGCCTTTTGGAACGTTGATGTAGGCCCTGTGTGCCATGATGGTACAGGGCGTCACACAAGTGGAAGCTGGTCAATTATTGCAGATGCAGCCCTCGGTGATGATGGTTGTTTTGGTGTTATTTTGCAAATTGCTGTGGGGCCTTTGTCATTTGGATGTGCATTTAAATTGTATTCCGATATTTGTCGTGTTGCGTTGTTCTTTGCAGGTGATGTGGCGATTTTCGATTTGTGGCGGTATGTATTGCGAGATGATCTGCATTGTGTTCCGCCTTCTGAGTTGAGTTGTGTGGTACAGTACTGGCCGCGTTTGCCTACGTAGCACAGTATGGTCACGGATAGGGGCTGCCATTGTGACTGTTTACATGATGTGCTGTTCAGGGGCGGGGGATTGGCTTTTGGCCGACTGGTGCCTGTCAGCCAGGTCGATTGGTGGAATGATGGGATGTTCAGAATGTGGCTGGTCACAGGTGACTGTGTTTGCGTGCGTTTGTTGGAGGGGGACTGGGGTCATGTCCATTGGAATAGCTTCTGTATTGATGCCATCTGTGCCCTGCAGCTCCCATCGGCCCCTCTTGGGATGAGCCTGGCTGCTCAGTCACTCTGCCAACTTGTGTGGTACATGCTTCTGCTGATGGTTGGTTTGTTTACTGGCAAGAGTACAGGGCTGGTGCAATCCCCCTCAGGATGCTGTTTTGGATGTTGCCTTGCGCTGGTGGCAAGCGATGGGGGACTACTGTTGTTTTGTGTCATGTGTTCTTGATTTTCATTTTGATGTATTGTACCTTCACATGCCTGTGCTGCATCAGTACGGCTATGGTGACATGCCGTACATGGATGCCCACTCACGGGGCGCTTTGAGCCCCTGCATGCTTTTCTACGTTGGCATGCATGGGTGAATTGTAGATTTCACTGGTTGCATAGTGTGAGTACATTGCGCCTGCCAGGAGTTGTGCAATGTGGCCAGGGAGTGGAGTACAGGCACTCAGTGGGCCATTTACGGTTGGTTCACGATGCCGTATTTCTCGCCATGGCGGAATGGTACTTTACGACGTGCTTGATGGCGTTCAGTACATGTCCGCTAGGGTCAGAATTCGCGTACCGTTGCGCCATGGCGGTGATTCCGGTTTTGCAAGGCGCGCGTGCGCGTACTTGGTGCAGTTAGCGTTGCCGTTCACTGCGGTGTCGCTAATGGCATCGTACTTTACGGTGACGGGTCATAATCGCAACGAGCGGTGTTCGATGGCGGTATTGCATTTCCGCCATCATTTTTCCATTTCCGCCAGGGTCGTAATGAGGCCCTATGTGTTTGTATTACTAACGTGGAGCGATTATCTGAATTGCAGGTAGAGCATAATCTACCATGGTTTGCATTTTGTACAAGTCGCTGAAATGCAATGGATTCACAATTTGGTATTGAGATATATATGAAGCGTTCATTGGGGATTTCTTCTTGTGTCACATTGTTGCAGAGAGTGCATGTATGTTTCCACATGTATGAAATCTAAAAGATTTCATTTATAGGTATGTTTTTGTTTTCCAGTGCTTGTAGTAAGTACATTAGAAATTCTTGTGGATCTTCCTGTGAATTTATAGTGAATTTCACCATTCCAGCACAGTAGTCCAATTGTTGTCTTATTCCAAAAACACTATACGTGTTGTCAGGATTGTTTGCTGCATTTCTGTGAAGTACTAACATTTGCAAACACAATGGGTCTGTACTGTGTAAGTAAATGTTGTCAACAATTGGTGGTAATTGAAATAGAATATTCAATGCTACATTTGCGTAGCAACTTACACAAACTATATTTGAGAATTTAAATGGTCCAGGTGGTTCTGTATCTAACTGCTTTTTTTGGAGTTTGTCTTCCTTCTTTAAAGAAGCACTTGGTTTACTTTCCCTAATTGATTCTTTTTTGCTTGTGGTACTTGATGAAGTATTAGTTTCTTTTACTCTCTTTGGGGGATTTGCAGTGACATCCTGTTGCATTTCTGTTTGATTTATTTTTCTTTTATAACGTTTTACTTTTTGTGGAACAGAATATGTGTTTAGGTGGGGGGTGTATAGTGAGCGAAGTCTATTGTATTCTAAAATGCAAGGAATATCAGCGTTTATTTTACTTGATCAAAGTTGATTAGAAATAGTCCGTCAAGTGTACGTAAGCGTGATAGTGCTACATAGCTCAAGCCTTCTTTAAAGACTGTGTTACGACTATCTATCATTGCTTTGTCTAGGGTAAGACCTTGTGATTTATGAGTCGTGACTGCGTATGCAAGAGGTAGAGAAAATTGTTCTCTGCGTACATACATATCTTTGAAGAGAAGGAATCTAGCTGTTGAGCGTCCTATCCTTTTTACTTCTGAAAGTTTGTCAAAGAGTATATTGACAAACAGAATTTTGTTGTCGCGTGGGTATGTTTGAAAGCCAACAACTGTACCCAGTGCTCCATTAACTAGTCCTTGGTCCACGTGAAGGTTACGTTTAAGCATTACTCTGCAATTTAAGGATAATTTTAATATATTTTCTAAGCCTGCTGTGTTTGAGATTGATTTTTCTAAACTATTTAGTCTTGTTGTGGCTTGGTCACACATGGGTAGTGTCATACCATGCACATCTAGTTTGTCTGTGGCGCTAATTTCCATTATTGGTTACATTTCTTTACTTAGCATGATTTCATTGAATTTGAAACAGCTTGCAAGAGTTGGTATTAAGGCCATACAATTGAAATTTTTGTGGGCTAATTGTTCCATTACATCTGTAGCACATGCATTATCGCCATAAAGTGCATTAATGTGGCGGGTTTTCAATATTGCTTCTGCTTTTTTAGAACTCTGTTACTTTTTAAAATGTTGGCATAAGTGAGCTCTGCAGATTGCCGCATGTTTTCTGTTAATTCTCTGTATTGGAAATGTTGCCAAAGGTTGACATTTCCAATGCTGCCAACAGTTTTACGGCAGAGTTAGTGTCCTAATGTTTTAAAAATAGGCTCACCTTTTACTGGTGTTAATTGAAGCAGATCTCCAAAAACAATAATGTGTTTTCCTGCAAAGAGCTCTTCATAGTCTGTTTTGAGTACTTCTTGTAATCTGAGGTGAATCAAAGCTAACATCAGGTTGGAGACCATGCTCACTTCATCTATTAGTAGCATTTTCATTTGTTTCAATACTCTGCATAATTCCATTGCAGCTTCTGCAGAAAGTTTGTAATAGTCTAATTTGTTCTGGTGTTCTACTGGTAATAGTAGTAATCAGTGTAATGTAACACCACCTATGTTGTAGATAGCTAAACCTGTGGGGGCAGTGACAACAGCTGACAGTTTGTTGTTTGTCAATTGTTGAAGGAACTTACTAATGATTTTGATTAGGAATGTTTTGCCAGAACCAGCTTCACGACTGACGTACAGTAGTATAGGTTTATTATTATGGCAGGAACATTCTTTATTTTCATGTTTTACACCATGTGCAATTTGTTTTGTTACTTCTTGAAAAAAGCTACTTTGCTCATTGTTTAGTTTTGTTTGTAGTATAGTAAAGTCTTCCTTATCTTCATACTGACACATGGTGTTTTCTACTTCTATCATAGCTAATTCTGCCTCATTTATTATTAGTGGTTCTCCCAGTGGTTCTTGGCTTCCTGTTACAGAAGGTTGACTACTGTCAGGAGTGTCCTTATGTAGTTGGGCTTGGAGTTCTTCTTTGTGTTGCTGTTCATTGTGCAACATTGGTTTGTACTGTGTAAAGTTTACATCAGTTATAGTGCTTTCATTTGCTTTGAAAGCATCCTCATATGAGTCATAGTTATCTAGTAATTTTTCTTCTTTTCTCTATGGTTTGAAGAGTTGTAGCAGGGACATGTAATATACTTCTTTATGTTGAGGAGTCTTTAATGACAATTTGATATGATTAATTAAATTTGGTTTAGTGAGTTTAACTAAGCTGCCTTCACAGTTTGTTACTCTATATTTACCTTTTTTTTCATCAGGTTTCATATTATTTTTGTATGTGTAGTTTCGGGCTATGTGGTATAGACACATGTTTTCCAAAGTATTACTTCTGTTTGGGTAGTATGTGTCCAATACATTGTTTTTTAAATTGTCTTGGCTGTTGGGATCATGTTTGGCTATTGTTTCTATATCTTCATAGGATTTTAGAACTCTTTTTCTAGATTTAGCTGGACCAAGACTTAGCCATACTATATTTTCAGATTTACCATACAATGCAGTACCAGTTAAACGATCAGCTGCTTCATATGATCCACATTCCCTATGGGTGAGCATTTTTATGCCCAAGCTGTATAATTTCTGAGATACTGTTTTATCTGATAACAGGTCATTCCAGAGGTCTTGGAGCTCTGTCTTTTCTGCTTTTGTTAAGTATGCTGTGACATATCGTGCAACTGCAGTAGAATTGTCTGCAATGTACTGAACATCTATGTTTGCATTCCTTAAGTGGGCAATGATTGCATTATAATCATTGATATATTTTTCTTCTTCTTTTCTTTTTAGGTAATATGTATTTTTAGGTGACTTACCTTTAACACTATGTCTAACTGAAGACATGAGGTTGTTCACTTGACCTGCATTTGTAACTGGTCTAGGGAAACCAAATCGGCATTTGGTGTAGTATTTCCCTTTGTTTTTGTATTTACGACGACAATATTTTCCACATTTGTGTCTTTGAAATTGTAGAATTTGTGCATGAAGATCACTATTTGTTGGTTCTGATGGAATTTCACATGTGACATATTTTTCAATAAACTGTAAAACAGTGGTATCACTGTCTTGACCAAATTTAGGAGCATCTTTAATCCATAAAAGCATGTGGCTATGTGGTTGCACTTCTCCAAGGGGAGGAACAGTTTTATTACAAATAAAATGTATCATAGCAATGAAGCGATGGTGAAAATATCTTGAAACATTAACAGGATCCAAAGAACAAAGTTCTCCAGGTGTTAGTATATCTATGTTTGTTTTGTTTTTATTTGATATGCGTAGGAAATCATGTAAATCTTCCCATGCATATTCTGCACAACTTAATGTAACAAACCAAGTGGGTGGACCAAGGTTTCTGATCATACAACGTTCATCTCCATGACGTTGAAACCAGTACTCTTTGGTACCACGCATATTTGCTAATAGATTTGTAACATTTGATTGTAAAACCTCATCCTTTTGTTGCACTTTTTCTAATAATTGTGTAGCTGTCATATTTTGAAAGTGTGATCCTGATTTTAATATGTGTGCAACTCCGTAACATACAGTTGCTAGTTCACTTTCAAAGAGTAGGTGGAATATGTATTCCACATTTTGTCTAAATCTGGGATCTTCAGAATACATCCGTAATGAGCGGAATTCTGAAGCTGATATTTGAATAGGTCTATCATCATACCTTCCTCCTTTGCCAGAAGGAAAGAGTAGAGGAAAAGCACGTGCTTCTATACTTTTTTCCCATATACTGATTGGCGATCCTTTTGTTTGACGCATTTGGTAAGTTTCCAGTGCATCTTCTACGGTGTCATTACAGTGCAAAGGATGAATTGTATAATGGTCTAAAGTATTTGATATTGTAGCAGGATCTAGTAGCTCAAATTGACCAGCTTCTTGTTTCTTGAATTATTTCAGTTGTATCTTTCAAGTTTTCTTCAATATTAATTTCTTTGTAATATTCATTATTCTCTTTAAGATATTGGAAGGCTTGTCTAACTTTATATAAATCTACCAGCTGTTGCCATATTTTTTTGTCTTTTGTAGTTACTCCATTTACTAAGATAATTAAAGATTGCTGCATTGGACGTTGCACTCCTGGAGTATGCACATTTTCTTTTAGATCTAATGGTAAATAAACTACTTTTCCACGAATGCCTTTTACCAATTCAGAAGGAGGTAAATTTGCTGTTTTTGGTTGAAGGCGTATTATTGCTTGAAATGGGTGTACTGTTTGAATTATGATGCTCTCATATAAATTAAGTGTTGTAGGGGCTTTGATACTGGGTATAATTCCAAATTATTTGTGATAGCACGTGAAGGAGTTTGGTTGTTGTCAGGTTTTGTAGTGCAGTAACTGCAAAGTATTAAGGGCTCAGTTATTTCGCATTTGTTTTCTGCTACAAGGTAGAGAGCTAATTCAAACCATTTAGAATCTTCATTGTCTTCTATTTTGTATGATAGGTCTACAGTTTTTGTGTTACTTTTATAAAAAGTTCTCCGGCAACATACACATACATGGTTTTGTACTTCAGCTGATGTACTTTCAAATTTTAGTATTTCTTTTTTCTATGTGTTTAGCAAAAGGTTGCCATGTGTATAATTGTTGCTTAATTGGTTTAAAGCTATTTTATTCTGTAAATGGCTTTCTCTTCCAAAATATTTTTTCTGGATATAGTGAATTTCTTCAAGTAGGTCTTTTGCTGTACCATGTAGAAGGATGTTATTTAACTTTGCTAGTGCTAAAGCAGGACTTTTAGCATAGTACAGTTTATAGACTAGATTTCTGATAGTTGAATGATGTGTTGATATCCTTTTGATATCATGGAAAGTGGTTTTACAAGTAGGTCCTGTAATGCAGGCCAATGAATGTCCTTGTAGTCCTGTGTACTTGCGCACTAGACAGGTATCAATATTTTGCAGTAATTTAATTTTGATTTTGTCTTTGCTTTTTACATATTTATTGAGGAATTGGCGTAAAGATTTGAAACATTGTTTGGGAATATTACACATTGACGTGCATGGCCATTTGTACACTAGACGTTCTGATTCAGTTGAATGGAGGGGTAACTCTAAGTTTTCAGGGCATATTTTTGTAAGGAGTACTTCTTGTTCCATTATGGCATTATTCACTTTTTCATAACCTCGACCACTGCTATGTATGGCAATTGTATTTGTTTGCTTTTGTTTGTACGCTTCTTCATTAAAATATGGTTCTGTGCTCGTAGTGTGATTCCATTCACCTCCGCAGATACTTAAGAAGTTCTTACTGTTGACATTTCACTTATTGAGAATTCTTTTTTGTAATTTAGTTATTAGTTTTGTTAGTGGTTTCATTTTGTTTAACAGTAAAATAAATAACTTTCTTTTCAGAAGAATTGCACTGTCCATCAACGCTTCTAAGATTAATTTCCTACGATAGGTTTTAAGCATTGAACCTGATTTCTGTCCTGTTTTTATAAGATTTTGAAGGACTTTGTGACGGTACATTTTGGCTAAAATACTTTTCTTGGTATGCTTACTTTGCACTATATTATAATTTGAAGAAGTAGTTTTATCTGTAGTGATAGCTGACTTTCTGTTAATTGTTTTTTGGTTTGTTTTACATTTTGATTTTACATAGTGTTTCACTAAATGACTGTATTAGCTGTTTTGTTTCAACTTTTTTTTACAAATTCTGCTAGAGATGGATGCCTATGTTGGACACTTTTATTTTCATTTGCTCTACTTTTGCGTTGCTTTCTACGGACTTGACTTTTGGTAGGCATTCTTTAGGGTCGGTTGGAAAAAATAAAGAAGATATGTGTTGGGGTGTTCTGGAATGTATGTGTGCTGTGTGCATGAGTGTTTGAGTAAGATGATAAAGATGTATGTAACGGTGTGTGATTGTGCATTGGGAACTACAACTAGTAGGGATAGGTATTCTTGAATTTATGTGTTACTAAACTGGGGTTCAGATGACAAAAGCTAGTGGTGTGGAAAAGAACAAATAGTAAATCTAATGTATACAATTAAAACAGTTGTTTGTTCTATAATATGAAAATTGCAGCGGTTCAGTTGGGTAATTTGTGTGTCCAAAAATAGGAATTTGTGGGCCATTCTGGCTGTAAATCGCTGTTTAAGACATGAAGATTTTTGGGCAAAATGGTACACAATCTCTATTTTTAGGCACCAAAATAGCTTGTATTAATGTTATAGTATGTTTGATTAATAATACAAATATTATGGTGATATTCTACTTACTTTTTTTCTTAAATTAACAGGTAACTTCTTAGTTCTTCTTTGTTCTTCGAATTTGGCTGCTTCTTTTCAGTAGACTAGTCTTCACTGCAATTGTAAATGCTTCAAATTAGTAACTTTGTTTGTATATAGCGCTGTTTTTAATTTAGATATTGATTTTTTTAATTGAAATCCTCAGTGCCTTCTTTAAAACCATTAAACAAATTTTAATTTACATAAGATATATTGCATCAGTTCAGTACATATGATATGTTCTTAATGAACAAATTGCATTGAATTACTAACTGTAGCAAAAATAAATATCTTTACTATGTCTTGTGAAATTTATAATATACCAGTGAATACTACTATTTCTGTAAGTAAGCTGTTCTAGGTAATAGCGCCTCAATGTCATGTCTACATTAAAGTAATTAAGTAAATAAATA
Organism: Ambystoma mexicanum; assembly: GCF_040938575.1. Taxonomy (NCBI): domain Eukaryota; kingdom Metazoa; phylum Chordata; class Amphibia; order Caudata; family Ambystomatidae; genus Ambystoma; species Ambystoma mexicanum. The sequence goes on along the minus strand of NC_090930.1, from coordinate 643,273,348 downwards.
AATAAAAACAAAAAAATATGAAATTGTATAAGTATATTTTTAAAGATTTAAACATAGATTGTGCTTGCATGCAAGTTTGTTTGAATATATGTAGTCTATATATTTCATTTAAAAAATGTTAATTTAACATGATTTGAGTGTGTGTGTATAAAGAAAGTAAATAGTATAAAGGTTTGTAAGTGATAGTTAATTTTAGGATATTGAAAAAAATACAGTAAATTAATTTTACAGATTACACAAGCTAAAAGTCTGTTTGAAAATGTGTTCATCTACTGTACATAAAATATGCATACCTGAAGTTTGTGTTCATGCATATGGATATGCATGGAGCTGCATGTAGAAATCTTGGAGACTTGTACAGTATTTCTGGTAGATGGTGCTTGCCAATGATATGACACTTGTACTCAGAGAGATTCACAGTACATTTGCAGTGGTGATCTATGACGATGCAGTTAGATCTAGAGGTCTTGAATGTGATTGGTGCATGGTCATGTGATTTTTTAGCTACATCCGATGAGGGAATGGCAGAGAGAGTGAAGTGGAAATGGTAGAAGGGCTGTTCATGTTACGATATGTCCGCGGACATGGCGGTAGTTTGCGGAGATCGGGAGTTACATCCAGGGATTTTTGGGTTCAGAAGTCATGCAAATGAGGATAAGCATTGAAAGGGATTGGTCAGGAAAGTTTAGTGGGTGTGTTGTGCCAGGAGAGAATTTCTCAGATACTCTTTTTGCTGAGAGAACAAAAGATAGCTATGGCTGTGTGTTTCAGAAAACAGATTGTTTGGATTTTGGGAGATTTGTGGATACATTGGTTGAAGGTGCATGCAGAAAGCTGTGGAGTAGCTGTAGATCTTGGATTCCCACATGTGAAAGTACACTGGCATGGAATACGTGGAATGAAGTGGTTGGACTTGCTACCTCTCTGTGCTACTTTGCAGACAGAGCAACATCCAGACATAATTGTAATTCATTGTGGAGGGAACAGTTTAGGACATGTGACTGGAATTATTTTGCAATTTGCTATGAAAGAAGGACTTGGGAAGGTTATGGACATGTTTCCTAATTCTCAAGTGATATTTTCACGGATTGCGCAGAGACAAATGTGGCTTTGTTCTTCTTCATTTGGTCCACAAATGGAAAAAGCAAGGCGCAATGTTAATAAGGCTGTTTGTGCCTTTCTAAGAGATTTTGGCATGTCCTCTTTTCACAATGAAAATATTATGTTTCGTAGTACATACATTTTTCGCAGAGATGGAGTCCATCTTACTTATGCTGGCAATCAGATTTTTCTGAGAAATGTACAAAATGCATTGCAACCTTTTTTTGAATGACAACATCCATTTTGAAGTAGGTGTTAAGCATTTATAATTTTTGACTTACAAACACCACCCAAAGTCTCTTTTCAGAGCCACCACTTCTTCCCAGAGAAAATTGCAATGTTTGTGATGGGGTAGCAACCTCATTTTTTAAATGTTTGCGAACTGTCCGCGGACTTCTAACAAATACAAAGGGCCCTGATTCATTTATTTTCACTTCTATTTTTTAACTGTGAAAGTCGGCTCTGAAAAGAGCCTTATTTTTTTTTATTTTTGATATTTTGTATTTTTTTTTTGTTTTTTATACACGACACACTAGGAGAGGAGGGGAAAGGAAGGTAAAGGAAGGTAAAGGGGGGGACACCAACCACAGGGATAAGAAAGGGCGAGCTGAGAGAGGCAGATGTAGAGTGGGTTTTATTTGGGTAGTGAGCAGATCTTCTCGTGCTCTGAGACGATAGTCTCAAAAGCACTAGGAAGTCGCTCCCCCCTGCAGAGTACTGTGTCACAGTACATACATACAAATGTGACCCTCGAAAGGTAAGGGTCATCAGCATTCTGTATGGCCTCTGAGGCAGCTTGAGGAAGACGCTGTCCCACAGAGGTGGTCCTTGTGGTGACAGGATCAGAAACAGAGGATGAAGTAGAGGAAATCAACCTGCTACTTTCTTCGCAATGTACAACCCTGCGAATAGCCCCAGAGTGAAATGACCTCAGGTGTCGCTTCATAGTAGTGGTCCCAAAGCTGTACTTACCGTGCTTCCCACGATTCAGTATCATTTTGCACTCATTGCAGGTAACACGGTTCGCACGAGCCTTAGGAACATTAAGAATCCCTTGTACACATATTTCATGAAAAGTACATACACATGTGATGTCATCAGTGATGTCATCAATGACATTTGTGATGTCATCTTTGATGTCCTGGGTGTTAGTCTTAGCAGTGCACGGTGGTGGCGCGAGTTATGGTTGCTTAGCTTACCATAACTGGCGAATTTCAAGGGTTTTTCGGTTTTACTTGGAACCATAACGTCCCTTTGACAAAGTTTTTTCACTGAATATACATATATATATATACAAATGATCTCACATTATACAAGTATCTCTATAAGACAACTTAACAGAATAACAGTTGCAAAGATAAGCAATATCAAGAGTGTAGCATAGATAAAATAAATGCTGTATGATTATCTCAACTACACTAACCATTTAGGTAACTAGAACTGGTTTTGCATCACCAAATTCGACATAGAATTACCCACAATGCCAATACTGTGTGTACCTATAACGTAATTTTACTACAATAACGCTATGTTTCAAGTCTGAACAAAAAATATTAAATATTAAATGATGAGACATTTGCAGATTAAATCATACAACCTTAACCAGGAAACCACGATATATAATCTATGTATGTCATCAGTTTTACAAATTATTGTATGAAGACAAGGCAACATTGTAAAATTATATTGAGTATTAATCTTTTTAAAGTCTAGTCATACCAATATTTCAAATAATAGGTAGACAATAAAATGCTTTGTAAACATAAATGTATTAACACTTACCACAAGCTACACTAAGAACCTAACAAATGGGCTTTCTTTTGAAATCTGTGTACGTCGTTTGTTGGACCACATACACACATAATAAGTTAGTAATGACATCTGAAAATCTACACATCATGTTTCAAATTTTTTAAAAAATGGCAATTGTTTATTTTCACAGTTAGTTTTGTGCAGTGTGGATTATTTTTCTTTTTGTTTTTAAAATATAATGATTATCTCTACATTGTCATCAGAATACTTCTTTTCAAATTGGTGTGTGCCATTTTATTTTCCACCTACACATTTAAGAAGCTAATGACAATTTTGTGTAAACTGCTATAAAGAGAAAAACATCCACGGTGTAAAGACACAACACAGTTGCTGACTTTCCTGAAAATGTCCACACTGCAAATAGCACACTTTAAACATTGAACAATGTCATGTTTACAGTAGGCTATTTTCATTGTTTAATTGAATTGGAATACAGTTTATAACATGATGTGTGCGTCCTTATTCCGGCCATCTACACACATAACAAGAAAGACACAATACAGCTAAATCCTTCCCTAAAACTCTTATTAGTAGTTAGATATCATTTATTGTAGAAACATTGTACTTCATTATTTTTCAAAATGTATATCCTACTGTTTACTTGTTTCATATGTAAAAAGGCATGTTCTTCTACACTCCCTGACACTCAAAATAATGTTCATTGAACCACTTACGTAAACTAGTAGTTAGGGAACACTTGTACATATTAAAATATAAACTGTTTTACACAATAAAACAGAAGTAGAAGATTGCAGAATGTTGTTTTTTCTTCTAATTAATGTAATCTTCAGAATGTTATCTCTACATTTCTTTCATTCTAATTTTAAAATACATCCTAGTAACCTTCTACTTTACATAAAACACTTATAGCCTATGTTTTCAAACATCTTCTATACTGAGTTTAATGTTCTCTTCAATGTACAGTAATTGCACTTGAGACTTATAAAAAGTGTGTCGACAAGATACTCAAACAATGTCAGGTCTTTCAGTAGAAGACAGCTGAAACATTGCAATAATGTTTTTATACTGTTAAAAAATCAGTATTACACCTGGCCGCAAGCTGTGGTCTGCAAAGGCTTGTCTTCCATTTTGGCGGTATTTCGCACTACGATGCTTGGCTTCACCTGTCTGGAGGCGTTGGCATTTGCCATGGCAACGCGCGTACTGCTCAATTGTACGGTGGTGAGGAAGATGCCACGTGACTAGTCAGCTGATACAGGATTGAGAACTCTGCCTCCCCTGCTAGGTTTAAAGCTGGCATTGTGACATGGAACATTGCTTCTGTTTGAGCTAATTGCCTACTTTCATCGCCGTTGTCTTGATTCTTGTTCCTGACCTAGCCTTCGTTTCTGGACTTTGACTGCCCTGCGATTTGGACATTGTTTGCCTTCTGGAATAACCGACCTGGAACATTTACGGACTGACTTGCCTCTCATCGTTCTTCCTACCTAACCCGAGCGTTGACGACTTCAGCCAGTTCCACCTTCATTGTATGCACAACACCCCCCTGCCTACTGCTGCCTGTCCACGGGGTGAGAGCCCCTTTGCTTCAGAGTGACTTCTTCCTCTTTCACCGATTCAACTCCTGACTCTGCAGCTCCTCGCTCTGGTTCTATCCGGTCCTGGGTAAGCAGCGCTCGCTTTCTCATCATCTGTGATTACTTCTGGGGAATCAATGCTGTAGTTCCTAAACTGTTCAGTGCGCCATTGCCTTCCTGTTATTTACCCTCAGCCATACAAACTTGCATTCCTGATCATTTACCATCTACCATACAAAGACATTACTCTTGCCGGCCTCCATCAGCAATCAGTACTACTCATTCCTGTGTTTGTTGTTGAACATCCATCAATCACCTGGAACCTACCTGAGTGCACTTTTGGATGCTTTGCTATCAGTGCACCACCCCGCACCTAGTGCACTCCTCATGCCGGTCGGGTTTACTTACCTTTTACTAACTTCCATGTTTGTTGTTTTCTCCTATTGTTGTTTTCCTTTGCTGACTTCTATGACTGTACTTCCAAAACTGATGGGGTAAGATTCAACCTGTATTCTTAGTTTCTTGATCTCACTCCTCTCCTACCACACCCAGATTAATTAGATCCTTCCATTGTTTTATGGCTACTCTATTCCAGTCTGTATCAGGATAATCTAAGGTATAACTTATAGCGAAATTGCTGTGTTTTTTGTTGCATGGATTTCTCGTCACTAATCAAGTATGCTTTCCATTTCAGCATTGTGGTTGGCGGTGCGTGCGTTCCCCGCTCTTTAGATTGACAGGTTGCTCTGTCTGTTCACTTCGGCAGAGGGACACATCATAATAAAGAGTTCCCTCAAGTTGAGGAGGTCTGGTCAGGACCGGCATTTGGTTTTGAAGACCACAGGTTCCCTCTTGTCATCATCCACTCAACCACTCCTATTCAATGCCCCGGCCTGTTGGGTGAGTTAAAGAAACAGAAGCCTAAAATGCATGATGGAGCCTTCGGAGGCTTTGGCTCCCATCATGCAGATGATGTCCGATCTTAGAGCTGAGTTTTCCTCAGCTTGTGATGCTTTGCTTCTCCATCTTGATTCCCTTTAGGACATGATTACTCCCCCCCCCTTCTCAAGGGGTTGGAGCCAGAGGGAATATGGGTGTAGGTTTCCATTCCCCTAGCCAGTCACCTACCCCCGTGCTGATGACAAACCAATTCCTGTTGGCACCATCCAAAAGGTTTTTGGGTAATCCAAAGACCTACATAACCTTTATGAACCAGTGCAAATTGCACTTCTTATGCCGCCCGGCCTCTTTTCACACATCTGCTTCCAAAGCAGCATATATCCTATCCTACCTAGAGGCACTGCCGCCGCCTGGGCAAACACTTTGCTGGAAACAAACAGCCATGTGCTGTATGATTGTGATGCTCTCATTGGCACAATGAATAGGGTTTTTGACACGAGGTAAACTACTCAAGTCACAAATCTAGAACTCCTGAAGTTAAGACAAGGCAACTCTTCCCTCCTGTCTTACCTAACTAAGTTCAACCAGTTGGCAGCAGAAACTGACTGGCCGGAAGAGAAGAAATCAGCGGTGTTTTACCAAGGGTTTTTGGAGGAACTCAAATACACTCTCTCCATCGTCACTGTGGTACCCAGGGAGTTTTCAGAACTTCTTGATTTGGTGTGCAAATAGATGCTTCTAGAGCTGAGAGAAAAGAAGAGACAACACCAGCCCTGATTTCATGGGAATCTAAAGGTACACCTGTCTCCGCGCCTGTACACATCCAAGTGGGGGTCATTTGCGGGCCTTTGACCACGGCTCAGAGGGAATATCGCAGGTCATCCAGCGTTTGTATGTATTGTGGCTCACCGGACCACCTTCTGTCAGAATGACCCAAACGGCCCAAAAAGAAGGCAGGAAATGCCATATTCCGACAGTAGTAGGAGTTCCTACTTTGGGAGAGACATCTCTGGACTTACGTTACACTGGGCACTCTGTGTTGTTCCACCTTCCAGTCAACTTTTCAGTGGCTTCTGCCTTTATCTTCCTCCATTATTATAGATTCTGGGGCCACCAGCAATTATATGGATCAGCAATACACCCAGGCATCCGGTATTCCAATAGTAGCCAAATATCACCCTGAGGCTGTTAATGCCGTTGATGTGTCTGACCTTATTTCTGGACAGGTAACCCAGAGAACCATCACAATGTCCATGTGTACCCAGGATGGGCATTCAGAAGAAATCACTTTCGACATCATTAGTGTCCCCCAGTAGAAAGCCATCCTAGGCCTTCTGTGGCTTCAATACCACAATTCTGTCATTGATTGGGCCTTACGTCTTGTCCAATTCCCTTCAGCTGCCTGCAACAGTCAATAAATGCTGACTAACAATGTCTCTGCAGGCACACTCTGTCAAGCACTCCTGGTGAATCCTTCCTTGATCGGGTCTATCTCGCCTGCCTCATCGGTTTGCATACCTCAGGACTATGCTTATTTCCAAGACATCTTCGATAAAGGCATGGCAGGGATGCTACCCCCTCACCGGGTTTACGATTGCCCTATTGATCTCATACCTTGGGCAAAGATACCCTCAGGTCAGGTTTATTCATTGACACTAAAAAAGGATCAAGTCCTCATAGAATACATCAAAAAGGCCCTACAAATGTAGTTCATACGTCCTTCCAAGTCGCCTGTGGCCTCTCCCCTCTTTTTCGTTCTGAAAAAAGATGGTTATTTGAGGCCTTGCTTTGACTACAGGGCATTGAATGCAGTCACCATACGTAATCAATACCCGCTGCCTCTTATATCCGTCCTCCTTGATCAGCTGGGTGCTTTGCGGGTTTTCACTAAATTGGACCTTTGTGGCGCCTACAATTTGGTGCGCTTTCAGAAATGGTGATGAATGGAAAACGGCATTTAAGATCAGGTTCGGCTTATACGAGTACCTGGTAATGCCATTCGTGCTCTGTAAAGCCCCTGCCACTTTTAAAGCCTTCATGAATGACATATTCCCCGATATCATGGATCAATACGTCGTTGTGTACCCGGACGATTCTTCATACGATTCTTCATTTACTCAGCTTCTGCTTCTGAGCATGTTCAACATGTACGTACAGTACTGCAACACCTTCATGAGAACCACCTATTTGTTAAGGCGGAGAAATTATTGTTTCATGCATCTGAACTGGAGTTCTTAGGGTATGATGTGAGCGACTCTGGTATTCGCATGAGCAAATCCAAAGTGAGGGCAGTACTAGACTGGCCCAAACCGACATCAGTGAAAGCCTTGCAGTCTTTCTCGGGTTTCGCAAACTTTTACTGATCGTTCATTAATTCTTTCCTAGCACTCTCAGTTCCTCTTTCGGCTCTTATGAGCCCCAAAAAGCAATTGTTGTGATCTCCAGAAGCTCAGACGGCTTTTGATGCACTAAAGGCTTCCTTTACATCAGCTCTGGTATGACATCACCCAAACCCTGATCTTCTGTTCGTGGTAGAGGCTGAAGCCTCCGGTATTGTGGTTGGGGCTATCCTCTCACAGACTTGTCCTGAATCGGGTGATGCCCATCCTGTTGCCTATTTTTCCAGGAAGTTGTCTCCATATGAAAGAATCTACACAATTACAGAACAGGAACTTTTGGCTATGAGGGATGCGTTTAAATGGAGGCATCATCTCATGGGGGCTAAGCATTTGGTTACGCTGTACAACCATCATTGGAGACTTCTGGCATTCCAGTCAATGAAATGTCTGATGGCGAGACTGGCATGGTGATATCTTTTCTTTTCCCATTTCCATTTCACAATCACTTACCATCTGGCCAGTCAGCAGGCGAAGGCAGATACTCTTTCGCACCTGCATTCAGCAGATTCACAGGTACAGGCTGATCTTCCCCTCCTTTTGCTCAACCGTGTTGTATGTGGATGTACGGTGATGCCGTCCCTATGGTCTCTGGTATCAGACTGGGTCGTTGAACATACGACTGAGGTTTGTGAGCTCAACCTGCTGTTACGCTCACCTGATATCCATGGGGACGCCACTCAGCCCTGGCTGGAAGATTAACACTCTCAAACCCTCTCCCTTGATAGTGTGTTGGATGTGGATAGCGCCTGTAATACAGGCAAACTGGATATAAGGTTTAAATGTCTCTCTTGGATTGATTCCAACCTCCCTCAGCCTCAAATTCCTCCCTTAAGTCTGATCTCTCTCCTGACCTTAATATTAGGATGGTGTGCTCTCCATCCTGCGTCTCTGTGCAGGGGCGTGTTGGAGGTGTGAGCGTTCTGCAACCTACTTTCTTCACTGGTGCGTTGCCCCGTGTTTGGGTCCAGGCCTACTGTGACTCTGATTTGCTTGATGAGGTAGATACTACTGTTTTACAATCTTGTATCTTGCCTTTTTCCTCTTTTGCCTTTTTGTTGTTATTAATGTCTCTAGTTTCTTTCCCTCAGATGAGTTGGAGAGTTTTGCCGTTGCCGTGTGAAGTAAATAAGGCAGGACACAGAAGCTGCAGTCAGGAGCTTTATTGTAGGGCCCCCGGAGGTCGGACCAACAGCAACGGACTCACCGAGAACGTGGTGTTCTCAGGGATCCGTGTTCGATCTCAGAGTTCTGTGAACTGCGTCACAGATATAATTATACATCATCTCCCCTCCTGGGAGAAAAACAAACAAAGGGAAGGGATGATAAGAGGGAAAGGGAATGAAGGCAGAAAGGAACTGGGGAAGGGAAGGAAGGGGTGGGGCGGAGAGAAGAGGGGGAATGGAAAGGGAGGGACAAGAAAACACATTGTCAACAGTATATGAGAAAACAATCGGCAAACAGTAGATGGGTTAGTAATAGACGTAGTCGCTGTTGACATTTTGGATGATTTTCCGATTTCTCCTTGATAATCTTCCAACAGAGGCTTCATCTCTGTGTCCATGTAACTCATTTTCCTCCATCTGACTGTGATGAAACGTTCCTCCAGGAGAGGGGTTTTTCCCCAATGGAGTTTCATATACCATGTGCTGAGATGTACTGGGTCTGTGATTATCTGTTGTTATTTTCACCAGATCATCTCCTGACCACCTCTTCCCATCGTCCAGTATGGCAGATTTTCCCGGACAACGGGCAACTCTTTGTGGAGGTCTGAAGTTGGTTTCCCCCTTAAGCGTCTTTTTTGGTTCCTTGACACAGACCCAGTCTCCTTCTCGAATTAACATTCCTCTTACAGCATTTTTTGAGTCATAATATGTTTTGTACTTTGCCTGTTTCTTATGCACCGTTTTCTGAATTTGGTCCATTTCTAATTTCGCCTCTCCAGTGTTCATGAAAATCCACGCTGGTCTTAGACGGTTGGTTGCGACTCTGCCTCGCATCATGGTGAATGGCTCGATGTTGGTAGTGGTATGTGGCGTTTTTCTATACACACATAGGGCTTCCTTGAGCGTTTCTCTCCGTGGCAGAGTATTAGCTACAGCTAAATGGACTATGCTTTTAACTAGTTTATTCGTTCTCTCAACTAATCCGTTGGAGATTGGGTGGTACAAGGATGTGGTTATGTGTTTGATGGATCTGATATTGAGAACTTCTTGAAATTCAGAAGATATAAACTGAGATCCGTTGTCCGAGACCACTTCCTTGGGGTCTCCCTCTCTGTTGAAGTTTTCGGTCAAGAACTCTGTAACCTTCCTGTTGGTAACACTCATTTCGGCTATCCCCCATTCGGTCCACTTGGAGGTGTAGTCTACGAGTACTATGATATACATCTTCACGGCTTCAACTTTTTCAAAAGGACCCATAATGTCGATGGTGATTTTAGACCATGCATTTGTTGGTGGCAATATGGGTTGCAGAGGGGTCTTCCTTAGAATTTTTGATTTGTCGCTCATTGCACAGGCGGAACAGTTTTTGACTACTTCTTCAGCTTCCTTCCACATGTTCGGCCACCAGTAGTTGCTCCTCACTCTATTTTTTGTCTCCTCCCTAAGTGACATTCGTGAGCCAAATCGAGCAGTTTTTTTCCTGAGTGATACAGGTGGAATCAGTCTGTCACCTCTGAATATATGTTCCTCGTCCATAGTTATTTCATCTTTGACAGGTACAAAATCTGCCAGGACTCAATCAGGTTCGACCCAGTCATTGGTTATGGCTCTCCTGATTTCTTGTTGCTCTACATCGGTGCTGGCGATGTTTATCCAATCGTCTTTGGAAATGGCAGGATTGATAGCAGCCACGATGTCCCCATCTAAATATTCAGTCTCAGTATCTTGGTTGGTGGACAACCTAGATAGGCAATCGGCCACTTGGTTCAAAGGACCAGGAGTATAGCACACTTGAGATTGTACTGCATGATGTCGAGGAACCAACGCCTAATCCTTGGTGAAATGCGGTGAGGCGTCTTGGACTGAAGGACATTTACCAAAGGTTTGTGATCGGTTTTGCGTATGATTGGTAAACCCCATATGAAGTTCCTGAAGTGCTGTAGAATCCACTTCACCCACAAGGCTTCTCTCTCTATGGTGGAGTAATTCAATTCTGCACCACTTAGTACCCTTGAAGCAAAAGTGATGTTAACAATGTTCCCTTTCTTTTGTTGCTCCAGGACGCCGCCAAGTCCGATCTTGCTAGCGTCCACGGAAATGATGGTCTTCGCTTTACAGTCAAACATCGCTAGGGCAGGGGCTTGGTTGATGTTGGACTTGACTTCTTCAAACTCGCTCTTACATTCTGCAGACCAGACAAACTTGGTAGCCTTTTTCATGAGGTTCCTCATGTGTTTCGTTTTGTTGGCGTAGTTGTTTATAAATTTGGAGTAGTACTCTGTCATGCCGAGGAAGCTCCTGAGCTGGTCTTTGTTTTCAGGTTCGGCGATATTCAGAATGGTATCCATGAGTTTTTTCTTGGGGCTGATCCCCTTAGCATCGATGGAATGGCCAAGGTAGGATACTTGATTGCATGTTATGTTACATTTCTCCAACTTGAGAGTGAGCCCACTTTTTTGGATCACCTGGAAAACACCCATGAGTTTTGCGTCGTGTTCACCTTCCGTACTGACCTCCGAACAGATGTGACATTAGCCTCTGGAACACCGCCACCGCCGAGGCGAGGCCAAAAGGCATCCTGTTGAACATAAACACCCCCAAAGGTGTGACAATCGACGTGAGGTTCTTTGAACTCTCTTCTAAGGCAATCTAGTGGTATGCTGAAGAGAGGTCTAGGGTGCTGAAATACCTAGCTGGCTTCATGGTTGATAAGAGTTCAGATATGTTAGGAAGAGGGTGTCTATTGACCCATATGTTCTTATTTAAGTCTCTCAAATCAATGCACATTCTTATGGAGTTGTCGGGTTTACCTACCAGGACGATCGGGCTGAGCCACTCAGAGCTTTCTATGGGCTGGATAATGTCTTCTTCACACAAGCGTGTGAGTTTGTTCTTCAGTGCATCCTTAGTACCAAAAGGAATTGCTCGGACACGATGGGCTACAGGAATGGCGCCCTTCTTCAAGACGATTCTGTTTTGAAAACCTTGTAGGAGTCCTACCTTTCCACTGAAGACTTTGGGACATTTCTTGGCCAGGATGGACTTTATGTCGGTGCCTTCATTGAGTACGCTCAACACAAGAATTTCTTCTCCAGGGTGGATTCTTATTTGTAAAGGGGCCTGTTCTTCCCACCCTACAACTGAAGAGCCGTTCTTGGCCACGAAAAGCTTGCAATACGTTTCTCTGTCGTGGAACTTGAGCTTCACCCATGTGTATCCAATTATTTCATTGGGGTCTTCTCGTAGTCAGTGGCTCTCACCGGGGTCTATCGTAGGTCTTGTATCTTCCCGGATAGCGCCCCTAAGAATGTTTGGACGTCCACCATTGTGAAGGGGGAGCCTGTGTCCACCATTACATGCAAGAGCGTGTAATTTATGTACATGTTGACCCAAGGGCCTTTGAGTTCTTGTGAAGAGGTGACGGTGAGTATCTGTATTGGTAGATGAGCTTGGTCCACGAATAACATATCATCGTGTCCTTGATCATTTTCTATGAGTCTCACAGACCCTGATCTGCTGAAAGGTCGTCTGCTGAGCCTGTTAAGATTACCAGGCCTTCCTCGCATGCTTCTGCAGACGTTTGCAAAATGTCCAAACTGGCCACACTTGTAGCTCTCGGCATTGGTTGCAGGACATATCTTTTCGGCATCATTGTGTTTGAACCATCCACACCTTTGGCAGTGAGCACAGTCTCTGTTGTCATCAGTCGAAATTCTTCCTCTTCTGGGGTTAAACCTTGAGCCTCGTGAGGGCAGAGCTCTTCTTACTAGAGCCAACACATTTTTGGTAGGGTCCATTTCAGGATTGGTTTCGACAGACTTATCTTCGATGCTCTCTCCTTGGGCCAGTCTCTCCTTCATACTGTGATCGCCAAACTCCATGCTCCTCGCTATGTCGGTGGCTTGGTCTAGGGAGGGATTCCTTGTCTGCCACAACTTCTGCTATATGCGTGGGTCAGCCACGTTCAGAACAAGTTGGTCTCTCAAGTACTCGTCACCGACCCCAGTGAATTCACAAGTTGACATGAGTACTCTTAAGGAAGCGATGTAAGAGTCGATTGACTCGCCCTTCAATTGTTTTCTGGAAAAGAACCTGTACCTCTCAAGCACTATGTTAGTTTTGTTGCCGAAGTGTTTGGCAAGTTTGGCCAGAGCTGTGTCGAACTTGTGGTTGCCATCACCCCTATATCATTTGGTTCTGGTAGTGCTCTTAATAGCCTTAGTGTTTCTGCTCCTATGCAATTCAAGAGAGTTGCTTCTTTAAGGTCATCATTGAACTTGTTTCCCCCAACGGCTCTGAGGTAAACATGGAACCCGTCAACCCACTGTTCCCACAGGCAGGTTGGAGTTCCAGGACAAGCAAGGAACTTAACTGGGTGTGGAATATTCTGCATGGTGGAATTTCACGTGTGGCGAGAGAGAGGGGCGACTGTCTGGGTAGAACTAGAGTAATGGGAGTGGTCTCTGTGCTGTGGCGATGAAAAGGAGCTTTTTCCTTTTTTTTTGAGAGGTTGGTGAAATGAGTTGTGGAATATTGTGGTAATTCTGATGCGCCTGGGAGGTGATTGGAGGGTGCAGTGAGGTGCTGGTTAAATGCTGGAGGCAACGTGCACTGGGTCAGACAGTTTGTGATAGAGCAGGGTTTTGTTGATATTTCTTCAATTTTGTTGTCGGTACCACATTTGCTTTAGCTCAATAGCAGGAGTCGTGGTGAGTGGGAGTGAAAACAGGAGCTATTCACAAGAGGAAGAGTCCCCGTTCAGCAGCTGATTGATTCCCGTAATGCATTGTCATGGCAACTGAGAGGAGGCACTGTGTCGGGTGCGCGTAATCTTACGCACGGAGGTTCTTTCCTTGAACCTCCGTTAGTTGGCGATCCATAAAATGTCCCGATAAAAGGAAAAAAAGGAAGGTACCTTGGTGTAGCACCTAACGGTGTTGTGGCCTGTAGCACTGCTGGGGGGGGGGCGCTTCAAACTCCCAGCGCCGCTCTCCTTGGGCTGGGAGGGAGCATGGCAGCAGCGTTACTGATGCTCGCCGCTGTGAGCTGCTGGTTGGCAGGCGGCACAGTGCGGTGTGCTCCGGGGCCGGGGTTCACTGCCTCATCGCCAATGAAGTAAATAAGGCAGGACACAGAAGCTGCAGTCAGGAGCTTTATTGTAGGGCCCCGGAGGTCAGACCAACAGCAACGGACTCACCGAGAACGTGGTGTTCTCAGGGATCCAAGTTCGATCTCAGAGTTCTGTGAGCTGCGTCACAGATATAATTATACAACACTGTGCTGTATAGGATGAGAATCCCAGCAAGGTAAGTGAATGCGCGGTGCGCAGCGCTTTCTTGCCTTTTCTTTTTTGCTGAGCTGTGCCTACGCCGCTTCCTTTGCAGGTTGTTATGATGTTCCGGGCCGCTGTGATGTTCCGAGATCAAGGAGAGACTACACCTGGTAAGTGGTTTTCGGTGTCCTTGCCTGGCCGTGAGTGAGCGCTCACTAATAATGTCTCTTTTTGTCTTTTTAAGGTTGCTGCAGGGTTCCGAAAATGGATGCGGTGTCGTGATGAACGATCCCCGGATCGCATGTATTCAGGTGAGCAGCTGGTGGTAGTTTGAAGATGGAAGATTCAAGACCAAAGCCAAGCTGCAACTTACAGGTGAGTGCTGAATAATGGTGTTGTTCTTATTCCAGATACAGGATTCAGCACGTGGCAGAATGCAAGAAACACTGGAGATCAGAACTGGACACAGTTAGCGTTACGCTGCTAACTGCAGAATAACGCAAAGCATGTGCTGCTGTTTGGTTGTGGCTTATATAGCCCAAGTAAAGTAGTTCCCGGTAAAGTAGTCCCAGGTCCAGCCACACCTGAAATACTAGACTGCATAGCTCAGTTCTTTGCAACTGAGTTATGTGAGTGCCTCCATGTTAACTGAAGTCCCAATCCAAATCTTGTCCTTCACATAACAGTATGAGCCTGGCACCAAAGGTGCCAGGACTGGCTGCAAGAGAGTCCCTGATGGGGTTCTGTGGCCCTTGAGGCCACAATGGAAGCCTAAACCTGGCCACAACCGAAAGGCTGGTTTGGCCATGATGACCAGGGGCATAAATCGTGACATCTGCATATCTCCCAGGGTCTACCATACATCCAAGGCTGTGTTTTTTTATACCTCCCGGTTTGGCTCGTTCTCATGCATTGAAGTGGTTGCATGATTCTATCCTGGCAGCTCATCCTGGAGAACAGAAACTCCTGGAGACTCTAAAGTGGTGAGCCTGGTGGCCGAACATGTCCATTGATGTTGCAGACTATTTGTCTAGTTGTGCCATCTGTGCGCAGTGTAAATCCTCCAGGACAAAACCCATAGGCCTCTTGCAACCCCTGCCTGTGCCCTACAAACCATGGCAAATGCTGTCCATGGATTTTGTGGTTGAGTTTCCTGACATTAACAAATATAACACCATTTGGGTGGTGGTGGATTATTTTTCCAAAGCTGCTGTCTTTGTTCCTTGCATGGGTCTTCCAACGGCTCCTGTGCTGGCTAAACTCTTTTTTGAGAATGTGTTCTGTCACTATGGCCTGCCCTCAATTATAGTGTCTGATAAGGGTCCACAGTTCATGTCCAGGTTCTGGAGGACTGTCACTGCTTCCTTAATGATTGACGACTGCTTCTCTTCCTCGTTTCACCCCCAAACAGATGGACAGAATGAACAAGTCAATTCCACCTTGGAGCAGTATCTCCGTTTTTTGTGCCTCCTGGTTATCGGTTTACATCTTGCCAAATTTGCTTACAAGAATTTGGTGCATTCAGCTATGGGCACTTCACCTTTCTTTAACCTGTATGGTCCACTTCCAAGGTCTATACCCCTGGAACCCTCACTGTCCTCCGATAGTCCAGCTGCTCTTTCCTGCATTCGGGACATGGACCAGCTCCATCAAGATGCTAGATCGCACCTCTTAAGGGCCCAGGTCCGTGCAAAGAAGCGTGCTGATACACACTGTTCTACTGCCCTGGATTACTGTGTTGGCATGTTGGGGTGGTTATCTACCCAACATTTGCGTGTCCCGGGCAAGAGGTCCTTACTACCACATTGCATGGGTCCGTACAAGATCGTGTCTTTGATCAATCCGGTTGCTGTCAAACTGGCCTTACCTGCTTCCTGGCGCATACACCCTGTCTTCCATTACTCTCTGGTTAAGCCTTGTCCGGTGTCCACGTGCCTCCCTGAACGTCCTGACCCTGTACAGGTCGAGGGCAAGGATGAATTTGAGGTTACTCGCATTTTAGACTATAGGCTACGGAGGGGTTAGCCTTGCTACCTCGTGGACTGGAAGGGTTATGGTCCTGAGGACAGGACTTGGGAACCCTTGGCTCACATTCATTCCCACAAGCTTTTATGGGAACTCAATGCCAGCAGGGGGTTCTCGCCATTTTTAGGGGTGGATGATGTTACACCTGGCTGCGAGCTGTGGTCTGCAAAGGCTAGTCTTCCATTTCTGCAGTATTTCACACTACGGCGATTGGCTTCACCTGTCTGGAGGCGTCATGGCAACACGCGTACCACTCCATTGTACGGCGGTGAGGAAGACGCCACATGACTAGTCAGCTGATACAGGATTGAGAACTCCGCCTCCCAGCCTAGGTTTAAAGCTGGCATTGTGACATGGAACGCTGCTTCTGTTTGAGCTAATTGCCTAGTTTCGTGCCGCTATTTTGATTCTTGTTCCTGACCTAGCCTTCGTTTCTGGACTTCGATTGCCCTGCGATTTGGACCTTGTTTGCCTTCTGGAATAACCGACCCGGACAGTGTATGGAGTGCCTTGGCTCTCGCCTTTTTTCCTACCTGACCCAAGTGTTGCCGACTTCAGCCTGTTTCACCTTCGTTGTTTGCACAACAATCCCCCTGCCTGCTGCTGCCCGTCCACAGGATGAGAGCCGCTTTCCTTTGGAGTGACTTCTCCCCCTTTCACCACTTCAACTCTTGACTCTGACTCTACAGCTCCTCGCTCTGTTTCTATACAGTCCTGGGTAAGCAGCGCTCGCTTTCTCATCGTCTGTGATTACGTCTGGGGAATGAACGCTGTAGATCCTAAACTGTTCAGTGTGCCATTGCCTTCCTGTTATTTACCATCTGCCATACAAATTTGCCTTTCTGAGTATTTACCATCTACAAAAACATTACTCTTGCCGGCCTCCATCAGCAATCAGTACTACTTGTTCCTTTGTTTGCTGTTGAACATCCATCAATCACCTGGAACCTGCCTTAGTGCACTTTTGGATGCTTTGATGTCAGTGCACCACCCTGGACCTAGTGCGCTTCTCGTGCTTGTCGGGTTTACTTACCCTTTACTAACTTCCCTGTTTGTTCTTTTCTCCTTTCGTTGTTTTCAGTTGCTGACTTCTATGACTGCACTTCCAAAACTGATGGGGTAAGAGTCAACTTGTATTCTTAGTTTCTTGGTCTCACTCCTGTCCTACCACACCCAGATTAATTAGATCCTTCCATTATTTTAGGGCCACTCTATTGGGATAATCTAAGTTATAACTTATAGCGAAACTTCTGTGTTTTCTGTTGTATGGATTTCTCGTCACTAATCAAGAATGCTTTCCATTTTAGCATTGTGGATGGAGGTGCACACGTTCCCCGCTCTTTAGTTTGACCAGTTTTTCTGTCTGTTCACTTCAGCGTAGGGACACACCATAATAAAGAGTTCCCTCAAGTTGAGTAGTTCTGGTCAGGACAGACCTTTGGCTTTTGAAGACCATGGGTTCCCTCTTGTCATCATCCATTCAACCACTCTGGGATCCTATTCAATGCCCTGGCCTGTTGGGTGAGTGTCAATCAGATCCTTTGAAAGCATAGGATCATCATTTCAATTTCCTGTCAGTGTTTCATCTATCTTTTAAGTGCATTATATTGATCATTTGCAGAGTAGAAACTGAACGTTCTGCACTTCCAGTCAGAAGTGTTTGATTTTAAAGTGCAAGAGAAACTCATGGTGTTTTGCACTCAGATAGTTTAACTAGAAGGTATATCATTTTAGCATGATGTGCAGCCAACATCTGTATATGATGAAACTGACACTTACATCTACTTTTATCAAGACAAGCTAGAGAGTGACCCAAAAGTCGTATTTTTTCGCAAACTTCACAGTCATCTTTTCTAGGTAGCATTTTGATCTGCCTTTGAACATTATTGTTTTTGTGCAAAACTTGTGAAAATCTCTTTAAGACTTTGCAAGAAAACATTTCAATATTGTGATCTCATAGTATGGTACTCAAGTGGTTCCCTGAACTCTCAAAGCTCACTATTTCCAAGCAGATTTTGAAAGTTTCAGGATTGGTTGCTGTTTATTCTTTATGAATTAGTACGAACATTTTGTTGTGTCTAGAACCTGTGTGTTAGACACAACAAAATGTGCATGCAATGGGGCTTACATTTATACTACCCATAGTATTCTAGATGCAATACATTGATGCAACATACTTTCAAATCTGTCACAGAAATGGTAGACTCAGTTTCACATATACTATTGGTGAGGAAACCGAGCATAGCTGAGATACATAATACAGCAATTAGGATAGAGAACAAATGCTCCACTGTTAACATATTTCCCATGTAGAACTCTGCTCTGACTGCTGGAATAATCTGGGATGATATTGTGCTGCTCAAACAGAGTAAATAATATAAGCAAAGTAGAGTTGCACTGGGTGGGCAGTGAGTTTGTCAGGTTGTAACATATAGGTCCATGGCAAAGTCAATATTTTGGATGCTAAGTCTGAATGAAAGGTGAGCTAATCTTACACAACAGAATAATAATGTATTTCATTACTCACCAATTCATGATACAGCATGCACATATGAAGTGAAAGATATGCACAAACCATGGGATTTCCAAGGTCATACCTATATAAAAAGAGGCAAGCGCGTTTGATGGAATTTTCCAGAACATTTGAAATCAAGCTATCAGGCCTCAGCCACTGTGAATTCACCTCCTTCACTTTGTGTCACATTTTCTCAGAAACCATTGACCCAGTGCATTTTACATGAAATGCCAAACTACTCTTGTAGTACCTGGCATACTGTAGCCATTATCTCAGTGCACAATTTCCAAACCATTTTTCAAGAAAATAAATATTTACTGGAAAGTTAACAGTGGTGATTAACTTTCCCAGTAAGCTGGCAGAATCCATAAATCTCCACAAATGAGCAAAAGAACATTGGCCAACATTTATCAGGTACACTATGTCATAAGACTTCTCAGATGTAAAGCCACATTCAACGACTTCCACAGCTCTAACACAATAAAAAGTCACTAATATAGGGCATAGGAACAGCTTGATATCCAACTAGGAAACACATGCACAACTGCAATATTTGTCAAAGGTAGAGTTATGCATCTTGGATGTTGGTAGGGTTTGCAATGCACCCCCATTCATTTCACGTCTTCCTATGTCTGTGTATTATGTAACAGTATGGTACCCAAGTGTGTCCCTGCCCTCTCAAAGTACACCATGTACATGCTGATTGTGAACATACAGACCCGACATTTTCTGTGCATTGATCATATTTCATGGATTTTACACTACACAATTGTATATGTGTTTCTGATTCTATGCCCTCATGTGTATCTTTGAGTTGTTTGAATTTTTGCACCTTGTTAACATGTGATTTTTAATCTCCAAAAAATGTATGGGTAACCACGACTACCAGCGGCTGCCAAGACCCACGGCTATCAGTGGACATCATGCATTGTAGTGGCCTTTTGTGGCCGTGGCCATGAACCTGTCAGTCATAACCATGGTTGCAGCTGTTTGCATTTTGGTGCAGTCGTCATATTATTTTACGGATGTTTCACCACTGTTTTTTACATGTCTTTCTGTTTGGATGTTGTCACCTCAAGTCATGTGTGATTTAAATCTAAAACCTTTGTAATAGGTGTTTTTTCAATATATGGAATATATGTACATGAACCCGTGGCTATAGCTGGCCTCTCGTTGTAATCAGGGGTTTAGCAGAGGCTGTTTTGTTTAATTTTCTTTTTATATTTAGTACTAAATAGTGTTTAGAAGGATTGCAGTTATAACAACAAAGCTGTTGTTACTCACGGCTATTTTCAGGTCAATAGGATGTCATGTATTTTAGCGGCTTATGTTGTCGCAGTTATAATGCCCCCTTCTGTATATGCACCTCTAAATGTGATGTAAAGCAATGTGTGATTGGTTGAATGAAGATATATTATGAAACCTATTGATGCATTGGAGGATTGTGTTTGCTTTGCATTGTACTGAGAGTAACCGGTCTCATTACCCTTTCTGAGGTTGAAAAGTGGACACTTGATATTTGAGTGGATATTTGTGGGACATTTTTATAGGTTAAAAAATTGATAGAAACACTGCAGAAGATGCTGAAAACTCTGCCACTTGTTTCTCAGGTCCTGAATCTTTTTCAGACAATTGGCGAGGAATAACTGATTTTAACTTAACATCAACCAGTGATGTGGAAAAAAATGGGGATTATTTTAAAAAGCAATGGCTAAGTTATTTTTTTTTGGTTTGAGGATGGCGTTGTGGGAAGATTAGCAGTATGTATGATTTGTGGAGATAAATTTTCGGTAGGGAGTAGAAGATATTTTATTTTTGGGAAAAAGGCTTTTAAATCAGCATCTGAGGAAAGTACACAGAAACACATTGGGCCTCATTACAAGTCCAGTGGTAACCCTGCCACTGCTACTGGCGGGTTGCCGCCAGACTTGTACATTTTTTCCAGCACCTGGTTTGCCGGTAACACTAGCAGATTACAACTCAGGCGTTCCAGAAAATTAGGCACCAGTAAATTGTAATTCCCCATTCTCAAAGAGTCCCTAGGATAATAACAGTGCCAGTGCTTCCCTGGCGACTTGCCTACTGTGCTGCTGTGCTCGGCAGGGTCAGCCCTGTCATGCACAGCGGCTCCGGCAGGCAAACCCGTAGTGTTCCAGCCCGGACAAAACAGTGCTGGTAGGCTTACCAGCACCATTGTTTCCGGACCGGCACACATGTAATGAGGCCCATTGAATTTGTTTTTGAAATCTTCAAATTAACCTCATGAGGGAATTGAAGAGTTTGACACATTGTCAGAATAAATAAAAGGTATAACATGAAAGCAGTACTCTGAACGTGCTGTAATACTACACTCAGTGTACCCTAAAACTGTCATTTTATGGACTACCTATTACATATGCATGCACATACCCATGTAACTCCCCTCCTCCCCCCAAATATCATCTTGTAACCATGGTCAAAAAAGTAAATGAATTCTTGCTGTGGTTTTTCTGAAGAAAGTTTTGGAAGGTTTTTTCATTGTTTTTGTGCATTTATATGTGATAAGTAGCCCTTAAAAGGACTGTTTTGGGGTACAGTGAATATAGTATTTAAGCACATTTGGAGTACTGCTTTAATGTTATGAAAGAATGTTGCATTACCTTAATTGGTTAGGTATACTCCACCATGTCTATAGAAATTGGTTATGTAGAAAGGTATGTTGTTGTTTGAAATCCATAATTGGTTGTGGGATGTCGTAAATGTCATAAATGCTGAAACTACTCTATTAACATTTCTGTGTGAGTATATTTTAAAAGTAAATCTGGTGGTCCATCTCCATTTTTGCCTCTGAGTCAGACTGGAAAAGATAATGATGGTGTCAGGAACATGTTCCATTTGTTTTTCCAAGTCTTGGTTCATCTTCAAAACAATTGCCTCCACAATTAATTTGTATGATGTCTGGCTTCCCTGTACTTTTCAGTCTGAACAAAGTTGGAAATTCTTGCTGCCAACGCATTCCCTGCCGTTCAAACCATTTAGTTGCAAAATTACTCAGACCTAGGTCCATGTTAATATTTACAGGCCGATTCATGGAATAATTAGCGCGGCGCAAGTGGGCAAAAACGTGCGAATCGCAGTGGAATAGCGAAAATCGCAGTGCAAGTGCGAAAATCGCACGAAAAGCAGCGCACGTCGATTCATGGAAGGCCGTGCGCGAGAAAACCAGCGGATGTGCGAAAAAAAAGTGCGCGGCGCACGTTGGCGCACAGGCCATCTAACAGCGTGCGCCAGGTCACAGCGAAAATCGCACAGGCCACAGCAAAATTCGCACATAGCGCGGCGCACGCAACAAAAGTAGGCGGAACACGGGCGTAACACTCGGAATGGGGAACAACTTGCCAAAACGTGGGCGTCACGGGGGAAGTACAGGGCACAAGTGCGCGGAACGCCCACACGCTCGCCTACAACACGTATTCATGGAATAGAATAGGGCAAAAAAGCGCACGCTCAAACCAGCGCACAGGCACAAACACGACCGCCACAAGAAAGCAGGCGGTAGCGTCTCTGCGGCTGTAAGAAATGTGCGCCAAAAGGTGCGCCAACAAATAGCACCTATATACTGCCATGATGAATGTCCCATACTGTGGCCCTCCAGGAAAAATGACGTGCAAAGGGGTACCCACAAACACGGACACCCGCTGACAAAAAATACGTGTGCATGTATACCGGGGTGCGCGGGAAGTCTCACACGCGATTTGCAGGGTACGTGCATCACAGGGGTTCGCGTGAAGTAATTCACGCGATCGGGCCTGGGGGAGCGTGCTACGTGTATTTCAGGGGTTCGCGTGAAGTTTCTCACGCGATCGGGCCTGGGAGAGCGTGCTACGTGTATTTCAGGGGTTCGCGTGAAGTTTCACACGCGATCGGGCCTGGGGGAGCGGGCTACGTGTATTACAGGGGTTCGCGTGAAGTTCCTCACGCGATCGGGCCTGGGGGAGCGTGCTACGTGTATTTCAGGGGTTCGCGTGAAGTTTCACACGCGATCGGGCCTGGGGGAGTGGGCTACATGTATTACAGGGGTTCGCGTGAAGTTCCTCACGCGATCGGGCCTGGGGGAGCGGGCTACGTGTATTACAGGGGTGCGCGGGAAGTTCCACACGCGAATAGCCTGGGCGCGTGTATTTGAGGGGTGCGCGGGAAGTTCCACACGCGAATAGCCTGGGCGCGTGTATTTGAGGGGTGCGCAGGAAGGTCCACACGCGAATAGCCTGGGCGCGTGTATTTCAGGGGTGCGTGGGAAGTTCCACACGCGAATAGCCTGGGCGCGTGTATTTCAGGGGTGCGCGGGAAGTTTTACACGCGATTTCTGCACGGTATGTGTATTTCAGGGGTGCCGGGGAGTCCCACATGTGATTTGACAGTGTGGGTCCTCCCAGGTGTACCCTGTACACCCTCCACGGCCCCTGCAGGCAGCCCACACCACAGGGGACTACCCTGCATCCCTGGTCATGTCCCGCAGGCAGCCCACCCAACATGGGCATGCCCCCCAGCAAAGGCACATGTCTCCTTGAACTAATGAACACCAACTCATGTCCCCTTGCACCCCCACCCCCCAGCACTGTGGGGCACCTGCCAGCAGGCCCCCACCCATGTCCAACTCATGTCACCCACCACCCCCACCCCCCAGCCACCAGGGGCACCCTCCACCAGGCCCCCACTCATGTCTCCCACCACCCCCACACCCCAGCCACCAGGGGCACCCTCCACCAGGCCCCCACTCATGTCTCCCACCACCCCCACACCCCAGCAGTGCAGGGGCACCCTCCACCAGGCCCCCACTCATTTCTCCCACCACCCCCATACCCCAGCAGTGCAGGGGCACCCTCCACCAGGCCCCCACTCATGTCTCCCACCACCCCCACACCCCAGCAGTGCAGGGGCACCCTCCACCAGGCCCCACTCATGTCTACCACCACCCCCACACCCCCAGCCACCAGGGGCACCCTCCACCAGGCCCCCACTCATGTCTCCCACCACCCCCACACCCCAGCAGTGCAGGGGCAGCCTCCACCAGGCCCCCACTCATGTCTCCCACCACCCCCACGCCCCAGCAGTGCAGGGTCACCCTCCACCAGGCCCCCACTCATGTCTCCCACCACCCCCACACCCCAGCAGTGCAGGGGCAGCCTCCACCAGGCCCCCACTCATGTCACCCACCACCCCCACCCCCCAGCCACCAGGGGCACCAGGGGCACCCTCCACCAGGCCCCCACTCATGTCTCCCACCACCCCCACACCCCAGCCACCAGGGGCACCCTCCACCAGGCCCCCACTCATGTCTCCCACCACCCCCACACCCCAGCAGTGCAGGGGCACCCTCCACCAGGCCCCCACTCATGTCTCCACCACCCCCACACCCCAGCAGTGCAGGGTCACCCTCCACCAGGCCCCCACTCATGTCTCCCACCACCCTCACCCCCCCAGCCACCAGGGGCACCCTCCACCAGGCCCCCACTCATGTCTCCCACCACCCCCACCCCCCTGCCACCAGGGGCACCCTCCACCAGGCCCCCACTCATGTCTACCACCACCCCCACACCCCAGCAGTGCAGGGGCACCCTCCAACAGGCCCCCACTCATGTCTCCCACCACCCCCACACCCCAGCAGTGCAGGGGCACCCTCCACCAGGCCCCCACTCATGTCTCCCACCACCCCCACACCCCAGCAGTGCAGGGGCACCCTCCACCAGGCCCCACTCATGTCTACCACCACCCCCACACCCCCAGCCTCCAGGGGCACCCTCCACCAGGCCCCCACTCATGTCTCCCATCACCCCCACAACCCAGCAGTGCAGGGGCAGCCTCCACCAGGCCCCCACTCATGTCACCCACCACCCCCACCCCCCAGCCACCAGGGGCACCCTCCACCAGGCCCCCACTCATGTCTACCACCACCCCCACACCCCAGCAGTGCAGTGGCACCCTCCACCAGGCCCCCACTCATGTCTCCCACCACCCCCACACCCCAGCAGTGCAGGGGCAGCCTCCACCAGGCCCCCACTCATGTCACCCACCACCCCCACCCCCCAGCCACCAGGGGCACCCTCCACCAGGCCCCCACACATGTCTACCACCACCCCCACACCCCAGCAGTGCAGGGGCACCCTCCACCAGGCCCCCACTCATGTCTCCCACCACCCCCACACCCCAGCAGTGCAGGGGCACCCTCCACCAGGCCCCCACTCATGTCTCCCACCACCCCCCCACACCCCAGCAGTGCAGGGGCACCCTCCACCAGGCCCCACTCATGTCTACCACCACCCCCACACCCCCAGCCACCAGGGGCACCCTCCACCAGGCCCCCACTCATGTCTCCCACCTCCCCCACACCCCAGCAGTGCAGGGGCAGCCTCCACCAGGCCCCCACTCATGTCACCCACCACCCCCACCCCCCAGCCACCAGGGGCACCCTCCACCAGGCCCCCACTCATGTCTACCACCACCCCCACACCCCAGCAGTGCAGGGTCACCCTCCACCAGGCCCCCACCCATGTCTCCCACCACCCCCACACCCCAGCAGTGCAGGGGCACCCTCCACCAGGCCCCCACTCATGTCTCCCACCACCCCCACACCCCAGCAGTGCAGGGGCACCCTCCACCAGGCCCCCACTCATGTCTCCCACCATGCCCATACCCCAGCAGTGCAGGGTCACCCACCACCAGGCCCCCACTCATGTCTCCCACCACCCCCACACCCCAGCAGTGCAGGGTCACCCTCCACCAGGCCCCCACCCATGTCACCCACCACCCCCACCCCCCAGCCACCAGGGTCACCCTCCACCAGGCCCCCACTCATGTCTACCACCACCCCCACACCCCAGCAGTGCAGGGTCACCCTCCACCAGGCCCCCACCCATGTCTACCACCACCCCCACACCCCAGCAGTGCAGGGGCACCCTCCACCAGGCCCCCACTCATGTCTCCCACCACCCCCACACCCCAGCAGTGCAGGGGCACCCTCCACCAGGCCCCCACTCATGTCTCCCACCACCCCCACACCCCAGCAGTGCAGGGTCACCCTCCACCAGGCCCCCACTCATGTCTCCCACCACCCCCACCCCCCAGCCACCAGGGGCACCCTCCACCAGGCCCCCACTCATGTCTACCACCACCCCCACACCCCAGAAGTGCAGGGGCACCCTCCACCAGGCCCCCACTCATGTCTCCCACCACCCCCACACCCAAGCAGTGCAGGGTCACCCTCCACCAGGCCCCCACTCATGTCTCCCACCACCCCCACACCCCAGCAGTGCAGGGGCAGCCTCCACCAGGCCCCCACTCATGTCACCCACCACCCCCACCCCCCAGCCACCAGGGGCACCCTCCACCAGGCCCCCACTCATGTCTCCCACCACCCCCACACCCCAGCCACCAGGGGCACCCTCCACCAGGCCCCCACTCATGTCTCCCACCACCCCCACACCCCAGCAGTGCAGGGGCACCCTCCACCAGGCCCCCACTCATGTCTCCCACCACCCCCACACCCCAGCAGTGCAGGGTCACCCTCCACCAGGCCCCCACTCATATCTCCCACCACCCCCACCCCCCAGCCACCAGGGGCACCCTCCACCAGGCCCCCACTCATGTCTCCCACCACCCCCACACCCCAGCCACCAGGGGCACCCTCCACCAGGCCCCCACTCATGTCTACCACCACCCCCACACCCCAGCAGTGCAGGGGCACCCTCCAACAGGCCCCCACTCATGTCTCCCACCACCCCCACACCCCAGCAGTGCAGGGGCACCCTCACCAGGCCCCCACTCATGTCTCCCACCACCCCCACACCCCAGCAGTGCAGGGGCACCCTCCACCAGGCCCCACTCATGTCTACCACCACCCCCACACCCCCAGCCTCCAGGGGCACCCTCCACCAGGCCCCCACTCATGTCTCCCACCACCCCCACAACCCAGCAGTGCAGGGGCAGCCTCCACCAGGCCCCCACTCATGTCACCCAAGACCCCCACCCCCCAGCCACCAGGGGCACCCTCCACCAGGCCCCCACTCATGTCTACCACCACCCCCACACCCCAGCAGTGCATTGGCACCCTCCACCAGGCCCCCACTCATGTCTCCCACCACCCCCACACCCCAGCAGTGCAGGGGCAGCCTCCACCAGGCCCCCACTCATGTCACCCACCACCCCCACCCCCCAGCCACCAGGGGCACCCTCCACCAGGCCCCCACACATGTCTACCACCACCCCCACACCCCAGCAGTGCAGGGGCACCCTCCACCAGGCCCCCACTCATGTCTCCCACCACCCCCACACCCCAGCAGTGCAGGGGCACCCTCCACCAGGCCCCCACTCATGTCTCCCACCACCCCCACACCCCAGCAGTGCAGGGGCACCCTCCACCAGGCCCCACTCATGTCTACCACCACCCCCACACCCCCAGCCACCAGGGGCACCCTCCACCAGGCCCCCACTCATGTCTCCCACCTCCCCCACACCCCAGCAGTGCAGGGGCAGCCTCCACCAGGCCCCCACTCATGTCACCCACCACCCCCACCCCCCAGCCACCAGGGGCACCCTCCACCAGGCCCCCACTCATGTCTACCACCACCCCCACACCCCAGCAGTGCAGGGTCACCCTCCACCAGGCCCCCACCCATGTCTCCCACCACCCCCACACCCCAGCAGTGCAGGGGCACCCTCCACCAGGCCCCCACTCATGTCTCCCACCACCCCCACACCCCAGCAGTGCAGGGTCACCCTCCACCAGGCCCCCACCCATGTCACCCACCACCCCACCCCCCAGCCACCAGGGTCACCCTCCACCAGGCCCCCACTCATGTCTGCCACCACCCCCACACCCCAGCAGTGCAGGGTCACCCTCCACCAGGCCCCCACCCATGTCTCCCACCACCCCCACACCCCAGCAGTGCAGGGGCACCCTCCACCAGGCCCCCACTCATGTCTCCCACCACCCCCACACCCCAGCAGTGCAGGGGCACCCTCCACCAGGCCCCCACTCATGTCTCCCACCATCCCCACACCCCAGCAGTGCAGGGTCACCCTCCACCAGGCCCCCACTCATGTCTCCCACCACCCCCACCCCCAGCCACCAGGGGCACCCTCCACCAGGCCCCCACTCATGTCTACCACCACCCCCACACCCCAGCAGTGCAGGGGCACCCTCCACCAGGCCCCCACTCATGTCTCCCACCACCCCCACACCCCAGCAGTGCAGGGTCACCCTCCACCAGGCCCCCACTCATGTCTCCCACCACCCCCACACCCCAGCAGTGCAGGGGCAGCCTCCACCAGGCCCCCACTCATGTCACCCACCACCCCCACCCCCCAGCCACCAGGGGCACCCTCCACCAGGCCCCCACTCATGTCTCCCACCACCCCCACACCCCAGCCACCAGGGGCACCCTCCACCAGGCCCCCACTCATGTCTCCCACCACCCCCACACCCCAGCAGTGCAGGGGCACCCTCCACCAGGCCCCCACTCATGTCTCCCACCACCCCCACACCCCAGCAGTGCAGGGTCACCCTCCACCAGGCCCCCACTCATGTCTCCCACCACCCCCACCCCCCAGCCACCAGGGGCACCCTCCACCAGGCCCCCACTCATGTCTACCACCACCCCCACACCACAGCAGTGCAGGGGCACCCTCCACCAGGCCCCCACTCATGTCTCCCACCACCCCCACACCCCAGCAGTGCAGGGGCACCCTCCACCAGGCCCCCACTCATGTCTCCCACCACCCCCACACCCCAGCAGTGCAGGGGCACCCTCCACCAGGCCCCACTCATGTCTACCACCACCCCCACACCCCCAGCCACCAGGGGCACCCTCCACCAGGCCCCCACTCATGTCTCCCACCACCCCCACACCCCAGTAGTGCAGGGGCAGCCTCAATCAGGCCCCCACTCATGTCACCCACCACCCGCACCCCCCAGCCACCAGGGGCACCCTCCACCAGGCCCCCACTCATGTCTACCACCACCCCCACACCCCAGCAGTGCAGGGGCACCCTCCACCAGGCCCCCACTCATGTCTCCCACCACCCCCACACCCCAGCAGTGCAGGGGCAGCCTCCACCAGGCCCCCACTCATGTCACCCACCACCCCCACCCCCCAGCCACCAGGGGCACCCTGCACCAGGCCCCCACACATGTCTACCACCACCCCCACACCCCAGCAGTGCAGGGGCACCCTCCACCAGGCCCCCACTCATGTCTCCCACCACCCCCACACCCCAGCAGTGCAGGGGCACCCTCCACCAGGCCCCCACTCATGTCTCCCACCACCCCCACACCCCAGCAGTGCAGGGGCACCCTCCACCAGGCCCCACTCATGTCTACCACCACCCCCACACCCCCAGCCACCAGGGGCACCCTCCACCAGGCCCCCACTCATGTCTCCCACCACCCCCACACCCCAGCAGTGCAGGGGCAGCCTCCACCAGGCCCCCACTCATGTCACCCACCACCCCCACCCCCCAGCCACCAGGGGCACCCTCCACCAGGCCCCCACTCATGTCTACCACCACCCCCACACCCCAGCAGTGCAGGGTCACCCTCCACCAGGCCCCCACCCATGTCTCCCACCACCCCCACACCCCAGCAGTGCAGGGGCACCCTCCACCAGGCCCCCACTCATGTCTCCCACCACCCCCACACCCCAGCAGTGCAGGGGCACCCTCCACCAGGCCCCCACTCATGTCTCCCACCACCCCCATACCCCAGCAGTGCAGGGTCACCCACCACCAGGCCCCCACTCATGTCTCCCACCACCCCCACCCCCAGCCACCAGGGGCACCCTCCACCAGGCCCCCACTCATGTCTACCACCACCCCCACACCCCAGCAGTGCAGGGTCACCCTCCACCCGGCCCCCACTCATTTCTCCCACCACCCCCACACCCCAGCAGTGCAGGGGCACCCTCCACCAGGCCCCCACTCATGTCTCCCACCACCCCCACACCCCAGCAGTGCAGGGTCACCCTCCACCAGGCCCCCACTCATGTCTCCCACCACCCCCACACCCCAGCAGTGCAGGGGCAGCCTCCACCAGGCCCCCAATCATGTCACCCACCACCCCCACCCCCCAGCCACCAGGGGCACCCTCCACCAGGCCCCCACTCATGTCTACCACCACCCCCACACCCCAGCAGTGCAGGGGCACCCTCCACCAGGCCCCCACTCATGTCTCCCACCACCCCCACACCCCAGCAGTGCAGGGTCACCCTCCACCAGGCCCCCACTCATGTCTCCCACCACCCCCACACCCCAGCAGTGCAGGGGCACCCTCCACCAGGCCCCCACTCATGTCTCCCACCACCCCCACACGCCAGCAGTGCAGGGTCACCCTCCACCAGGCCCCCACTCATGTCTCCCACCACCCCCACACCCCAGCAGTGCAGGGGCAGCCTCCACCAGGCACCCACACATGTCCCCCTGCCCCCAGGTCCTGACGATACTCAATTATGGCAGTAATGGGCAGCATACCCAGCACAAACACCCAGGCAAGGATAGCATCCACCCACATAGTGAATGCAATTACATGATACAACCCCAATGGCAAGTCTGTAAATGAACACATGTCCGTCACACACACATACACAATGGGTGCAAGTCAATGTCAAAACCCATATCATGACATGTATGAAACCAATGAGAAAATACCACAAGTGAAAGTTAAAAATAACATGTATTAAAGATGAAAAATAAGTAAAAAAATCAAACCTACAACAATGGCGATAACAAAATAAATGGTCCATGTCCGAGAACAAATGTAAAAATAAAAAAAAAAAGTAATCCAAAAACAAATGTTGTCCAAAGCAAAATCATGTGGAATTAAAATAATGAAAAAACATTTCCTCATGGTGAACACAATAATTAATAAAAAAAATGTTTCTTCCAAAAGCAAACTATATACACCAAAATTCCAGGGTCCATGAGCCCAACACCATAAATGAAACCTACTACTACTTAATGAAAATAATATATACAAAAAAGTGGCCATTGTCCGAGCGGTCCAAAAAAAAAAGAAATTAATAAAGGAAACCTAACACTAACTAACTAAATAACTATATACAAAGGCAGCGGGCAAGTCCTGCGGCTCACTCGGTGATGTTGCTGCCCAGGGCATCATCGAACTCCATGTCGATGTCCTGGAGGCGGGACTCTGTCCTGGCCCCGAGGTCTCGCAGGGATAACCCCCAAACTCCCTGCGAGCTTCCTCGAGGCACTCAGCCCGACTAAACGCCCGACGCATGGAGAACTCCGCCCTGACCATGGTGAGCCGCTCCTCTTCCGCCCGCTGCCGCTCCGCACCTATCCGCTGGACCAACTGCTCCCACACGGAAGACACCACCATCCCAGGGTTTCCCTGCCCTCCGGCCGATGCCTGCCCCTCTGATCTTGAAGGCCCAGAGCCATGATGCCTCCCACGTCGAGCCTGCTGCTGCCTCCGACGCCACTGCCTCTGCCAGCACGACGGCATCCAGGCTGATGGAAACCACCGACGCCGTCGTGCACGTGCACTGCCTGATGATGCTGTCACATCTTCCACCTGCTGGGGTCCAGTTGCTGTGTTGTCCACCCCTGCTGGACCTCCGACTCCCAACTGTGGCAGGGATGGGATCCCCACCGAGCTGGCTGCATTGGTCGGGGCAGGTCCACAGGGGGCCCTGGTGGCATCTGGGCTGGAAGACGGCAAGGAGAACGACTGGTGGATAGCTGTGCACAGAGGAGGAGAGGGCCGCCACATTGGCCAACACATGCAGGAAACCCCCGAACATGGCCGATCCCAATTGAGCCACGTCGGCACGGTGCACTTCGTGATGACGTGCGTGCTCCTCCCGGGAAGCACGCACGGCATCACGAATCACAGCCGTGCGCATCACGACCCCAATCAGGACCTTCTCCGCACGGCCAGGGGTTCCCACGTCCGCAGGTGGAGGGGAGTCAGGTGACATGGACATCCCCTCTACCTGCGGACGGGCCTGGGACGGGGCATCCCTGCTAGTGCATGGTGGTGCACTCACAAGGGTCAGGGACAGCGACATGCACAGGCCCCTCCACGGTGACCTGTGCTGCCTCCTGCCCCTGGCCCTGGACTGCACCACTTGCACCAGCAGGGATGCCCCCACCAGGCCCCATGTGTGCCCCAGTGGCGGCCTCCTCCTCCTCTGTGCAAACCACCAACCTGGATGGCTCCTCACCGTCTCCCACCATAGCAGACCCCTGTGGGGGCTCACCCACCCCTTCCGCTGCAGCCGTGGGGGCATCCCCGCCGCCTTGCTCCACAGCGCCGTCTCCGCCCTCTTCTTCACTAACCACTGCGTAGAGGGAGACAAAGAACACAAGCATCAGGGCACTGTACAATGGTCCCCTAGACAGGAAGCAATAGCAGATGAGCACCACTGTCAAAGTACACTTCCATCATGTCCCTCCACAACACATGGGTCAGTCCAGGCAAAACACACACAGTAACAGGCATGGTGCATGCCATGGACATTTCCATGCATGTCCAATGGACTCTTGAAACATTCAATGATATGTAACTCACATGCATCATGGCTCATGCCTATCACATGCACACACTTCACCTCAGTCACATCCATCTGGCCCCAAACACACCAAACACAGCGGATACAAGGGTAATTTGGCTGCTTCACTGAATCTGTGCATTGTCACACACATGTGTCATGCATCCATGGCATGCACAAGTCACAGACACGCAGGTCAGGCACACAGACATGGCTACCATATATGTACCTGGCATCAGCACCCATCCCTCACCCCCACCCATGTCCAGGTACAGAGACTGGCATGCTCTCATGTTCAAAATCTGCATAGGGCTCCCCATGCGGCATTTGAACACATGCAACAACCATGTGGGTCACACATCACTGGTCGCACATGCATTACCATGATGTCCCTGCACACATACATGCATACATGGCCTATGGCACACATACAGGCAAGTATCATAAAACCAGCACACCGCAACATGCCCTGTCTCACACAGTAATGCTTGGACACTTACCGCTCAACTCCAGACGGGCCTCCCTCTCAAGGATCTGGGCGTGGAGCGCTGGGCGTACGCGTTCCAGGACCCTCATCTGGATGGAACTCATGCGGCCCCGGCCCCCCTCCACGAGGCGCTGGGCCTTCACAAGGGTCCTGGACCTCAAGTCCTCCCAGCGCTTCTTGATCTTCAGGACGTCGCGGGTTGCCACCCCCTCCGCGTTGATGGCAACCACACAGTCGGCCCAGATCCTCTGCCGTCCTTCCTTGCTGGCGCGGGACGATCCAAAGAGGGCATCATACTGCCCCAGGACATGCTCCACCAGGACACCAACTTCGGTGGCAGTGAAGCTGGTGCCCCTCTGCCCCTCTGGCCTGGGGTTGCCACTGGTGCCAGATGTGGAAGTGCCCGACATGGCAACCCCAGAGGCAGGTGTGGGTGGGCAACTGGGTCCTGGGGCTGGGCTGTGGAGCGATGTAATCCCAGTCGGGAGTCTTCAGTTCCAGCAGGGGTGGACACAGCAACTGGACCCCTGCAGATGGCTGATGTGCAGGCACCAAATGGCAGGGCACGGTGGCAGCAGGCAGGCAGGCAGGCAGGCAGGCAGCAGCAGATGGCACGTGGGAGGCTGCTCGGGGCACTGGGGGCAGTAACTCGGCCTTCTGGGCAGGAGCGTGGTCTTCCGTGTGTTTTCGCGTGGCGAGCTTGATACGGAGTGATTTGGCACGTGAAAATCCTGCACGTCAGCGTGAAATCCGAGGAAAGGCCCTTAGCGCGTAAGCGCGTCAGCACGCATACGCGATTCTATTGGACCAGAGTCCCTCAGCGCGTAAGCGCGTCTGTGACGTGACCCGCACGGGTGTTCCCCACTCAGCACGTGATGACGGGGCACACGTGGAAATACTGCACGTCAGAGTGTCATCGCGTGTAATTGGACAAAAGTGCGCGTACACGCGATTGGCCTATGTACGTGTATTTAATGGGTGCGCGGCCACTTACACATGCAAGTACGTCAGCGAACCTGTATCCCGTGGTGCGTGTGAATTTCCACACGCTATTGGACTGGGAACTGGATTCCAGGGGTGCGCGGGTCACACGCTGTATCCCGTGGTGCGTGTGAATTTCCACACGCTATTGGACTGGGAACTGGATTCCAGGGGTGCGCGGGTCACACGCTCCCCTAGAACACGCGCAAAGCATACATTTGCGGACTTTAACAATAACAAGCTCAGACGCCAGGAACATACCGTTCCTAGCAGCAGTGGCAGTGGGCTACCAAAGGAGGAGGAGGAGGATAGTCAGGGCCAGAATATTCACACCCAGAACCAGCCTTTTCGGGATGCCTGATGACCAGGTGTATGGGAGGTACAGGTTTCCACCACACATTATACTGGACCTGGTGAGTGAGTGGGAGGATGACCTCACATCACCCACCCTGTGCTCCCAAGCACTCAGCCCCCTGGAGAAGGTCCTCAATGTACTGCACTTCTTAGCCACTGGATCATTTCAGCGGACAAGTGCCATAGTGGGTGGGGTGTCACAGGCCACCCAGTCACGCTGCCTACACCAGGTCTTGAACATCATCACTGCATGCCCATCAGTCCGCAGGCACATATACCTGCCCAGAACACCTCCAGAAAGGCATGCTGCCGCCCTGGATTTTTACGCTGTGGCACGATTCCCCAAAGTGCTAGGTGCCATCGACTGCACCCATGTGGCTCTACGTCCCCCCAGGGCATCTGAGCACATCTATAGGAACCGCAAGCACTGGCATTCCATCAACGTGCAGGTAGCATGTAATGCCAAGGGAATCATCACCTCAGTATATGCCAACTATCCCGGCTCCACCCACGACAGCTTCATTTACCGAATGTCCACCCTAAGCCGGGACCTAGAAGCTGGGCGGCATGGCGATACATGGCTGCTTGTTGAGTATGTATGCCACTGCACATGCATGCATGTTGGATACTGAGCAAGGTCACAACCCCACCAATGATACCAATCACCACCTCCACAGGGGACAGTGCCTACCCTCTCAGCCCACACATGATGACGCCAATTCGGAACCCCACCACGCCACCCCAGGTAAGATATAACACAGCCCACATTACAACCAGGGGCATAGTGGAGTGCACATTCGGAGTGCTAAAGTCACGCTTTCGCTCCCTTGACCGTTCTGGCGGGCAGCTGTTATACGCTCCCCCAGTAGTGTGCAGGATCATAGTGGCAGCATGTGTCCTGCACAACGTTGCAACACGCCGGGGCCTGGCCGTGGACATGGTGGTGGCCCCACATCCCCAACCACATGCACAGCCGCTGCGCATGGGAGGGGAAAGCGCACGGGGGGAGGCAGCCCGTACACAGCTAGTGGCTAATTACCTCACATAGAAATCACACCCCTGTGGAGTGCACACTGCCCTGGCACATTCCATCTGACAATCAATGATGACTCAACCTGACACTGATCCTGAATGTCTGGAGAATGAACCGGGAATACCATGTCAGCCTGAGATTGTTCACCTGGAAGTGTCACAATGTGTGCATCCCTACCCACACAGACACCACCAATGCAGTTTTGTGAAGTTACACATTGAAGCAGCTAAAATGAATACCCACTTGCAAAATGCAACAAGAGGACAGTGCCATGTCAGCCAACCCAACCCCAGCACCGCCACACGACACACCGTGCCATGTCATGCTAATTGCAGGTAAACAAAGTAATCCCCACAACATGACATCAGTCTCACTATGTACAGTGTCCCTATTAGAAACCTGCAACACCTGAAATGCTCGCAGCAATGCCGGACCAACAACATACTTGAGCACGTACTACCATTAACATGACATCACAAATGTTACATATTAGTAGTCTCACCACCTGGAAATGCCTGCACTCCCACCACTACCAACTGTGCAGTGTTGTCGCCATGTAGAGTTGTAGGTGCTCTGCTGCCAACATGGACCCCATCTCCAGACTAGAGGTCCTTGTGTGGACATGAGGAAGGGACCTGCAAATTGGGAGGTAGACACAGAAGAAGAGTTACACATCAATGCAACATGCAGTGTACAACACAACAGCAATATGCACTAGGAATGTATACACAGTATTGACTACAGACTGGCCACACAGCTCATGGGAGTCCAACGTCACTGTGTAATTCACTGTCACTTGGGCACACCCTTTGCAAGCCCATGGAAACGGGAAGCAGGAGGGGTGTGTGTGACTCAAACCCAAGCATCTGAACCAAATACATTACAAGCCTGCATGTGCCCAGCCACAATGCAGCGTATGCCCACAGGAACCACGGAAGCCAACAGATCGTCCCAAAAAAATTGGGAATAAAAGAAATCAAAATAAAAATAAAAATAAGAAACAATCAAAAATGGCCATTGATGGGCCCGGGGGGTTGGGGAGTCCACCCAGGAGGTCCGAGGACAGGATGCACACCAGAACCCACCTGCGTGGATCCTGGGAAGATAAAACACCTCCATGGGCTCATGGCCCACACGGCTACCCTATTGTGGGAGTATCACTGCTGTCGCTATTATCACCCTGTGCAGCTGCATCCGGAGGTGGTTGCACTATGGGAGGCAGCCCACGCAAGGCCCTAGTCTGCTCCTCCATGGCTGCAAGCATGCGGGTGTGGTAGGTCTGGTTCTGGAGGATGAGTGTGCGGAGGTCCCCATGCAACAACTCACGGGATGCCCGGACCTCCGCCCTCGTTGCCTGCATCTCAGCTGAGAGCGTACGGGTGAGACGCTCCAGCTGCTGTTCTGTCCTTTGGTATGTTGAAGCCTCAAGCTCAACAAGAGTCGTCCTGAGGTGAAGGAGCGCCTGCCTCAGGGCTTCCCTGTGGCCCTGGGACTCAATGGAGATGGCCTCCTGCAGAGTCGCCAGTGCCGCCCGCCTGTCCCTGTTGGACCCCAACATGTCCTCCCTGTGTGACTGGCAGATGGAGTCGGTTGCCTGCTCTAGTCACTCCATCAGCCTTTCTGGGGGGACAATGGAAGTGGCCACCCTATCCATGGCCTGAGCCATCATCTCGGATGATGCAGCCTGTTGGGTTGCCATACCGTAAATGGATTGCTCCCGTGCGGTATTGCCGGGTGGCGTACGGCCACCACGTCGGCGGGCACCACACCTGTCTGGGGCAAGGCGAACTGCGCCTTGCTGTGCCGGCACTGCCTGAGGCTGCAGGACTGCATTCCCCCTCTGATCTGCTGGCCCAGGAACAGGATCAGATGTCGCGGAGTGTGACCCTGCATCCGTAACCACCGAAGGCGTAGCTGCCAACACTGACATCCCCATGGAGGGTTCTGACCCTGGTGCAGGTGGGTGAGACAGAACAGAATCCCTCCCTGGAACACTCACCTGCGACGGCACGTAGGTCTCATCCGAATCAACACCTGAGTACAGCTCGGGGGAGGTGCAGCCAGAGACACCCCTTGAGAGCACGACCTGCAGCACTTGTGGGTTCTCCCCCACCACCACACCACGTCCCTCACTGGTGGTTGGTCGGCCCTCGGACCCCTCCTGGGTCTGCACCATCTCCACAACCCCAGCAGTATCAGGTGCGTCTTCCCCTGCAAAGACATGAAAACAAAGAAATGGAAACAGGCATTAGCACCATGGCACACAATGAGGGCTGAGAAGCAAGAGAACCAGTACTTGATTGACACATGTCCCACATGACTAAAACCCTCCCATGCATGCACCCTCACTGCGTATGAAGTGCAGGCAAATGGCACACACTGATGACACCAAGATGGAAAATGAACACATTTTCTGCATGCTGCCTGGCAGTGGCATCACACATTGGCCTGTGATTGCCAGGTGAAACACACATGCCATCACACAGATGGCATGTACCATTGCTATTGAGTGAAGATGGAGAGGAGGGCAGCACCTATTCATTCAGTCCAGTTCCCGCATGTAATTGCTTTTCTAATTCTAACAGGTCAGATTTTTCACCTGGAGCAGCCAGTCTGAAATGGTCCAATTGCACAGGGACATGTGTGTACAAATGATATCCAGGTAACAAAGTCACTCCACTTCACCATTGCCATGTCAGACATGTGACTAGTGGACAGCGACATGGCTAGTAAAAGTGGAGAATGCAAACAATCTGACTGAATGAACAGTGAAAAATAAGCAACAATGTTGTGGCAAGGTGACACTTCAAGGGCAACTGGCGTGCAGTTGGGCTAGATGTCTACTGTTGGCAGAAGGGATACTGCTATGGCCAAATGCAGCTGCGCAGGAAGTATTGCATGAAGCCCATGGCTGACCCATACGACTCAGGCGCACACACTCTCACCTGGCACACAAACAGAAGCCCTCACACACACACCATGCACATGGATGACACACACATGCATGTGCACTCACCGGACAATGCCTCGTAATCAGGCAGATCTCCCACGCCTTGGATCTGTTCCTCCGTGACGTAGGTCCCAGCGACTGACTCATGTGGAGTGAGTTCCATGTCTACTACTGGAGACCCACCTCCAGTCACTAGAGTTGCGGCATGACTTGAGGCCAGCTTACTCTTTGCCCTGCGCTTTAGGTCATTCCAGCGCTTATAGCAATCATTGGCTGTGCGCCTCACGATTCCAAGGGCACTTACGATGTCCGCAACGGTCTGCCAGTGTGCCTGGCGTTGTGCAGGTGTGGTCTTGGATCCTGCAACAATGACCATCTCGTTGTCATGTCCGGACACATACTGGACAAGTGCATTCAGTTCGTCATCCGTGCAGCTGGGCTTCCTGGACGGGCCGGACTGTGTAGCCGTGTCTGGGGCATCAGCCTGTGCCGGACGAGCACTCTTCCTCTTCCGCTTGGAAGGTGGTGGTGATCCTGAGTGTCCTGCGCCGCTCTGGACACTAGGGGCAGGAGCCCTGGTGGACTCTGTATCAGGAGTGTGGGATTGCACACTCAGCATGGGAGTTGGTGCAGGCATTGGCTCTAGTGTGATGGTGTCAGGGGGAATGTCAGCAGCATGGACTAGGACCGACACTGTCCTGGCTGGGTGTGTGAGGGCTGGGGTGGATGGAGCCGCAGCTGCCCCTGCAGCCTCTCCGCCCTGCCTCCTTGGTGCAGCAGATGACCTTGCTGCCCCAGATCCACGTGGCATGATGGCATCAACGTGCACCAGCGCACGTGTCGTAGCCCTGCTGACCTGGAAGTCAGCCATGGAGTCAGCCAGGTCTGGTGCCACAATGGGCTGGTCCAACAAGGGCTGAGCATGGATGGTGTCAGCCACATCAGCCTCAACGGGACGGGGGAGGTGGGGGGATTATGGGTGCCCGTGACTGGTCCTCCACACATGGGGGGACAGGCTCACCCTGCAAGTTACGACCACGTCCCCTACCGGATCCACCACGGCCACCACTTGTGGCTCTTCCACCTTTGCCACCCTTACGGAATCCTTGCCTCCCAGCCATGGCACTGATGTTAATGTGCGTATGGGAGTGGATGTAGACTATTGTCCTGGGCAATTGGGGGTCAAAGGGGTTGGGTACCAGATGGTAATTGTACCCTAGTGCTCTAGCAAGGCTGATTGTAACCCCTGGGGAAAGATGACGGGTCACGCAACGCACAGGAGGCCCAAAAAAGGGAGATGACGTGCACGCAACCCCTCCTAGACCACGTGTGCAGAAAGAAAAACCTGCACTACGCTGTGGCACCCAGTAACACAAGAATGAACGTATGCGTGTCACACGCAGCCTAGAATGACCTCTGAAGGGGTAGGCTACACACAGGGCAAGCACAGATGTTAGATACGTGCGTGACTCACCGTCTGCCTGGTAAACGAGCGTGTAAAAGGAGCACGTTTGGTTGGCAACACCCCCGCCAAAAGAAGATTTGTACGCTGTCTGAGGAGACAGGACAACAGTAGAAGGGAACACTGTTTGAGGGAACAGGCCCAGGTAAAGCAGTAAAAGAGAAAAAAGAGAAAAAGCTGTCAGAGGTAACAGGGAATACGAACTTGAAACGCTGTGAAGTAAATCGCGTGTGAAACGACAAGAAGTACAGAATTCACCCACTCGCTCTCCACGAAAAGCACGTACAAGGAAAACGTGTTCTACACGTACCTTTTATACAGGCCCACACGTCCAGCGTCACTTACGCGGCATGTACGCGCTAGGGCCATTTCCACCAATTACATGCTTTGTCACTTCTGCGTGTAGGGCCATTTCCACCAATCACACGCGATTACACTCTGACGTGCAGTCTTTCCACGTGTGCTCTGTCATCACGTGCTGTGTGGGAAACACCTGTGCGGGTCACGTCACGACGCGCTTACGCGCTGAGGGCCTTTCCTCAGTTTTCACGCTGACGTGCAGGATTTTCACGTGCCAAATCACTCCGTACCAAGCTGGCCACGCGTACGCACACGGAATACCACGCTCCTGCCCGGAAGGCCGAACTACTGCCACCCAGAGCCCGAGCACGCTCCCACCTGCTGCTGCCTGACTGCCTGCTGCCCCTGCACTGCTGGGGGGTGGGGGTGGTGGGAGACAAGGGTGGGGGCCTGGTGGAGGGTGCCCCTGGTGACTGGGGGGGTGGGGGTGGTGGGAGACATGAGTGGGGGCCTGGTGGAGGGTGCCCCTGGTGACTGGGGGGGTGGGGGTGATAGGGGACATGAGTGGGGGCCTGGTGGAGGGTGCCCCTGGTGACTGGGGGGGTGGGGGTGGTGGGAGACATGAGTGGGGGCCTGGTGGAGGGTGCCCCTGGTGACTGGGGGGGTGGGGGTGATAGGGGACATGAGTGGGGGCCTGGTGGGGGCTGCCCCTGCACTGCTGGGGGGTGGGGGTGGTGGGAGACATGAGTGGGGGCCTGGTGGAGGGTGCCCCTGGTGACTGGGGGGGTGGGGGTGATAGGGGACATGAGTGGGGGCCTGGTGGGGGCTGCCCCTGCACTGCTGGGGGGGTGGGGGTGGTGGGAGACATGAGCAGGTGTGCAGGGTAGTCCCCTGTTTTGTGGGCTGCAGGGGCCGTGGAGGGTGTACAGGGAACACCTGTGAGGACCCACCCAGCCTAATCGCGTGTGTAACTTCCCACGCACCCCTGTAATACACGTACCAAGCCAAATCGCGTGTGAGAATTCCCGCGCACCCCTGAAATACACGTACCCTGCTGAAATCGCGTGTAAAACTTCCCGCGCACCCCTGAAATGCATGCGCCCAGGCTATTCGCGTGTGGAACTTCCCGCGCACCCCTGAAATACACGCGCCCAGGCTATTCGCGTGTGGAACTTCCCGCGCACCCCTGAAATACACGCGCCCAGGCTATTCGCGTGTGGAACTTCCCGCGCACCCCTGAAATACACGCGCCCAGGCTATTCGCGAGTGGAACTTCCCGTGCACCCCTGGAATACACGTAGCACGCTGGGAGACATGAGTGGGGGCCTGGTGGAGGCTGCCCCTGCACTGCTGGGGGGTGGGGGTGATAGGGGACATGAGTGTGGGCCTGGTGGAGGATGTCCCTGCACTGCTGGGGGGTGGGGGTGGTGGGTGACATGGGTTGGGTCCTGCTGGCAGGTGCCCCACAGTGCTGGGGGGTGGGGGTGGTGGGAGACATGAGTTGGGCATGAGTGGGGGCCTGGTGGAGGCTGCCCCTGGTGGCTGGGGGGTGGGGGGTGGTGGGAGACATGAGTGGGGGCCTGGTGGAGGCTGCCCCTGCACTGCTGGGGGGTGGGGGTGGTAGGAGACATGGGTGGGGGCCTGGTGGTGGGTGCCCCTGGTGGCTGAGGGGTGGGGGTGCAGGGGGACATGAGCAGGTGTGCAGGGTAGTCCCCTGTTTTGTGGGCTGCCTGCAGGGGCCGTGGAGGGTGTACAGGGAACACCTGTGAGGACCCACCCAGCCTAATCGCGTGTGATAATTCCCACGCACCCCTGTAATACACGTACCCAGCAAAATGGCGTGTGATAATTCCCACGCAACCCTGTAATTCACGTACCCTGCAAAATCGCGTGTGATAATTCCCGCGTACCCCTGTATTACACGTGCCCTGGCTAATCGCATGTAAGACTTCCCGCGTACCCCTGTAATACACGTTCCCTGGACAATCGCGTGTTGAACTTCCCGCGAACCCCTGTAATACACGTTCCCTGGACAATCGCGTGTTGAACTTCCCGCGTACCCCTGTAATACACGTTCCCTGGACTATCGCGTGTTGAACTTCCCGCGCACCCCTGAAATACACGTACCGTGGCACCCTGGCTAATCGCGTGTATAACTTCACGCGTACCCCTGATATGCACGTTTCCCGCTTTGCGTTCCTTGTTTGGCAGCCCTGTAAACTGGTCCAGGGTTAGCGCAGCCCTTTGCAATGATTTAGCGATTTTGATGGCTTTTCCTTGCGCGAGGGCGTTCTTGGGGGCGTTACTGGCGCTGCTGCAGGGTCGCTGCGATACTCTGCGCCACGGCTGGTTTGGGAGCCTAAAATCCATGAATACGCTGTGCGCGGAAATCGGTTTTAGCGCACGTGCCTGGCGCAGACAATCGCACGCGGACACTCTGCGCCAGCCGCTTGCGACACTTTTCTGCGAAATTCTATGAATTACCCTGTTAGTTTTTTACAGAAAGCACAAGTAACCAAAATAGCCAACTGTCTCTGATGGTCCACAGAGTTTACAAATCATGATATCTGCATTCTTTCTATGTTTCCAGGAAAATGACTCCCAGTTTGAATGTTTACTAATTTCTAAGAGTGGGGTACATATGATGTGTTTGCTTCAGTATTTGCAATTGGTTGATTTTACTGTTGCAATTTTGTACTTGTCTGTGATTGGTTGCAGTCAAAATGTGCTGACCTTTTCAGTATTTTACATGGTAAATATAGTCCTCTTTTTGTGGTTTTGATTTTGGAAATTATAAAGGGCACCATGTTGTGCAGTTTTGTGCTTTTGATTGTAGAAACAATTATGTACCATACTTGTATTCTTTGTGTCCAAAGCATCCTTTACCTTTTTATGAATCTCATCCGCCCTATCTAACGCCAATCTTCTGTATCCTAACTACTATGTATACTTTTATTATCATCATCCCCTTTAAATAACTCCATGAGCAGTCATTTATTGTATTGACACCTTTTAATATTATTGTACCACTCATTTATATTCCATACTCTGATTTTGTTTTGAAAATAATTCTTATAGCTGGGATTATAAGAAAAGGGTTGTGATTGGTGTATTGAGAATCACACCCAGCAACAGCAACAACTGGGGTTTTTACACGTGGCTATCTAGTGCCTACCCAGTGTGCAGCATTGTGCCCATGGGTAAAAGTGGCACCCTGTGCAGTCATGGCTATATACTGGCAAATGACACATTGAGTGTTTGTGGACATGTGGTAGCCGCGGCTATGAGAGATTCTAGGCAGGAATAAAAAAAGATTTCACTGAGTGTGATTGTTTGTTTTTGGTTGTTATTATTTATGTCACTGTCTCTAATAGGTTTTGGTGAAAATGTGTTATCCATTTTGGAAGTTTTATTGGCATGTAGTCCCCTTTTTGTGGTATTCATTTTTGAAAGTTCACAAGTCACCATTTACTGCAGTTTTATCCTTTGATTCTAGAACTCACAGTCTGCACATGGCCAGAGTGTGGCTGTGGTTGAAAGTAAGTGTTAACACATATTTACATATGTTAAGTTTTATTTGCAGTGTTCGGTGTGTTAGTAATATTAACAACAGCTATCAGATGGTCTTCATTGTCATTTTTTTATCTGGTTGTGTGGCAAGGATTTTGTGTTGTACTTTCACTAACATGGACCAACAAAATTATATTTGTCAATCAATGGCATTTATAGGCAGGCATTTACTTTATGTATTCATGTACGTGTGGTTGAACGTTTATTTCAGTGTAATTGTTGTAGTTTTAATGCACTTTCGCTATGCCTTACTTTTAGCTGTTTTCAGTTTTCTGTGAGGTAGTACAAGCAATGGTGTTTTGGAAGTTCATTTTAGTCATTGAGTTATTTTTGAATTTTTTGTGTCTGCTTTTTTAGTATCTGTTGAACAAAATTTGCATTCTTTGCATTTATTTTCTGATTGGGTCTTTATTTTTTTATGGTGGGCAAATGATGATAGGATTCAAGTACTTTAGGTGCTGTGTGTCTACTGAAGAAGTTGTTCGGTTAACTCCAATAAAAGGTCAACCTGTAGTCAAAATGTACGTAAAAAACATATGAAATAACTTATCAAGGGAAAAGAGGATTGTGTATAAAGTAGATGTACCTCTGTGCCAATCTCATGTTGTTGCATTTTTCGTGGAAATCAAATTGTGGCTTATGAAACAATTTATTCTCTTAACAGATAAAGGGGTTGCTGGTAGATTAGTAAGCAGTTGAATTGAAGTAGTACCCTCAGAAGTTGCAGGTTGACTGTTGAAGGTTTTCAACTGGTAGATGGACTTGCTGGATGAGGTATATGTGATCTAATGCATGAGGCACATGCGTTTTCATTTTGTGGGTCTTGTGCAATTTCTGTTATGTATCGTTCTTATCATCCCGGTGGACTTGCACCAGTTGTTGTACAGTTAACTCCAGTGAAAGGCTAACCCATATACAAAACTTAAGAGTGGATGGAGGTGGTGGTGGAGGACGTATTGCTTTTCTAAATTCATTGTTCTAGTGCACCTGTAACAGATGGTTGATCAGTACTGATGTTCCTGAGCTTTGGGATGGAATATTGTTCACTAAAAAGGACTGTGCAATGATCAATATAAAGTTATTTTTTGGGGTGTGGTACATATCTTGTCTAATTAATCTCTGGTGTCCTTATTGGTAATGGGTACTGTTTCTATCTGGGTGACTGTTTTGTTTTGCATGTACTCCAAGTTTGCTTAACCTACTCCATCCTTTCTTGTTCTGCATGTTTACTTAACCTACCCCAGGGTAGGTTTGTTTTCTAAGTTACCTAACCTACCCCATTCAATCTATTGTAATTCCTT
The DNA here is from genome assembly GCF_040938575.1 of Ambystoma mexicanum. Lineage (NCBI taxonomy): Eukaryota > Metazoa > Chordata > Amphibia > Caudata > Ambystomatidae > Ambystoma > Ambystoma mexicanum. The sequence goes on along the minus strand of NC_090930.1, from coordinate 643,228,638 downwards.
AGCATAATTACCCATTTGTATTGTACATTTGTAAGGTGCCTCTAAACAAGTGTTTCCATATGCCACAAGACAAAAAATGGAGTAAGTGGACAAAGGAAAAAAACAACACTAACGGTCATACTAGGCCTTATGGCATTCTGACCGTGCAAGTGTAGTGACAAAAGTGCAAGGGGAGGGTGAAGGATAGGCTAAAAGGGTTGGGACAAGGGAAGGGCGGTGGGGGGAAGTACAAGAGCAAGTACTAAGGGGAGCCACGGAGGGCAAATGCCAGGAGAAACAAGGGGAAAGGGAAACTAGTGTGATCGTCAGGGTGGGCCAGTAGTCTGGGAAGGATGCCAGAGGGCAAGTGCTGGATAGGGGTGCTGGTGTAGACCGGTTGAGGAGGGCCTGGCCCCTGTAAGACTCATAAGGAACAAGGCATCCATCGCAGCGGCAGAGCTACATTAGCATGGGCGTTAAAGATGGAAGGAGCAGGAGAAAAGGAAAGTGTTTGATGTTTCTGGAGTTTAAGGAGATCCGGCTCAGGGCAGAGCTTGAAGAAACATCTGATCTGCAGAGAGTTGGAGCTAGAGGACTGAAGACCTCTAGCAGCAGGGAGGTATTTGGGGAAAGAAAATTAGATGTGGCGAGGTCCCAGACCCTAGAACGCATTGTGGATCATGCAAAGGGTCTTGAATGTGATCCTTGCAGTCATGGGTAGCCAGTGGAGAGATGTTAGGGCTGGAGAGATGGGGTCACTGGGCTTGAGGCCAAGGATAAGTCTTGAAGCCCTATTCTGGATTATTTGAAGAGGGCGGAGGAAGGAAAGAGGCACATTGAGGAAGAGGCTCTTGCAGTTGTCCAGCCTAGAGAAAACCAAAGCTCTGGAGACATTGATCTTCTGGGGAGAGGTGAGGAAAGAAGGAATGCCTCTGCGGAGGTGGAGCTGAAAGTTGGACTTCTTGGCAAGTTCTGTTATATGCGGAGAGAATGAGAGAGAGGAGTTGAAGATGACCCCAAGGTTTTTTTCCTCACAATAGGGTGAGGGGAGGGGCCCTAGGGAGGGTGGCATGAGAGTGGGGAGGGAAACAGGGAGCTGGCATCCCAATGAGAAGGATCTCTGTCTTACTGGCATTAAGGCAGAGATTGTTAGCTGAGCACCCTGCCTGAATTGCAGTCAGGCAGTCAAGGAGGTAGTGGATGGACGTTTAGAGGAGATCTGTGTGTCATCAGCATAGCACTGGAAGTGAGGAAAGAAGTTGGATATCAAGTGGGCAAGGTAGATATTGAAGAGCCACATTGATAGGATAGAGCACTAAGTGACGCCACAGGTAGAGAATGAGCTACTGTAGAGGAACGGGCCCAGTTGCACTGTGGAGGGTTGGTTAGAAAGGAAGGAGGTCAGCCAGGCCAGTGCCCTGTCCTTAATACCTAGGCTATCACAGAGACAATTTATTAGGATGGCCTGGTTGACCATGTAAAAAGCAGAGGAAAGATTGAGAAAGATCAGAACAGAGGGAGAGTTGGAATCTATATACAAGAGTAGGTCATCACGGTGTTCAGGAGAGCGGTTTATGTGCCTCAGGATGTTCTGAAGCCAGACTGGTGGTCATGGAGTCAGCAAGCCGATTCAAAATTCTCCAGGAGTTTGTTCTCACCCAGTTTATATATGTATGTTCATTCATTATAGTAACAGTTTTTATGCTTTTCTTGTACCCCTATTTAGTGAATTTGTGATGGCAATGTACATTATGTTTATAATGAGTCATTTATCAATGGGATAGTCTGGCATCTCCAGTAAGAAGCAAACTGTGGCATAAGCAAGACATTACTCACAGAACTGAAACATTGGGAGCAGTAAAATTGGAACAGGTGTAATTGACAATGCTGCAGTTGAGGGTTCATTCACTGTTGGTGGCGTCCCACTGAAAATTGATGTTTCCAAGCTTTGAAATAGAAGATTTGAAGGTCCATCCATCAGTGTCTTTTTGCACAAGGTGCATACAATTTTCTAAATTTTTTTAAACAGTGTTCTTCAATCTTGAAATATTTTCAACAATGTGCAGTTTTCTTCTTGGAGGTTGTATTTTTGTAGGGTGAAAATGACTGCTAAAAAATGAAAACGTTTTTTTACATACTAGTGTTTCTGCCTGTGTGATTATTTTCTATCCCTTGTTCTCCAAGATTACTCAACCTTCCCAATCCTCTGTCGTGCAACCACTTAGTATAACGTCCTTTGTTTCTTCTCACCCAGTTTGTATATCCCTGTTTGTTTATTGTAGTGGTAGTTTTTAAACCTTTATAGTTAGTGTGTTGTGGTTTTTATCATAGTTGTAGTTTATCCACATCTTGTACATGCCTACATCGTGTATTCATGGGTGCACACATTTTCATTCCTGGAGCCCTTTAATGTGGTGGGGATGGACTGTGAACCTTGTTTTCTATTTTTACAGCTAGAAGGATATTATTGTTTCATCCCTTATCAATATCTAGTGAATCTATTCACTACTTCTGTGCCTCAGAGATTAACTATACTTACACCTCTTTATTCTCATTGACTTTACGTTTATATATATATGGGCTGTTGAATTTGGGAGGCACAGTTAGCTGCAGCAATGACTGAGGAGGTTCATAGTCACGGGTTTGTTGGACCGTACCCATAGCTATAGACCTCAATGTGAAAAAGACTGCTATTTGTAGTGGAAATGGTCATTTTTAATAATGATCTATTAAATAATTATGTATATATGTATAAAAAACATTTAGGAATTATTCCCCCGAAGTATCATTTAGTAACCGCAGCTAGAGAAAATATCAATTAACTCTAGGTGCAGCTATGAATGATTTATTTTAGAAAAATGCTTTGGATGTTATTTCTTTGTATTTGCGTATTTATATATGATGGAAGTTATTTCATTGTTTTAGTGCATTTATATGTGAAAAGTAGTCCTTAAAAGGACTGTTTTGGGGTAAATTGAGTGTGGTATTTTAACACATTTGGAGTGTTCTTTTTATCATCATGTAACTTACAAAACTCCTTTAAACTACCATGGTTACACCACTGTCTATTTTGTCATTCATATTCCATACTTAGTTTAAAAAAAAAAACAATCCTATAGCAGTGTATACATAAAAAAGGGGTGTCATTTGTGTATTGAGGATCGCGCCTAGAAATAGCAATCACTGGGATTGTTTACCCGCAGCTATCCAACACCCACCTCCCTGTGTGTGGCGGTGACACCCGCAGGTGAAAGAGGCACCCTGTACAGCCACGGTTAATAAGCAGTCGACTCACAGCATACATTTTGTAGCTACGATTATACATATTTCTTTTAAAATATATATATACATATCTGAATGGGCCGTCGTCTTGTAAAGATTTTGTAATGTGTTAGAGTAGTTTTTGTGAACAGTTATTGTTAAATTTTGAATGTGTTTTATTCATTAAAAATAAGTATAACTGTAAATAATGTAAGCATGTAAATAAGTACGCAAGCAAAGTTTATTAAATACAGGTTTATTTGGGGGAATGAGGTTGTGGGTTTTCTACTTCCTTAGCCGAATTATGTCTATTACTATTGTCCATGATTTGTCTTTAATTTTCAAAGTTATGAACATTAATTAATAGCTGTTTAATTTCTTTTAATATATCCATGATCAGTTTTATGGGCAGTTCTTGAGGTGCTTCTTGTTTAATTATTCATGAAACTTGAATGACTTCTTCAACTGTTTGAATATACTTCAAATATTTTTAAGAAATTGAAGACATAATACACTTAAACATGTTTTATTGGTTGTGTATACATTTAAACGTAGTTAGATAAACTATGTATGTTTGGTGACTAATATTTGTTCCTTAAGATATTATTGTTAGTCTCATTTATACATAACAATTCTGAATGTTGTGTGTTTTCTTCTGGTTCCTTCTCTGGGCATCTGTTTTAATGTCCTTCCTCTATAGAATATCTTTGCTCCAGCCACTCTATGTCGATTTCTATTGTACTGTAATAGAAATGTTTGTTTGGGGGAAGTTGCCAATAGGATGTCAAGAACCTCTGATGCTGTTCTCTGTTCTATTATCACACCTGTAGTTTTTCTATACATTGAATTTTCTTTGTTTGAGAGTGAGGGGTGGTTTTAGGATAGTGTGCTATTTTTGATGATATTTGTATTGTTTCATTTGATATTTGAAAAATGTTGCCAATTTCTGAAGGTGCTGAATCTCATTTTTCAGATTGGGAGTAATAGTGATGTTGAGGACACTGGTGATGTGCTTTCAAAGCATTAACTCGGAATGTGTTTCTGGTTCTATCATATTATTTTACATGGAGTTTTTGAACTCTCGGCTTATGCTGAAATTGTGGAGAAATATTGTTCACAGGGAGCACAGGTTTTTTTTCTCTTGCGTCTTTGGGAAAAGAAAATGAATAAGTCATCTAAGGAAAGATCACAGAGGAGTTTTCCAGGATTACCACAGGTACCACCAATCCAAAGGGATGTCGTGTATTTTTGACAGGTTCAGCCACGGCTATAACTACCTCCTTAGCCACGGGTATATCATGATATTTCATGGATTTTTACAGTACACAATGTGTTTCTGAATATATGCCCTTATGTGTACCTTTGTGTTGTTTACATTTTTAGACCATGTTAATATGTCTTTTTGAATCTTGGAAAATGTTACGTGTATATGCTGCTGCTGGCGGTTGACCAGACCCATGGCTATCAATGCTCCAATTGGACATTGTACTTTACAGCTGGCTTTGGTGTGAACCAACGCGTTGTACCCTTGGTCACAGCTGTTTGTATTTTTGTGCAATGATCATATTATTTTATGGATGTTTTAGCACAGATTTCTACATGTCTTTCTGTTTGGATGTTCTCACCTCAAGGCATGTGTGATTTGAATTTAAAACCTTTGCAATATATGTTTTTCTGTGCATTGCAAAAATGTGCATGTACCTGCTGTTATGCGCTGTCTCCCAGTGTGACCAGGGTTACAGCCAATGTTATGTTATCTGTCTAATTAAAAACATATATATTTTAATTGTGTTTCTACATGTTCTACAGAGTATTATTTAGAATGATTGATTTGGGGATTATTGACTGAAAGTTTCCAGAAATCAGAGTGTGCAGATTTTTTGTGTTTGGCTATTGGAAGGTCAATTCATACTTTGGAACATCTGAAGGTCAGTGATTGTGTTCTTTTATATTTTGAATGTATAGTATGAATTGTATTTTGAATGTATAGTATGAATTGCTGTTTATGGGTTTGTAATTTAGTACAGTTCATAGGTATTAGTTGGAAAGTAGGGTTTTTTGTATTTTATTTCAGTGTTTTCTGAAGAGTGTTCAAGCAGTAGTACATGTTGTGCTATGGTTATGTGTGAGTAAAACATATTTCCCATTACAGGTTCTTTGTCACTGTTTTGTTTAAGGATTTATTTGATAATTCTCTGATATTGTGGCTTTGGGAATTTTTTGTTTTATCTTTTTATTTGTTAAAATGAATCTGCTGTTTGTATTTAAGAAATATGTGATTAGAAGTCTTAGAGGTTGTTTTGTTAGGGAAGACAATGAATTTTATTTTGAAAAAGTAGAGTGAGTTTTGTTGCATTATGTACCTTAGGTATCCACAGTTTGTACCCTAGGAATATATTTGAAATTGTGTGTAAAATTTCTGACACAGATTTGAAAGTGTATTGCATCCAGAACACCCTGTTTACCATCATTTACAGCACCATTGCATGCAGATGAGCGCAATGTATGTACTAGTCAGAATAAAATTGGTAGTACTTCATAAACAATAAACAACAACCATATTTGATGTCGGGCCTGCAGTGGCCAAAAATACACAAAGTTTCATTGACTTGTTGGTACCTGCATCTATTACCTACTCTGACAGAGCACATTGTTTCATTGGCAGCTGTCGAAGCCGCATAGATTCATATAAAAAGGCATCAGAGGTATTTTCCTTTTCCATTATATTTCCAAAATTGTTCACTCTTAGAAGTACAGGGCACCCAAACGTCATGCTAATTCATTGTGGAGGCAGTGATTTGGTTAATGTAAGGGATGTGTCCTTGCTTTGATGATGAACCAAGACTTGGAAAAATGAATGGAACTTTTTCCTCACAACGTCTTTATCTTTTCCAATCTGACTCACAGGCAAAAATGGATATGGACCACCAGATTTAATGGTAACATTGAAAAGTCACAGAGAAATGTTAATAAAGTAGTTTCAGCATTCATGACAGACCACAACCAATTATTGATTTCAAACAACAATGTACAGTTCTACGTAACCAATTTCTATACACATGATGGAGTACACCTATGCGATGAAGCTAATGCAAAGTTTCTTCATAACATCAATGCAGTACTCCAAATGTGCTAAAGAAACTACACTCTGTGTACCCCAAAACAGTTTACCCAGGACTACATATCACATATAAATTCACAAGTACAATGAAAAAAAATCATAACTTTTTTTATATAACCGCAGCTAGAATTAATTGACTTTTTTATAGAAGTGGTTACAATATGATACTTGGGGGTGCAGGGTCACATAGGTGTTTATACATATATACATATTTATGCAATAGAAAAATCTTAAAAAGTACTCCTTCAAATATATAAAGTGTAATTTTCAGCATGAAGCCCACGGCTACGCTGCGACCAAAGGACGTTGCTGCGGTTGACTGCGCCTCCACAATTCAACACCCCATTGGGCTATACGGCTGCTGCGGTTATACAGATATGTTTTATAAAAATAATGACATCCCTATATTTGTGGTAATTGAATAAGAATAAAGAGGTGGGAGTATAATTAATGTCTCAGGTAGAGAGACTGTGAATATGTTCACATGGATGTAGAAAAAGAAAGATACAATAATATCCCTGTATCAGTAAAAAAAGAAGAAAAAAAACATTAGACAACACACACACTTTCTGAAACACAATTAAATTTTCAAATGTGTATGAACCTCATATCTCATATGTAGATATAGCATGTGTACATACAACACTATTGTTATCTTCACAAATTGTAATCATCAGCTGATCAATGCTAACTTGGTTATGATCTTGACAAATGTTGCTTTCCTTATTTGTGATAATTCATGGTTTCTGCCATTTTACAACTGGTGTGTTTCCAGTGAATATTTCTTATCTTGCAGTGGGACTTGTACTCTGAGGTTATGGCTACATTATGCCAGTTACTGGTAAAGTCTTTTGGTGTTTCAGGTGAAATACACCAAGTACATGGTTTCTGAGAAATTGTGAAGAAAAGTGAAGGAGATGAATTCACAGTGAGTAAGAACGCATTTCAGTTTTTCCACACCAATGCATCAAATGTGATTGCCATTTTCTATATAGGTATGACCTTGCAAATCCTAAGGTTTGGGCATATTTTTCACATCATGTGTACTTGCTGCATCATGAATTGTTAAGCTGTGAATGGTTTCTGTGGAGAATAAGATTAGCTCACTGTTCATAAAGGTTTAGCATCCAAACAATGTACTGTGCCAACCACAGATATATCACAAGCTGACAAACTCAGTGCGCACCCAGTGAAACTCTATTTTGCTCATCTTATTTATGCTATTTCAGCATTGCAATACTATCCCAGATTATTCCAGCACTCCTAGAAGGGTTCAAAATGGGGCATTTTCTTAGTGCAGTACTTGGACCCTAATCTAATCTAAACTTTTAGGCATTAGCCAATGTGCTTTCAAGTCCTTCATTTTGGTTCCTATTTTCTTAAATGCCATTTACCTGATCCATTTGGCATGAAACCCCTAAGGACTTTTGCAGTACCTGGCATACTGTAGCCAAGACCTATGTGTGTAATTGTCTAACCACTTTTCAAGAGGAGAAATGTTTACTGGAAATTTACCAATGCTGATTTACTTTCTGTATAAATTGGCAGGTGCTGTGTGTAACACACAGGTTGGTCTTGTGTGCATGCAATGGTGCTCATAATTATACTACCCATAGTGTTTAAGACTCAATTCAGTGATGCAATATACTTTCAAATCTGTGACAGAAATGCTAGACTCAATTTCACATATAACAGGCTGCAGAATATCCACACGCCACTCGAGATTGGTGAGGAAAAATTAGACTGGGGCGAGTAAGGAATTCTGTGCATATAGAGGTCTGGCCTAGATGTGCACAGTATGTTTATCGATCCATGCATATAAGCCACATACTGCCAAATACAGAGAGTGGGCCAGGATTGTAAGCCTTCAGGAACTTTTAAAAGCAGTCCCTTCATTTATCCATTCCTTTTTTACCATTCTTCTTTCTATATTCTTCCTCAATTTTATCAAGGGATTTTCATCATCCCTTCATTATCATGCTGCACTTTATCTGCATTAAAAATACCCCTCTGCTCAGAGAAGTGCAACACTTCTTTTGGAGAAAAGAATATGTTTATTTATTTATTAATACACGTCTAGTCTCACACCTTTGTCTATACATACGAACAGCAACAACAAAAAACACATACAATTTAAAACCATATTACCACTAAAATCTATAACATTTCACAGACCTTCATTAGGTTAATACAGGGGCTGTCTAATAGACTTGTAGACAGACAATCAAATACAATTAATAAAACACTCCATTAGATAGTAAGTTTAACATTTCAATACACTTCCAGTAAAAATGTAACCATAAAACAAATAAAATTCATATCATCACCCTGCATACAACTATCCCAGATCATGGAAACATCATTACAATCAAACTGGTTATCAAAGGATTTTCAGTAGTGCAATCTGATCAAGATTAGACGCTTGCACTCTACTAGCAGATGTTTAAGTGTTTCTAGCTTAGATTCACCACATAGGTGACACATTCTATCATGCCGCTAAATACCTAGCTTTGCACCTTTGATTTCCAATGCATCACTGAAATTCAGTAAGATGTATTGTTGGAATATCTGCGAGCAAGTGTATGCCATTATATAAAGCAGAGTTGACACTCATTCCATTATACAGTAAATATACCTACCGCTGTTGCTTAGTGTGGACAACTGTATCACATTTTGATCTTTACTATAGGTATTTTTGGTAACTCTCAGCCATCGTTTCATCTCACAATTAATCCTTGACACGGAGTTATTCATATAACCAACAGTCCATTTTTTTTGTTTTATATAGAGACAGGATTTTCCCTAGAGTGCCCATTTTATAACATTGGTCAGTCATCATAAATGCATGAATGTAGTGAACCGCAATAGAAGCGTTGTCTAATGCCTCAATTTTTCATGGCACATCACTGCTTTATAGATGAAATCCGCTTCTATCCCATTAAGTTTAAATTCTAATAATATGTATTCAACTGATACACAGATGGGTAGCAGGGATAATTTGTGCATAATCTTAGCGTTGAATTTTTTTAACCATGGAAGATAGTTGTGGCCCCAAATCTCAATTCCTTATTGAAGCATTGGCAATGTTTTTGCTGTATAAACAGCAAAATCGTATATGCCGAATAGCCCATATTTTTGCCAATAAATACGCTTATCACATTCACTCCCTTCATGCACTTATATTTTATTTCACTCCAATGATAATTCCAGTTTAACTTTTCATCTATGTAAAAACCCAGGTATTTATACACCTGAACTTGTTCAATAGCAAGACCCGCATAGGTCCACCGTGTCTGTTTAAGAGTAAGCCGTTGATCTGAAAAGACCATTGTTTTGCTTTTCGCTTTATTAACAATCAGATAGTTTATTCTTGCATATTCACTTAAAGCATTAAGCATGATTTGCAATACACTAGGGCCATGGTCTAAGAGTAACAGATCGTCAGCATACGCAAGCCAGTTTACTGTGGTTGTGCCTGCTTTGACTGGACAAGTATGCAAGTCTGAGAGATACTTATTCAGGTCTGCAAGATATAGTTTGAAGAATGTAGCCGGTATGATGCACCCCTGTTTTACGCCACAGTGGGTCGGTATAGATTGTGATAATTTCCCTTTCCCATCGAGGCGTACACATACTGAGGTTTCATTGTACAGAAGCATTAGCATTTTTAGTAGCCCAAGAAGAATTTTCCATGCTATTCATTTACGCCACAGTTTGTGGCGATTTACAGAATGGAATGCGGCACTGAAATCAATGTACGTGCAATAGACTTTTTACTGTAATGTTTTTTATCCATGCTATTTCAGAAACAAAATGTATTGATAATTTTCTTTTCTTTGTCCCACGTATCACACTCCAGATCTCTGTGTTATTTTGCATTTTGGCTAGCTTAGCAATTTTCAACCTGTTCTCTTTCACACAATTTCTTTTATGGGCATTTACCCATTTATCGTATGAGTTTTTAATACTTTTAATGTAGCTACTAACTTTCAAAGTATATATCACAGCCACTTGTTTAAGTTTCATTTGTTTTTTCACGTCCACTATCCTTCTATCATATATTTGGTGGTTATTTATCTCCTACTGGACCGCTCAAAGGAAGTTTTATATGCACGCCTGGTGACTAAACTTTCACTTATTTTTATCATCAACAGAGCAAAGGCTGGAGCTAATTCAAGTTAGCTTGTGGAATTCAATGTCCCATACTGCTGTACAAGCACAGGAACTAACTTTACTACTGCCTAGTTTGCCTTTGTCAAGTTCAGCCCACTCCAATGGACACGATTGTTTCCCTCATTGATAAACATGGTTCGATTTTCATCGTACTCGTAAGGGACAGACTGAGCTTGGAGTGGATTTAAAAGAACACAGAGAGGAAAGTGATCACTCTTCTCCCATGGGAAGATGGCCATGTCTGCAATAAGGGAGAGTCTGGTACCATTTACAAAGAAATGATCTATGATGGATGCACACTTATCAGTGACATGGGTATATGCCATCTGATCACCACTCGGGCAATAGCCATTGAATAAATCTTAATTAATATAGTAGCTTGGCCCAAGGTTTGCCTTGGTGATTGGTTGCCGCAGTCTAGCCGGTGCAGAGGTTGCATGGGCATTAGCGTCTAAGTTTCCAATTGCAATTGCTGCATTAAAATCACCCATCAACCACATGGGAAGACGGTGAGAATAGGATTTCATCAGTTTGGACACTACTTTCAAGTTTGCAGCTGTTACAACATAACTAGGAGGGTCATAGATGTGTATGAGTAACACACTCAACTGATGATGAGATGAGATGACTGCTAGAATTGTTTTGGTAGACTCTTTCAGGATTACAATCTGCCAGGGTAATCTGCCAGTCTGCCTTGCAGACCCTTCGTTGCTGTCTACTGCACAGTAATGTGACCATCAAAGTGGACATCTTCAACAATCCAAGTCTCTTGGAGTGCAATAATAGTGAAAGTGTCAATATATGCTACAAGTCCCTCCTCCCCAAACAGATGGACAGACCCACATGTATTCCATAAGCATATCAAACTAGTGTCATTGAGACTGAGATGTGAAATGTTGTTTGAATGCGGTTGGAAGCCATTGCCAGTAGGTTCACTGGGGAAATATTGAGCTGGGTTAGGGTGCCTTCCCAGAGGGCCAGAACAGCTCACCATATTGTGTCTCATGGTTGGGACTACCCTTGAATCACCACGAGCACCTCTTCTCCTTGGCTTCACCTGCAAGCAGATCAATATTTCCCCAGTAAACCATTTTGTGTGTACCAATATGCCCCTACGGTTTGGGAAGGCAGTTGCATTCCCGGCTTTTCAAGCCTAATTGAGCCGGTTGTTATTTCCAGTCATTGCCAGTAACCATCTCCTGGCATGTCTAATGTCTCACCTTTCGGTTGATCAATGGGGTTACTAAGGGGCCAATTCATGGAACAAACGTGCGCCGAAAATCTTCGCGCAAGCAGGCGCAAGCAGGCGCAAGCGGAAAAAAACAGGCGCACGCGCACGTGCGATTCATGGAAGTCCCTGCACGTGTACACCTCGGGATGTGCACCAAACCCGTGCATGGCGCACAAATCACTGCAACATCCCGAAAGGCGTGCGCGACGCGCACAGTGAAAGCGCACAACCTCGGTGCATACACCAGAAAGTGGGCAGGACACGGGGCGTAACGCGCGGAATGGGGAACAACGCGCGAAAATAAGGGCGTAACTGGGGATGTACTGCAGGGAAGCAGACGGAACGCCCACACGCACTCGAACCACACGTATTCATGGAATCGAATAGGGCAAAGCCACGCACAGCCAAAGACACGCAGAAGCTGAAACACGTCCGCCACACGAAGGCAGGCGGTAGAGTCCCAGCGCATCACAAATGTGGCAACATACAGCAATTGGGCCTGTGCGAGTGGGGTACGTGTATTTCGGGGGCGCGCGGGAAGTTACACACGCGATTGAGCGGGGTACGTGTATTTCGGGGGCGCGCGGGAAGTTACACACGCGATTGAGCGGGGTACGTGTATTTCGGGGGCGCATGGGAAGTTACACACGCGATTGAGCGGGGTACGTGTATTTCGGGGGTGCGCGGGAAGTCACACACGCGATTGAGCGGGGTACGTGTATTTCGGGGGCACGCGGAAAGTTACACACGCTATTGAGCGGGGTACGTGTATTTCGGGGGTGCGCGGGAAGTTACACACGCGATTGAGCGGGGTACGTGTATTCCAGGGGTGCACGGGAAGTTCCACACACGATCTTATCAGGGTACGTGTATTACAGGGGTGCGCCGGGAGCAGCACACGTGAATTGCACGTGTGGGTCCTCCCAGGTGTTCGCTCTACACCCTCCAGGGCCCCTGCAGGTGGCTCACACCATAGGGGCCTACCCAGCACATGTCCTGCAGGCACCCCATCCACCATGGCCATGCCCACCAGCCAACCCACATGTCAACTTGGACTACTGCCCACCAACGCATGTCCCCCTGCACCCCCAGCCACCAGGGGCACCCACCACTAGGCCCCCACCCATGTCCAACTCATGTTCCCCACCACCCCCACCCCCCAGCAGTGCAGGGGCACCCACCACCAGGCCCCCACCCATGTCTCCCAGCACCCCCACCCCCCAGCCACCAGGGGCAGCCTCCACCAGGCCCCCACCCATGTCTCCCACCACCCCCACCCCCAGCAGTGCAGGGGCAGCCTCCACCAGGCCCCCACCCATGTCTCCCAGCACCCCCACTCCCCAGCCACCAGGGGCAGCCTCCACCAGGCCCCCACCCATGTCTCCCACCACCCCCACCCCCCAGCAGTGCAGGGGCAGCCTCCACCAGGCCCCCGCCCATGTCTCCCACCACCCCCACCCCCCAGCAGTGCAGGGGCAGCCTCCACCAGGCCCCCACCCATGTCTCCCACCACCCCCACCCCCCAGCACTGTGGGGCACCTGCCAGCAGGCCCCCACCCATGTCCAACTCATGTTCCCCACCACCCCCACCCCCAGCACTGTGGGGCACCTGCCAGCAGGCCCCCACCCATGTCCATCTCATGTTCCCCACCACCCCCACCCCCAGCACTGTGGGGCACCTGCCAGCAGGCCCCACCCATGTCTCCCAGCACCCCACCCCCCAGCCACCAGGGGAAGCCTCCACCACGCCCCCACCCATGTCTCCCACCACCCCCACCCCCCAGCAGTGCAGGGGCAGCCTCCACCAGGCCCCCACCCATGTCTCCCACCACCCCCACCCCCCAGCAGTGCAGGGGCAGCCTCCACCAGGCCCCCACCCATGTCTCCCACCACCCCCACCCCCCAGCACTTATGGGGCACCTGCCAGCAGGCCCCCACCCATGTCCAACTCATGTTCCCCACCACCCCACCCCCCAGCACTGTGGGGCACCTGCCAGCAGGCCCCACCCATGTCCAACTCATGTTCCTCACCACCCCCAGCCCCCAGCAGTGCAGGGGCACCCACCACCAGGCCCCCACCCATGTCTCCCACCACCCCCACCCCCCAGCAGTGCAGGGGCAGCCTCCACCAGGCCCCCACCCATGTCTTCCACCACCCCCACCCCCCAGCACTGTGGGGCACCTGCCAGAAGGCCCCCACCCATGTCCAACGCATGTTCCCACCACCCCCACCCCCCAGCAGTGCAGGGGCAGCCACCACCAGGCCCCCACCCATGTCTCCCAGCACCCCCACCCCCAGCCACCAGGGGCAGCCTCCACCAGGCCCCCACCCATGTCTCCCAGCATCCCCACCCCCCCTAGTCACCAGGGGCAGCCTCCACCAGGCCCCCACCCATGTCTCCCACCACCCCACCCCCCCAGTCACCAGGGGCAGCCTCCACCAGGCCCCCACCCATGTCTTCCACCACCCCCACCCCCCCAGTCACCAGGGGCAGCCTCCACCAGTCCCCACCCATGTCTCCCACCACCCCCACCCCCCAGCAGTGCATGGGCACCCACCACCAGGCCCCCACCCATGTCTCCCAGCACCCCCACCCCCCAGCCACCAGGGGCAGCCTCCACCAGGCCCCCACCCATGTCTCCCAGCACCCCCACCCCCCCAGTCACCAGGGGCAGCCTCCACCAGGCCCCCACCCATGTCTCACACCACCCCCACCCCCCAGTCACCAGGAGCAGCCTCCACCAGGCCCCCACCCATGTCTCCCACCACCCCCACCCCTCCAGTCACCAGGGGCAGCCTCCACCAGGGCCCCACCCATGTCTCCCACCACCCCCACCCCCCAGCAGTGCAGGGGCACCCACCAACAGGCCCCCACCCATGTCTCCCAGCACCCCCACCCCCAGCCACCAGGGGCAGCCTCCACCAGGCCCCCACCCATGTCTCCCAGCACCCCCACCCCCCCAGTCACCAGGGGCAGCCTCCACCAGGCCCCCACCCATGTCTCCCAGCACCCCCACCCCCCAGCCACCAGGGGCAGCCTCCACCAGGCCCCCACCCATGTCTCCCACCACCCCCACCCCCCCCAGTCACCAGGGGCAGCCTCCACCAGGCCCCCACCCATGTCTCCCACCACCCCCACCCCCCAGCAGTGCAGGGGCAGCCTCCACCAGGCCCCCACCCATGTCTCACGCCACCCCCACCCCCCAGCCACCAGGGGCAGCCTCCACCAGGCCCCCACCCATGTCTCCCACCACCCCCACCCCCAGTCACCAGGGGCAGCCTCCACCAGGCCCCCACCCATGTCTCCCAGCACCCCCACCTCCCCAGTCACTAGGGGCAGCCTCCACCAGGCCCCCACCCATGTCTCCCACCACCCCCACCCCCCAGCAGTGCAGGGGCAGCCTCCACCAGGCCCCCACCCATGTCTCCCAGCACCCACACGCCCCAGCACTTTGGGGCACCTGCCAGCAGGCCCCCACCCATGTCCAACTCATTTTCCCCACCACCCCCACCCCCCAGCACTGTGGGGCACCTGCCAGCAGGCCCCACCCATGTCCAACTCATGTTCCCCACCACCCCCAACCCCCAGCAGTGCAGGGGCACCCACCACCAGGCCCCCACCCATGTCTCCCACCACCCCCACCCCCCCAGTCACCAGCCTCCACCAGGCCCCCACCCATGTCTCCCACCACCCCCACCCTCCCAGTCACCAGGGGCAGCCTCCACCAGGCCCCCACCCATGTCTCCCACCACCCCCACCCCCCAGCAGTGCAGGGGCACCCACCACCAGGCCCCCACCCATGTCTCCCAGCACCCCCACCCCCCAGCCACCAGGGGCAGCCTCCACCAGGCCCCACCCATGTCTCCCAGCACCCCCACTCCCCCAGTCACCAGGGGAAGCCTCCACCAGGCCCCCACCCATGTCTCCCACCACCCCCACCCCCCCAGTCACCAGGGGCAGCCTCCACCAGGCCCCCATCCATGTCTCCCACCACCCCCACCCCCCAGTCACCAGGGGCAGCCTCCACCAGGCCCCCACCCATGTCTCCCACCACCCCCACCCCCCAGCAGTGCAGGGGCAGCCTCCACCACGCCCCCACCCATGTCTCCCAGCACCCCCACCCCCCCAGCACTGTGGGGCACCTGCCAGCAGGCCCCCACCCATGTCCAACTCATGTTCCCCACCACCCCCACCCCCCAGCACTGTGGGGCACCTGCCAGCAAGCCCCACCCATGTCCAACTCATGTTCCCCACCACCCCCACCACCCAGCACTGTGGGGCACCTGCCAGCAGGCCCCCATCCATGTCCAACGCATGTCTCCCACCACCCCCACCCCCCAGCGTTGCAGGGGCAGCCACCACCAGGCCCCCACCCATGTCTCCCACCACCCCCACCCCCCCAGTCACCAGGGGCAGCCTCCACCAGGCCCCCACCCATGTCTCCCACCACCCCCACCCCCCAGTCACCAGGGGCAGCCTCCACCAGGCCCCCACCCATGTCTCCCACCACCCCCACCCCCCAGCAGTGCAGGGGCACCCACCACCAGGCCCCCACCCATGTCTCCCAGCACCCACAGCCACAAGGGGCAGCCTCCACCAGGCCCCCACCCATGTCTCCCAGCACCCCCACCCCCCCAGTCACCAGGGGCAGCCTCCACCAGGCCCCCACCCATGTCTCCCACCACCCCCACCCCCCCAGTCACCAGGGGCAGCCTCCACCAGGCCCCCACCCATGTCTCCCACCACCCCCACCCCCCAGCAGTGCAGGGGCACCCACCACCAGGCCCCCACCCATGTCTCCCAGCACCCCCACCCCCCAGCCACCAGGGGCAGCCTCCACCAGGCCCCCACCCATGTCTCCCAGCACCCCCACCCCCCCAGTCACCAGGGGCAGCCTCCACCAGGCCCCCACCCATGTCTCCCACCACCCCCACCCCCCAGCAGTGCAGGGGCAGCCTCCACCAGGCCCCCACCCATGTCTCACACCACCCCCACCCACCAGCCACCAGGGGCAGCCTCCACCAGGCCCCCACCCATGTCTCCCACCACCCCCACCCCCCAGTCACCAGGGGCAGCCTCCACCAGGACCCCACCCATGTCTCCCAGCACCCCCACCCCCCCAGTCACCAGGGGCAGCCTCCACCAGGCCCCCACCCATGTCTCCCACCACCCCCACCCCCCAGCAGTGCAGGGGCAGCCTCCACCAGGCCCCCACCCATGTCTCACACCACCCCCACCCCCCAGCCACCAGGGGCAGCCTCCACCAGGCCCCCACCCATGTCTCCCACCACCCCCACCCCCAGTCACCAGGGGCAGCCTCCACCAGGCCCCCACCCATGTCTCCCAGCACCCCCACCCCCGCAGTCACCAGGGGCAGCCTCCACCAGGCCCCCACCCATGTCTCCCACCACCCCCACCCCCCAGCAGTGCAGGGGTAGCCTCCACCAGGCCCCCACCAATGTCTCCCAGCACCCCCACCCCCCTGCACTGTGGGGCACCTGCCAGCAGGCCACCACCCATGTCCAACTAATGTTCCCCACCACCCCCACCCCCCAGCAGTGCAGGGGCACCCACCACCAGGCCCCCACCCATGTCTCCCAGCACCCCCAGCCACCAGGGGCCGCCTCCACCAGGCCCCCACCCATGTCTCCCAGCACCCCCACCCCCCCAGTCACCAGGGGCAGCCTCCACCAGGCCCCCACCCATGTCTCCCACCAACCCTACCCCCCCAGTCACCAGGGGCAGCCTCCACCAGGCCCCCACCCATGTCTCCCACCACCCCCACCCCCCAGCAGTGCAGGGGCAGCCTCCACCAGGCCCCCACCCATGTCACCCACCACCCCCACCCCCCAGCACTGTGGGGCACCTGCCAGCAGGCCCCCACCCATGTCCAACTCATGTTCCCCACCACCCCCACCCCCCAGCACTGTGGGGCACCTGCCAGCAGGCCCCACCCATGCCGAACGCATGTCTCCCACCACCCCCACGCCCCAGCAGTGCAGGGGCAGCCTCCACCAGGCCCCCACCCATGTCTCACACCACCCCCCAGCCACCAGGGGCAGCCTCCACCAGGCCCCCACCCATGTCTCCCACCACCCCCACCCCCCAGCACTGTGGGGCACCTGCCAGCAGGCCCCACCCATGTCCAACGCATGTTCCCCACCACCCCCACCCCCCAACAGTGCAGGGGCAGCCTCCACCAGGCCCCCACCCATGTCTCACACCACCCCCACCCCCCAGCACTGTGGGGCACCTGCCAGCAGTCCCCCACCCATGTCCAACTCATGTTCCCCACCACCCCCACCCCCCAGCACCATGGGGCACCTGCCAGCAGGCCCCCACCCATGTCCAACTCATGTTCCCCACCACCCCCACCCCCCAGCACTGTGGGGTACCTGCCAGCAGGCCCCCACCCATGTGCAACTCATGTTCCCCAGCAAACATGTCATCACAATCTAGATCCCTGGTCCCTATGGTCAGCCTCCAAATGCAAAACACCCACCCGAGTATTGCATCCACCCACTCATAATTTGCAATTACATCACAGAACACCAATTGCAAGTTCCGAAACAAACACATTTCCCTCACATACACCCAATGGGTGTCAGTGAATCTCAAAACACATATCATGAAATGCATGAAACCAATGAGATACCACACATTGAAGTTCACCAAAAAAAATATGTATTAAAGGAAACATAAATAGAATAAAAAATGAAGAAACAGAAATGTGAATGTACAAAAATGAAAAGAAGCATGTCCGTTAAAAAAAGCAAAACCAAAAATAAAATTCCAAAGTAATGTTGTCCAAAGTCAATGTCCACAAAACAAAATCCAATGGGAAATAAAAAAGAAAGCCATTGCTCCATGGTTAAAAAGTGAAAAAAAAATACAATCCAACTGTGAACTATGTACCTGGGAACAAGCCAGGATCCATTATCCCAACACAATAAAGGAAACCTATCTAACTACACTAACTAATAAAATAAACTATATACAAAAATGTGGCCAATGTCCGAAAGGTCCAAATAAAATAAAAACAAAAATGAAACCTAACACTACCTACATAACTATGTACAAGGGCAGCGGGCTAGTTTCACGGCTCACTTGTGGATGACCCGGGCCAGGGCATCATCGAACTCCTCCTCAATGTCCCGGAGGCGGTCCTCCTCCATGGCCCCGAGGGTCCGCAGGGCCGTCGACGTCTCCACCTCCAAACCCCTGCGGATTGCCTCGAGGCACTCGGCCCGCCTCAGGGCCCTCCGCATGGAGTTCTCCGCCCTGACCATTGTGAGCCGTGCCTCTTCCGCCCGCTGCCGCTCCGCATCTATGGCGTGGCCCAACCGCTGCCACACGGAAGACACTCTCTGTCCTGGGTCCTCCTGCCCTCCGGCCGATGCCTGCCCCTCCGATGTTGAAGGCCCCGAGCCTTCATGGCTCCCACCACGTTGCTGCTGCTGCTGTGCCTCTGCCCGTGCACTGCCTCCTGCTGCCTGCACATCCTCCGCCGGCTGGGGTGCAGTCGTAGATGTGGCCACCCCTGCTGGACGTCCGACTCCCGACTGTGGCAGGGATGCCTCCTCCACCAGCCTGGCCGCACCGTCAGAGGCAGCTCCACAGGGCACCCAGGTGACTGATGGGTGGGAAGATGGCACAGAGGATGACTGGCGCATAGGGGGTCCATTTGAGGAGGGGGTCGGAGCAAGCCCCATCAGACGGAGGAATCCAGCCTGGGTGACCTGTCCCAGCAGGCTGATGTGGTCAACGAGCCATTCGAGATGACTTGCAGTCTCTTCATGAAAAGACTGCAGGTCACCTCGCATGGCCCGTTGACGCAACGCCACACCAGCCAGGACAGGCTCAACCCGGACCTGGATAGCCACGTCCGCAGGCAGAGGAAGGCCAGTTGACCTGAGCTCATCCCCTGCCTGAAAACGGGTCTGGACGTAGGCATCCCTGCTGGTGCAAGATGATGCAGGGACAGGATCAGGGACAGGATTGCACACAGGCACCTCCGCGGCAGCCTGTGCTGCCTCCTGTCCCTGGTCCTGCACTGCACCACTAGCACCAGTGGGATCCCCACCTCCAGACCCCGTCTCTGGTGCTTGCACGGCCTCCTCCTCCACCAAACCCCCCACCAACCTGGATGACTCCGTGCCATCTTCCCCTGTTGGGCCCTGTGGGGTCCCAGCTGCCCCTTCTGCTGTCGAGGACTCCAACTCCAACCTCCGCCTCTTGGACCTCCCCCCGGCAGCTGCGGCCTGGGACGCCGCACCGGACTCCTCACTCCCCGACGAGATGACAACATGGGAGGGGAGTCGGGCCTTGCGTCTCCGGCTGGCGGTGGGATCCCCGCCGCTGTGCTCCACAGCACCTTCTCCGCCCTCTTCATCAGTTAACGCTGCAGACAAGGAGAAACAAATCACAGGCATCAGGGTACTGAACAATGGACACATACACACATGACAGTTGTACATGAGTGGCATTGGCAAACCTCAGACATGTCATCACAATCCGCAACACACATGTCATTACAACTCGCACACATGAGCCATACCAAAGCCATATCGCAACTGCCACCACCATCCATACACATACAACAGCATGAGCAGCCAAAGGTGAGCCAGACATCACATGCAACACAGGAAGTGCACCACACATGTACACACACCACCACACTTGCATGCATGTGTACACCTCTGCCAAGTGTCGCAGTGTTCAGACGGGCATCCATGTCACATCTGCCAATCAGGCTTCCACATACCGCTGTCACATGCATCCATGTTGCATCACTGTTGCACCCTTGTCAAATACACACACATGCACATGTACACAGTGCTGATACATGCACCAAAAAAACAACATACATGCGTGACATCACAGACATGTCTACTTACATACACATTCATCCAAACATGTGTGCCCACACAACTGCATTTGGCATGCAAGCCTACACACACAAGCACCATCCATGTCTCACACATTACAGCCCTCGCATGTGTCAGCCCCACGGCCCTGTACACCCCCACCCATACTCGACCCCATACAAACAGATGTGCAACCTGCACACTACTGAATAATCACCACACGCACTGCTCACAATCAGGATGCATGTACACTCACTGCTCGACTCCAGACGGGTCTGCTTCTCAAGGACCTGGACGTGGAGCGCTGGGGATATGCGTTCCAGGACCCTCATCTGTTCTTCCGACAAGTGGCCCCGGCGCCCCTTGGCATCCGCTGCCTTCAAGAGGCGCCGGGCCTTGTTCAGGGTCCTGGACCTGAAGTCCTCCCAGCGCTTCTTGACATGTTGTAAGTCGCGGACTGCCACCCCCTCCGCGTTGATGGCAGTCACTATGTCAGTCCAGATCCGAGTCCGTCCTTCCTTGTCGGCGCAGGAACTTCCGAAGAGGGCATCATACTGCCCCACGACTTGCTCCACCAGGACACCAACTTCGGTGGCACTGAAGCTGGTGCCCCTCTGCCTCTATGGCCGGGGGTTGTCAGTGGTCCCAGATGGTGTTTGCCTGGACATGACAGCCCCAGAGGCAGGAGTGGGTGGGCAACTGGGTACTGGGGCTGGGCTGTGGAGCGATGGAATCCCAGTCGGGAGTCTTCGGTTCCAGCAGGGGTGGTCACAGCAACAGCACCCCTGGCTGATGTGCAGGCAGCAAATGGCAGGGTACGTGGGCAGCAGGCAGACAGGCAACAGCAGATGGCAGGTGGGAGCGTGCTCGGGGCTCTGGGGGGCAGTAGTTCGGCCTTCTGGGCAGGAGCGTGGTCTTCCGTGTGCTTACGCGTGGCCAGCTTGATACGGAGTGATTTGGCACGTGAAAAATCTGCATGTCAGCGTGTAATTCGAGGAAAGACCCTTAGCGCGTAAGCGCGTCTGCACGCATACGCATTTTCATTGGACAGAAGGCCCCTCAAGCGCAAGCGCCCCTGTGACGTGACGCGTACAGACGTGCATGGGCATTTCAGCGCGCGTGAAAAACTGCACGTCCGCGTGTAATACAAGGAAAGGGCCCATGCGCGTAAGCGCGAGTGAAAAACTGCATGTCCGCATGTAATACGAGGAAAGGGCCCATGCGCGTAAGTGACGTGACACGCGCGTGCGTTTTCCTCAGCACGGGTTAAAGGTGAGAGGGCCCAGCAGTTCGCTGTACGTGCCTTTCGTGGAGACCGACGTGTGTTGCTGCTTCCTGTTGTTTCGCGCGCCATAACAACTTCACAGCTATCAAGGACGTATCTCTTCTTTTGGCAGGGGTATTGGCTACGCGTGTTTTTCTGCATCGCGCTAGTCAGACGGTGAGTCGCACACGCTCTTTTTCCCACTGCGGGTGCCCCTGTGTATCGCACCCATTTTCGATGTCATAGTAGCCTGCGTGTCCCACGCATACGCGTTATTTGTGTTACTGGGTGCCACCGCGTACTGCGGGAGGTTGAATCCACGCACGTAGGCTGCAGGGTTGCGTGCACGGTTTTACTGCAGTTTTGGGGTGCCTGAGCGTTGCGTGACCCGTCACCACATCACCGGGGTCACATACAGCCTTGCAGGTGCAGGGGGCTGTTAACATCTTGCTTCCCACCCCCTTCACCCCAATTGCCCAGGTCAATTGTGGTGAACACCTCCCATTGGCACCATCTGTGCCATGGTTGGGAGGCCACCAAAGGTGAGGGGTGCCTCAGCTGGGCGTTCTCCTCGTGGCGGGCGTGGTCGGGGACGTGGCCGTGGTGACCAGGGAGTAGGGGGACTCTAGGGTGTCCAGGGCAGCCACAGAGGGGGAAGAGGCAGGGGTGCGCCACTTGAGCACTATGTTGTGCCATGTGTCGGTGCAGCCATGCCACCACCCCCTGTGGTTCCAGGGGATGCAGCTCCTGCATCTGGCACTGGCACCCATATGACCTGGCAGTCCATTCCATCGACTGCCACGGGCCCAAGGGTAGTGCAGGTGCAGCTGTGGACACCGCCACCCAGGCTCAGGGTCTGCCAGCGCAGGCTGCGTTGGCACTTGAAGAGCCCTTGGTAGATCTCCAACAGGCCAGGGGGGAAACCATAGGGGCAGGACAGGCTTCTCAGACCAAGACACATGTCCCTGGGGCAGTCATGTCATCTGCTGCCCCGAACAGCCGGGTGTTGGCAAGTGCAGGGGCAGAGGCACCCAACAGCACCCCGGTTGTGAGTCTGCCAACCAGGACCGTTGCGGTCAATGACCCTGCCAAAGCTGATGTTGCTGCGCAGGGTCCATTAGTGGGCACCCAGCTGCCACTGACACAAATCAGGCCTTTGGTCATCCCTCCACCTGCCACTCCCTTGGCTCAATCCACCGAACCCACTGGCCATACTGGTCAGGACGGCATTAGCCAGCCAGGGTCTGCGCCACTGTCCAAGAGGAGGAAGGTTGCACTTGCAGCACAGGCTGGGACCCCACACACAGCCACGACCTCCTGCACGTCGAGGAAGAAGCCTTTCTGTAAGCAGGAACTGGACTTCCTTGTGGACTACATGCGGGGCCACAGCCGTGACATGCTAGTGGGTGCCAATAGTCAGACTATGGCTGCCCAACGTGACACCCACTGGAAGCATGTTGCGGAACATGTCAGTTCATTCGGCCATGAGGTGCGCACGGCGCAGGAGTGCAAAAAGCGTTGGAATGACATCAAGCGCAGCACTAAGGCCAAGCGTGCCTCAAATTACAACTTGACTCTGGTGACTGGCGGTGGGCCTGCACCAGAGGAGGAAGAACTCACTCCGCATGAGGCTCTCGTTGCGGAGTTCATACCACCTGAATTGGTCGAAGGAGTGGGAGAGATGCTGGACTTGGATGCCCAGTCCAGTGAGTGTTGATGCGTGTTTGTTGAGGACGTGTGTGTTGTGCTGTGGCATGTCTGGTGCTGTGTGACTTGTGTTGACACCCCTAGTGGGGATGATTTAGGTGTCATTGTCCACTGTTCAGCTTTTGCTAGATGGGGTGTGTCATGATTAATGTGGACATTGATTGCTATGCATTGTGTAGTATGTTTCATATCTTTCCTGTACATGGGCTTGTTGCAATTCATGCTGTAGATAGTGTTCCACACTTTGGAGGTGAAAGACAGACTGATGGTGTGATTTGTGATGTGACTCTCTGACATGGTCATGTAATGAGATGCCTGATGAGACACACACAGATGACTTTGAAGCATTAATCATGTGTTTCATGCCCTTTCTGCAGGGGGATGAGCCTCCAGAGCACCTTTGCCAGCAGACATGGCCCATTGGACGACGGAATTCTGGACCCGTTTGTTGGTGCCCACATGTACATGTGTGCACAAGCAGAGGCACAGTGATTGCAGACCCACATCCTAGAACTGCTGACATGTTCCAAGGAACTCCAGGCAAGGTGAGCATCACAGGGAGGCCACGACACAGCAAAGCTTGCACCAGGCGAGTTGCACATGCAGGCTTAGTCACAGCACTGAGGGTGAGCTTAGACGAATATTGGTGTTGAAGCACACAATGCAGCTCAGATGTGTTTGTGGACTGATGGCTGTTGATAGTAGGTTTGTCTGGGACACATGCAGGGGCAGGAGCACATACCCTCCGGTACACCAAGGTCCATTGAGGCACTTGTATCAACCATGTAGCCTTCCGAGACATGGAAAGGGGCAGCTCACAGGGACATACAGCAAGGGACATACTCGGGTGCAGTGCATGTCTTTTCCACGTACTTCATGATAAATGCACTGCCAACTTTGTTTCGGTCATGGTGGTACGCAACTTGCTCTGTAGTCATGGCTTGCTATATGGGTCTGTCTGCTTACCCAGGGAACATTGCATGTTGTGTGAATTGTGACACATTGGTGTTCCATTTGCCAAGCACCCACCAGCGGCTGCCTTACTGCATTGACTGTGTATGACCCGTCACAGGGGAATTGTTATATATGGGTACGAAGCATCTACACCAGATTGTCTGTTTGTAGAGTAGTTTGTTGCTATGGGGCATGTTTGGTGTTGTGTTTTTGTGTAATTGGCACGTACAGGTTGTTGACTGTGGCTCTCTTTGCAGCATTGCAGTGCTCCTGTAACCGGACCTGAGAGTGCGCAGGCAGGAGGCCAGCACTCAAAACCAGAGCTAAGTGTCTTGTTGTTTTTCTTACGAACTGCTCTGCATAGGCTTGCTGGGGAGTGTACTGATGCATGGATGTATGGGTGGTTCAATTTGGTATGTTTTTTTCTCCCTAATCACCCGTGATCCTATGCAATTTTGAAACCTGTACCCTCTACCCGGTGTTCCTGCTTCCCATGCCTATCCAAGCAACGTTCCCTGACCCTCTTACCCCACTGGGGTTGCGGATGCCTGTGTAAGCCCCAAACTTGCAGGTGCCAAAACCCTAGAGGGGGTGGTTGGTTCGTACCACTCCTGAGCCTGGACTACAGAAGGCCATGACAATGATGTCCAAGTTTGTTTGGATTGTGTATGTGTTCATGCAGGTTGTACATTTTCGTGCATTCCCTAGTTTCATGTGTCATTCCTCCTCCCCTCTCCTGCTACTCATTCCAGTCATCCAGTGTGTCAACACCTGTCCCGACTGCATATCCCTAAACCTCATTCCCCACCAGGGTCTCAGGGGCCTGTGTGAGTTTGACCTTGCAGGCACCCGGGATATGGTGGGGGTGGTTGTTTCGTGACACTCCCGCGCCTGTACAGGGGACCTGTGACAGTACACATCCATTCATGGTGCATCAACCTATGTCATGTACCACACATGTCTCACATCCTGTCGTGACATTGTTTTGCTGTGCTACCTTGGTTGTTGCATCATTGTGGTAGTACTTGGCCTTTCTGAGGTACTGCTACGTCAAGTCATCTACTGGAGGGTGTTCGGGTTCGTTTTTATGCCTTGGATTTTGTAATTTTGGAAATGAGTGTGGATTCTGAGGGTTCAGGCATCTTTTTACACACAAGGTGGGAGATGGTGACGAAGGGTAAAGGTGATCCTGTGGCCAGGTGGAATTGAGGTTTGGAGGCTCCATGACCCAGGTGCAGTTGTTCAGTGGGTCATGGTCATTTGTGAGGGAGGGGGGGGTTGTTGTTGATAGTTGCCTTGCCCTGCAGTGTGATGGGAACTCTGGCATAGTAATGGTTGTATCCTATGTACATGTTGTGTTCTGCTGATCAATGCCTGTTCATGTGTTGTGTTTTCCTTTCAGGTGCGAGGGGATAGTTGTGGTTTGACATGCTGGGGTGTAAACATGGTGGATGTTCACATGTGATGTGTAGGGAACACTGATGGTCACTTGAGTGCACATGCATATGTGGAGTGCATGTCCTTGCAGAACCACACACTTGCACTCTGATGCACTACATGTACTCCCACCCTTGCATATCCACGTGTACGCTGTTTGCCTTCTGGTGCCCACTGTGTCCCGGCAGCACATGTTCTGTGACCGATCATGGATCCAGTACATGCCTAATTTGATGTTTGACGTGGTCTGTCACTTAGATGTGATGCTCAGGGTGTGCATCACACACAATGGCTGTTCACTGTGCTGTGCGCTGAGCAGTGTGATGCAGGAGTAGGACACTGCACACATGAGCTGCAGTGTTGATTTTGCAATGCATAATGTGCATGTAGACAGGCATTCATTGTGATGTTACGTCTACGACTGTTGTAATGCATTTGGAAATGACTTATTTTGGGTGGGAGATTTTGTTGGTCTGTCATTTCATCTTATTCCGGGTCAGGCAGCAGTGTCCGATGCCAATGTACATTTAGGACATGGCAATGTGTACCTTATCGTTACTGCATTGGTGTATGGGTATTGCTTGCCATGTCATGTTGATGTTTGGGAGGGTTTGAGTGACATGACAGTGATGGCCATGGCCTGTTTTGCAGGTGTGTGTGATGCACAACTTGCATGTCCGGGTCATCCGCTTCTCAGAGCAACTAGCTGGGGGTAGATTTCTCTCCGCAGCAGGGCCCTCCCCCTGGAACAGACTTCCGGCCTGACTTGAACTTGAGGGGAACCATCTCCAGTTCTGGAAGCACCTCAAGACCTTCCTCTTTGCTTCTGCTTACTGTCTGCCTCTCCCTTGCAGAATTCTCCACTGGAACTGCACAGGAGCTGCAACTGGGCCACTCTCACCGACCTCGGTCCCTGGCCCAGCCACTATCCACTTGCACTGCCTCCCTGGCAACCCCTGCACTGCAGTACTGTCTCTCTATCCCTACAGCCCTCCCTTCCCAGCACTTGTCTGCACTTACCTTTGTAGTTGCCACCAGGCGACCTATGTATTATTTTTTTGGGCTACTTCCCCTGTACTGGTCTCCCCCCCCACCCTTCCCCTTGCACTTTTCCCATTCCCCCTACCCCTGCACGATCTCAATGACAGCTGGCCTAGTAGTACCGTTCTCTGTGTTCCCTTGTTCCCCCCTCCCTGCCTCATTGCGCCTTGGAATACTTGTGTATGGCCCATATCATGTCATATGTCATATGTGTGCCTTTTGGTCACACAGGATAGCTTGTGTTTAAGTAGCTAGGGATGCAGACGATGTGGCACTTCCATGGCAACTATCTCAGGGTGGTAGGGTTGTGACAGTTGACTGTCTCTTTGTCATCATCGATTGTCACCTGGTATGTGCCAGGCCTGTGTGCACTCCGCAGGGGTGGGAGTTTAGGTGAAAAATGTGGCCACAAGCTGGGTCCGGGCTTCCTCGCCACGTGCCCTGTCCCCTCCCACGGGCAGCGCCTGTGCCTGTGGTTGGGGATGTGGGGGCACCACCATGTCCACCGGGACGCCCTGCCGTGTTGCAACATTGTGCAGGACACATGCTGCCACAATGATCCTGCACACTACTGGTGGTGCATAGAGTAGTTGCCCAGCAGAGCGGTCAAGGGAGCAGAAACGTGACTTGAGCACTCCGAATGTGCGCTCCACTATGCCCCTGGTTGCAATATGGGCGGCGTTGTATCTTACCTGGGGTGGTGTGGTGGGGTTCCGGATTGGCGTCATCATGTGGTTGCTCAGAGGGTAGGCACTGGCCCCTGGGGAGGTGATAATAGTTGAGATTATTAGGGTTTGGATATTTTTCTGTGTGTGACATTTGTACTGACCTAGGAGCCATGTGTCGCCATGCTGCCCAGCTTCCAGGGCCCGGCTCAGGGCGGGCATTCTGTATATGAAACTGTCATGGGTGGAGCCAGGGTAGTTTGCATAGACAGAGGTGATGATTCCCTTTGCATCACATACCACCTGTACATTGATGGAATGCCAGTGCTTGCGGTTTCGGTAGATGTGCTCAATGGCCCTAGGTGGACGTAGGGCCACATGGGTGCAATCTATGGCACCAAGCACTTTGGGGAAGTGTGCCACCCTGAAAAAATCCAGGACAACGGCCTGCCTTTCTGCGGGTGTTCTGGGCATGTATATGTGCCTGCGCACTGAGGGGCGCGCTGTCATGATTGCCAGTATCTGGTGTAGGCAGTGTGACTGTGTGGCCTGTGAGACCCCCCCCACTATGGCAGTGGTCCGCTGAAATGACCCAGTGGCCAAAAAATGCAGGACATTGAGCAGCAAGGGGCTCAATGCTTGGGAGCAAAGGGTGGGGGATGTGAGGTCATCTCCCCACTACCTGACCAGGTCTAGGATGATATGGGGTGGAAACCTATACCTGCCATAGACCTGGTCGTCAGGCATCCCAAAAAGGCTTGTCCGTGGTGCGAAAATGCATGCCCTGGCTATTCTCCTCCTCCTGCGGTGTCCCACGATCAGTGCAGCGACAAATGGGGCATTCATCGTAGCTGTATATACGCGTTTGTTGTTTGCGTGCACTTTTATGCTGTGCGCGGGGACGGCTCCGCCTGCCTTGGTGTGGGCGGACACGTTGAGGCCTGTGCATGTCTTTTGCCGTGCGCGGGTTTCCCGTATTCGGCTACGGTCCGAGTGTCATCGCGTGTGATCGGAGGGGAGTGAGCGTACACGCAACTGGCCTGGGTACGTGTGTTTCGGGGTGCGTGGGAAGTTCCACACGCGATTAGCCTGGGTACGTGTGTTCCGGGGTGCCGGGAACTTTCACACGCGATTGGTGGAAAGCCACGTGTGTTCTGTCATCACGTGCAATGAGGGAAACACCTGCGCGCGTCACGTTACAGACGCGCTCACGCGCTAAGGGCCTTTGGTCCAATGAAATCGCATATGCGTGCTGCCGTGCATACGCGCTAAGGGCCTTTCCTCGTATTACACGCGGATGTGCAGTTTTCCACGCGCGCTTACGCGCATGGGCCTTTTCCTCGTATTACATGCGGACGTGCAGTTTTTCACGCGCGCTGAAATGCCCATGCACGTCTGTACGCGTCACGTCACAGGGGCGCTTGCGCTTGAGGGGCCTTCTGTCCAATGAAAATGTGTATGCGTGCAGACGCGCTTACGCGCTAAGGGCCTTTCCTCGAATTACACGCTGACGTGCAGATTCTTCACGTGCCAAATCACTCCGTATCAAGCTGGCCACGCGTAAGCACACGGAAGACCACACTCCTGCCCAGAAGGCTGAACTACTGCCCCCCAGAGCCCCGAGCACGCTCCCACCTGCCATCTGCTGCTGCCTGACTGCCTGCTGCCCACATGCCCTGCCATTTGCTGCCTGCACATCAGCCAGGGGTGCTGTTGCTGTGACCACCCCTGCTGGAACCGAAGACTCCCGACTGGGATTCCATCGCTCCACAGCCCAGCCCCAGGACCCAGTTGCCCACCCACTCCTGCCTCTGGGGTTGTCATGTCGGGGCAAACACCATCTGGGACCACTGACAACCCCCGGCCAGAGAGGCAGAGGGGCACCAGCTTCAGTGCCACCGAAGTTGGTGTCCTGGTGGAGCAAGTCCTGGGGCAGTATGATGCCCTCTTCGGAATTTCCCGTGCCGACAAGGAAGGACGGACTCGGATCTGGACTGACATCGTGACTGCCATCAACGTGGAGGGGGTGGCAGTCCGCGACTTACAACATGTCAAGAAGCGCTGGGAGGACTTCAGGTCCAGGACCCTGAACAAGGCCCGGCGCCTCTTGAAGGCAGCGGATGCCAAGGGGCGCCGGGGCCACTTGTCGGAAGAACAGATGAGGGTCCTGGAACGCATATCCCCAGCGCTCCACGTCCAGGTCCTTGAGAAGCAGACCCGTCTGGAGTCAAGCAGTGAGTGTACATGCATCCTAATTGTGAGCAGTGCGTGTGGTGATTATTCAGTAGTGTGCAGGTTGCACATCTGTTTGTATGGGGTCGAGTATGGGTGGGGGTGTACAGGGCCGTAGGGCTGACTCATGCGAGGGCTGTAATGTGTGAGACATGGATGGTGCTTGTGTGTGTAGGCTTGCATGCCAAATGCAGTTGTGTGGGCACACATGTTTGGATGAATGTGTATGTAAGTAGACATGTCCGTGATGTCACGCATGTATGTTGTTTTTGGCTGCATGTATCAGCACTGTGTACATGTGCATGTGTGTGTATTTGACAAGAGTGCAACAGTGATGCAACATGGATGCATGTGACAGCGGTATGTGGAAGCCTGATTGGCAGATGTGACATGGATGCCCGTCTGAACACTGCGACACTTGGCAGAGGTGTACACATGCATGCAAGTGTGGTGGTGTGTGTACATGTGTGGTGCACTTCCTGTGTTGCATGTGATGTCTGGCTCACCTTTGGCTGCTCATGCTGTTGTATGTGTATGGATGGTGGTGGCAGTTGCGATATGGCTGTGGTATGGCTCATGTGTGCGAGTTGTAATGACATGTGTGTTGGGGATTGTGATGACATGTGTGAGGTTTGCCAATGCCACTCATGTACAACTGTCATGTGTGTATGTGTCCATTGTACAGTGCCCTGATGCCTGTGTTTTGTTTCTCCCTGTCTGCAGCATCAACTGATGAAGAGGGCGGAGAAGGTGCTGTGGAGCACAGCGGCGGGGATCCCACCGCCAGCCGGAGACGCAAGGCCCGGCTCCCCTCCCATGTTGTCATCTCGTCGGGGAGTGAGGAGTCCGGTGCGGCGTCCCAGGCCGCAGCTGCCGGGGGGAGGTCCAAGAGGCGGAGGTTGGAGTTGGACTCCTCGGCAGCAGAAGGGGCAGCTGGGACCCCACAGGGCCCAACAGGGGAAGATGGCACGGAGTCATCCAGGTTGGTGGGGGGTTTGGTGGAGGAGGAGGCTGTGCAAGCACCAGAGACGGGGTCTGGAGGTGGGGATCCCACTGGTGCTAGTGGTGCAGTGCAGGACCAGGGACAGGAGGCAGCACAGGCTGCCACGGAAGTGCCTGTGTGCAATCCTGTCCCTGATCCTGTCCCTGCATCATCTTGCACCAGCAGGGATGCCTACGTCCAGACCCGTTTTCAGGCAGGGGATGAGCTCACGTCAACTGGCCTTCCTTTGCCTGCGGACGTGGCTATCCAGGTCCGGGTTGAGCCTGTCCTGGCTGGTGTGGCGTTGCGTCAACGGGCCATGCGAGGTGACCTGCAGTCTTTTCATGAAGAGACTGCACGTCATCTCGAATGGCTCGCTGACCACCTCAGCCTGCTGGGACAGGTCACCCAGGCCGGATTCCTCCGTCTGATGGGGCTTGCTCCAACCCCCTCCTCAACTGGACCCCCTACGCGCCAGTCGTCCTATGTGCCATCTTCCCACCCATCAGTCACCTGGGTGCCCTGTGGAGCTGCCTCTGACGGTGCGGCCAGGCTGGTGGAGGAGGCATCCCTGCCACAGTCGGGAGTCGGACGTCCAGCAGGGGTGGCCACATCTACGACTGCACCCCAGCCGGCGGAGGATGTGCAGGCAGCAGGAGGCAGTGCACGGGCAGAGGCACAGCAGCAGCAGCAACGTGGTGGGAGCCATGAAGGCTCAGGCCTTCAACATCGGAGGGACAGGCATCGGCCGGAGGGCAGGAGGACCCAGGACAGAGAGTGTCTTCCGTGTGGCAGCGGTTGGGCCACGCCATAGATGCGGAGCGGCAGCGGGCGGAAGAGGCACGGCTCACAATGGTCAGGGCGGAGAACTCCATGCGGAGGGCCCTGAGGCGGGCCGAGTGCCTCGAGGCAATCCGCAGGGGTTTGGAGGTGGAGACGTCGATGGCCCTGCGGACCCTCGGGGCCATGGAAGAGGACCGCCTCCGGGACATTGAGGAGGAGTTCAATGATGCCCTGGCCCGGGTCATCCACAAGTGAGCCGTGAAACTAGCCCGCTGCCCTTGTACATAGTTATGTAGGTAGTGTTAGGTTTCATTTTTGTTTTTATTTTACTTGGACCTTTCGGACATTGGCCACATTTTTGTATATAGTTTATTTTATTAGTTAGATAGGATTCCTTTATTTTGTTGGGATAATGGACCCTGGCTTGTTCCCATGTACATAGTTCACAGTTGGATTGTATTTTTTTTCACTTTTTAACCATGGAGCAATGGCTTTGTTTTTTATTTCCCATTTGATTTTGTTTTGTGGACATTGACTTTGGACAACATTACTTTGGAATTTTATTTTTGGTTTTGCTTTTTTTAACGGACATGCTTCTTTTCATTTTTGTACATTCACGTTTCTGTTTCTTCATTTTTTATTCTATTTATGTTTCCTTTAATACATATTTTTTTTGGTGAACTTCAATGTGTGGTATCTCATTGGTTTCATGCATTTCATGATATGTGTTTTGAGATTCACTGACACCCATTGGGTGTATGTGAGGGAAATGTGTTTTTTTCGGAACTTGCAATTGGTGTTCTGTGATGTAATTGCAAATTATGAGTAGGTGGATGCAATACTCGGGTGGGTGTTTTGCATTTGGAGGCTGACCATAGGGACCAGGGATCTAGATTGTGATGACATGTTGGCTGGGGAACATGAGTTGCACATGAGTGGGGGCCTGCTGGCAAGTGCCCCACAGTGCTGGGGGGTGGGGGTGGTGGGGAACATGAGTTGGACATGGGTGGGGGCCTGCTGGCAGGTGCCCACAGTGCTGGGGGGTGGGGGTGGTGGGGAACATGAGTTGGAGATGGGTGGGGGCCTGCTGGCAGGTGCCCCACAGTGCTGGGGTGTGGTGGGAGACATGGGTGGGGGCCTGCTGGCAGGTGCCCCACAGTGCTGGGGGGTGGGGGTGGTGGGGAACATGAGTTGGACATGGGTGGGGGCCTGCTGGCAGGTGCCCCACAGTGCTGGGGGGTGGGGGTGGTGGGGAACATGAGTTGGACATGGGTGGTGGCCTGCTGGCAGGTGCGCCACAGTGCTGGGGGGTGGGGGTGGTGGGAGACATGGATGGGGGCCTGCTGGCAGGTGCCCCACAGTGCTGGGGGGTGGGGGTGGTGGGGAACATGAGTTGGACATGGGTGGGGGCCTGCTGGCAGGTGCCCCACAGTGCTGGTGGGTGGGGGTGGTGGGGAACATGAGTTGGACATGGGTGGGGGCCTGCTGGCAGGTGCCCCACAGTGCCGGGGGTGGGGGTGGTGGGAGACATGGGTGGGGGCCTGGTGGTGGGTGCCCCTGCACTGCTGGGGGGTGGGGGTGGTGGGGAACATGAGTTGGACATGGGTGGGGGCCTGCTGGGGTGGTGGGGAACATGAGTTGGACATGGGTGGGGGCCTGCTGGCAGGTGCCCCACAGTGCTGGGGGGTGGGGGTGGTGGGGCACATGAGTTGGACATGGGTGAGGGCCTGCTGGCAGGTGCCCCACAGTGCTGGGGGGTGGGGGTGGTGGGGAACATGAGTTGGACATGGGCGGGGGCTTGCTGGCAGGTGCCCCACAGTGCTGGGGGGTGGGGGTGGTGGGAGACATGGGTGGGTGCCTGGTGGAGGCTGCCCCTGCACTGCTGGGGGGTGGGGGTGGTGGGAGACATGGGTGGGGGCCTGGTGGAGGCTGCCCCTGCACTGCCGGGGGGTGGGGGTGGTGGGAGACATGGGTGGGGGCCTGGTGAAGGCTGCCCCTGGTGACTGGGTGGTGGGGGTGCTGGGAGACATGGGTGGGGGCCTGGTGGAGGCTGCCCCTGCACTGCTGGGGGGTGGGGGGTGGGAGACATGGGTGGGGGCCTGGTGGAGGCTGCCCCTGGGGAGTGGGGGGTGGGGGTGGTGGGAGACATGGGTGGGGGCCTGGTGGAGGCTGCCCCTGGTGGCTGGGGGGTGGGGGTGGTGGGAGACATGGGTGGGGCCTGCTGGCAGGTGCCCCACAGTGCTGGGGGGTGGGGGTGGTGGGGAACATTAGTTGGACATGGGTGGGGGCCTGCTGGCAGGTGCCCCACAGTGCTGGGGGGTGGGGGTGGTGGGGAACATGAGTTGGACATGGGTCAGGGCCTGCTGGCAGGTGCCCCACAGTGCTGGGGGGTGGGGGTGGTGGGGAACATGAGTTGGACATGGGTGGGGGCCTGCTGGCAGGTGCCCCACAGTGCTGGGGGGTGGGGGTGGTGGGGAACATGAGTTGGACATGGGTGGGGGCCTGCTGGCAGGTGCCCCACAGTGCTGGGGGGTGGGGGTGATGGGGAACATGAGTTGGACATGGATGGGGGCCTGCTGGCAGGTGCCCCACAGTGCTGGGGGGTGGGGGTGGTGGGAGACATGGGTGGGGGCCTGGTGGAGGCTGCCCGTGCACTGCTGGGGGGTGGGGTGGTGGGAGACATGGGTGGGGGCCTGGTGGAGGCTGCCCCTGCACTGCTGGGGGGTGCGGGTGGTGGGAGACATGGGTGGGGGCCTGGTGGAGGCTGCCCCTGGTGGCTGGGGGGTGGGGGTGGTGGGAGACATGGGTGGGGCCTGCTGGCAGGTGCCCCACAATGCTGGGGGGTGGGGGTGGTGGGGAACATGAGTTGGACATGGGTGGGGGCTTGCTGGCAGGTGCCCCACAGTGCTGGGGGGTGGGGGTGGTGGGGAACATGAGTTGGACATGGGTGGGGGCCTGCTGGCAGGTGCCCCACAGCTGTGGGGCGTGGGGGTGCTGGGAGACATGGGTGGGGGCCTGGTGGAGGCTGCCCCTGGTGGCTGGGGGGTGGGGGTGGTGGGAAACATGGGTGGGGGCATGGTGGTGGGTGACCCTGCACTGCTGGGGGGTGGGGGTGGTGGGAGACATGGGTGGGGGCCTGGTGGAGGCTGCCCCTGGTGACTGAGGGGTGGGGGTGGTGGGAGACATGGGTGGGGGCCTGGTGGAGGCTGCCCCTGCACTGCTGGGGGGTGGGGGTGGTGGGAGACATGGGTGGGGGCCTGGTGGAGGCTGCCCCTGGTGACTGGGGGGGTGGGGGTGCTGGGAGACATGGGTGGGGGCCTGGTGGAGGCTGCCCCTGGTGGCTGGGGGGTGGGGGTGCTGGGAGACATGGGTGGGGCCTGGTGGTTGGTGCCCCTGCACTGCTGGGGGGTGGGATTGGTGGGAGACATGGGTGGGGGCCTGGTGGTGGCTGCCCCTGGTGACTGGGGGGGTGGGGTGGTGGGAGACATGGGTGGGGGCCTGGTGGAGGCTGCCCCTGGTGACTGGGGGGGTGGGGGTGGTGGGAGACATGGGTGGGGGCCTGGTGGAGGCTGCCCCTGGTGACTGGGGTGGTGGGGGTGCTGGGAGACATGTGTGGAGGCCTGGTGGAGGCTGCCCCTGGTGGCTGTGGGGTGGGGGTGCTGGGAGACATGGTTGGGGGCCTGATGGTGGGTGCCCCTGCACTGCTGGGGGGTGGGGGTGGTGGGGAACATGCGTTGGTCATGGGTGGGGGCCTGCTGGCAGGTGCCCCACAGTGCTGGCGGGTGGGGGTGGTGGGGAACATGAGTTGGACATGGGTGGGGGCCTGCTGGCAGGTGCCCCACAGTGCTGGGGGGTGGGGGTGGTGGGGAACATGAGTTGGACATGGGTGGGGGCCTGCTGGCAGGTGCCCCATGGTGCTGGGGGTGGGGGTGGTGGGGAACATGAGTTGGACATGGGTGGGGGCCTGCTGGCAGGTGCCCCACAGTGCTGGGGGGTGGGGGTGCTGGGAGACATGGGTGGGGGCCTGGTGGAGGCTGCCCCTGGTGGCTGGGGGGGTGGGGGTGCTGGGAGACATGGGTGGGGGCCTGGTGGAGGCTGCCCCTGGTGACTGGGGGGGTGGGGGTGGTGGGAGACATGGGTGGGGGCCTGGTGGAGGCTGCCCCAGGTGGCTGGGGGGTGGGGTGGTGTGAGACATGGGTGGGGGCCTGGTGGAGGCTGCCCCTGCACTGCTGGGGGGTGGGGGTGGTGGGGAACATAAGTTGGACATGGGTGGGGGCCTGCTGGCAGGTGCCCCACAGTGCCGGGGGTGGGGGTGGTGGGAGACATGGGTGGGGGCCTGGTGGTGGGTGCCCCTGCACTGCTGGGGGGTGGGGGTGGTGGGGAACATGAGTTGGACATGGGTGGGGGCCTGCTGGGGTGGTGGGGAACATGAGTTGGACATGGGTGGGGGCCTGCTGGCAGGTGCCCCACAGTGCTGGGGGGTGGGGGTGGTGGGGCACATGAGTTGGACATGGGTGAGGGCCTGCTGGCAGGTGCCCCACAGTGCTGGGGGGTGGGGGTGGTGGGGAACATGAGTTGGACATGGGCGGGGGCTTGCTGGCAGGTGCCCCACAGTGCTGGGGGGTGGGGGTGGTGGGAGACATGGGTGGGTGCCTGGTGGAGGCTGCCCCTGCACTGCTGGGGGGTGGGGGTGGTGGGAGACATGGGTGGGGGCCTGGTGGAGGCTGCCCCTGCACTGCCGGGGGGTGGGGGTGGTGGGAGACATGGGTGGGGGCCTGGTGAAGGCTGCCCCTGGTGACTGGGTGGTGGGGGTGCTGGGAGACATGGGTGGGGGCCTGGTGGAGGCTGCCCCTGCACTGCTGGGGGGTGGGGGGTGGGAGACATGGGTGGGGGCCTGGTGGAGGCTGCCCCTGGGGAGTGGGGGGTGGGGGTGGTGGGAGACATGGGTGGGGGCCTGGTGGAGGCTGCCCCTGGTGGCTGGGGGGTGGGGGTGGTGGGAGACATGGGTGGGGCCTGCTGGCAGGTGCCCCACAGTGCTGGGGGGTGGGGGTGGTGGGGAACATTAGTTGGACATGGGTGGGGGCCTGCTGGCAGGTGCCCCACAGTGCTGGGGGGTGGGGGTGGTGGGGAACATGAGTTGGACATGGGTCAGGGCCTGCTGGCAGGTGCCCCACAGTGCTGGGGGGTGGGGGTGGTGGGGAACATGAGTTGGACATGGGTGGGGGCCTGCTGGCAGGTGCCCCACAGTGCTGGGGGGTGGGGGTGGTGGGGAACATGAGTTGGACATGGGTGGGGGCCTGCTGGCAGGTGCCCCACAGTGCTGGGGGGTGGGGGTGATGGGGAACATGAGTTGGACATGGATGGGGGCCTGCTGGCAGGTGCCCCACAGTGCTGGGGGGTGGGGGTGGTGGGAGACATGGGTGGGGGCCTGGTGGAGGCTGCCCGTGCACTGCTGGGGGGTGGGGTGGTGGGAGACATGGGTGGGGGCCTGGTGGAGGCTGCCCCTGCACTGCTGGGGGGTGCGGGTGGTGGGAGACATGGGTGGGGGCCTGGTGGAGGCTGCCCCTGGTGGCTGGGGGGTGGGGGTGGTGGGAGACATGGGTGGGGCCTGCTGGCAGGTGCCCCACAATGCTGGGGGGTGGGGGTGGTGGGGAACATGAGTTGGACATGGGTGGGGGCTTGCTGGCAGGTGCCCCACAGTGCTGGGGGGTGGGGGTGGTGGGGAACATGAGTTGGACATGGGTGGGGGCCTGCTGGCAGGTGCCCCACAGCTGTGGGGCGTGGGGGTGCTGGGAGACATGGGTGGGGGCCTGGTGGAGGCTGCCCCTGGTGGCTGGGGGGTGGGGGTGGTGGGAAACATGGGTGGGGGCATGGTGGTGGGTGACCCTGCACTGCTGGGGGGTGGGGGTGGTGGGAGACATGGGTGGGGGCCTGGTGGAGGCTGCCCCTGGTGACTGAGGGGTGGGGGTGGTGGGAGACATGGGTGGGGGCCTGGTGGAGGCTGCCCCTGCACTGCTGGGGGGTGGGGGTGGTGGGAGACATGGGTGGGGGCCTGGTGGAGGCTGCCCCTGGTGACTGGGGGGGTGGGGGTGCTGGGAGACATGGGTGGGGGCCTGGTGGAGGCTGCCCCTGGTGGCTGGGGGGTGGGGGTGCTGGGAGACATGGGTGGGGCCTGGTGGTTGGTGCCCCTGCACTGCTGGGGGGTGGGATTGGTGGGAGACATGGGTGGGGGCCTGGTGGTGGCTGCCCCTGGTGACTGGGGGGGTGGGGTGGTGGGAGACATGGGTGGGGGCCTGGTGGAGGCTGCCCCTGGTGACTGGGGGGGTGGGGGTGGTGGGAGACATGGGTGGGGGCCTGGTGGAGGCTGCCCCTGGTGACTGGGGTGGTGGGGGTGCTGGGAGACATGTGTGGAGGCCTGGTGGAGGCTGCCCCTGGTGGCTGTGGGGTGGGGGTGCTGGGAGACATGGTTGGGGGCCTGATGGTGGGTGCCCCTGCACTGCTGGGGGGTGGGGGTGGTGGGGAACATGCGTTGGTCATGGGTGGGGGCCTGCTGGCAGGTGCCCCACAGTGCTGGCGGGTGGGGGTGGTGGGGAACATGAGTTGGACATGGGTGGGGGCCTGCTGGCAGGTGCCCCACAGTGCTGGGGGGTGGGGGTGGTGGGGAACATGAGTTGGACATGGGTGGGGGCCTGCTGGCAGGTGCCCCATGGTGCTGGGGGTGGGGGTGGTGGGGAACATGAGTTGGACATGGGTGGGGGCCTGCTGGCAGGTGCCCCACAGTGCTGGGGGGTGGGGGTGCTGGGAGACATGGGTGGGGGCCTGGTGGAGGCTGCCCCTGGTGGCTGGGGGGGTGGGGGTGCTGGGAGACATGGGTGGGGGCCTGGTGGAGGCTGCCCCTGGTGACTGGGGGGGTGGGGGTGGTGGGAGACATGGGTGGGGGCCTGGTGGAGGCTGCCCCAGGTGGCTGGGGGGTGGGGTGGTGTGAGACATGGGTGGGGGCCTGGTGGAGGCTGCCCCTGCACTGCTGGGGGGTGGGGGTGGTGGGGAACATGCGTTGGACATGGGTGGGGGCCTGCTGGCAGGTGCCCCACAGCTGTGGGGCGTGGGGGTGCTGGGAGACATGGGTGGGGGCCTGGTGGAGGCTGCCCCTGTTGGCTGGGGGGTGGGGGTGGTGGGAGACATGGGTGGGGGCATGGTGGTGGGTGCCCCTGCACTGCTGGGGGTTGGGGGTGGTGGGAGACATGGGTGGGGGCCTGGTGGAGGCTGCCCCTGGTGACTGAGGGGTGGGGGTGGTGGGAGACATGGGTGGGGGCCTGGTGGAGGGCTGCCCCTGCACTGCTGGGGGGTGGGGGTGGTGGGAGACATGGGTGGGGGCCTGGTGGAGGCTGCCCCTGGTGACTGGGGGGGTGGGGGTGCTGGGAGACATGGGTGGGGGCCTGGTGGAGGCTGCCCCTGGTGGCTGGGGGGTGGGGGTGCTGGGAGACATGGGTGGGGGCCTGGTGGTTGGTGCCCCTGCACTGCTGGGGGGTGGGATTGGTGGGAGACATGGGTGGGGGCCTGGTGGTGGCTGCCCCTGGTGACTGGGGGGGTGGGGTCGTGGGAGACATGGGTGGGGGCCTGGTGGAGGCTGCCCCTGGTGACTGGGGGGGTGGGGGTGGTGGGAGACATGGGTGGGGGCCTGGTGGAGGCTGCCCCTGGTGACTGGGGGGGTGGGGGTGCTGGGAGACATGGGTGGAGGCCTGGTGGAGGCTGCCCCTGGTGGCTGCGGGGTGGGGGTGCTGGGAGACATGGTTGGGGGCCTGATGGTGGGTGCCCCTGCACTGCTGGGGGGTGGGGGTGGTGGGGAACATGCGTTGGTCATGGGTGGGGGCCTGCTGGCAGGTGCCCCACAGTGCTGGCGGGTGGGGGTGGTGGGGAACATGTGTTGGACATGGGTGGGGGCCTGCTGGCAGGTGCCCCACAGTACTGGGGGGTGGTGGGGAACATGAGTTGGACATGGGTGGGGGCCTGCTGGCAGGTGCCCCACAGTGCTGGGGGGTGGGGGTGCTGGGAGACATGGGTGGGGGCCTGGTGGAGGCTGCCCCTGGTGGCTGGGGGGTGGAGGTGCTGGGAGACATGGGTGGGGGCCTGGTGGAGGCTGCCCCTGGTGACTGGGGGGGTGGGGGTGGTGGGAGACATGGGTGGGGGCCTGGTGGAGGCTGCCCCTGGTGGCTGGGGGGTGGGGTGGTGTGAGACATGGGTGGGGGCCTGGTGGAGGCTGCCCCTGGTGGCTGGGGGTGGGGGTGCTGGGAGACATGGGTGGGGGCCTGGTGGAGGTTGCCCCTGGTGACTGGGGGGTGGGGGTGGTGGGAGACATGGGTGGGGGCCTGGTGGAGGCTGACCCTGGTGGCTGGGGGGTGGGTGTGGTGGGAGACATGGGTGGGGGCCTGGTGGTGGCTGCCCCTGCACTGCTGGGGGGTGGGGGTGGTGGGAGACATGGGTGGGGGCCTGGTGGAGGCTGCTCCTGGTGACTGGAGGGGTGCGGGTGCTGGGAGACATGGGTGGGGCCTGGTGGAGGCTGCCCCTGGTGGCTGGGGGGTGGGGTGCTGGGAGACATGGGTGGGGGCCTGGTGGTGGCTGCCCCTGCACTGCTGGGGGGTGGGGGTGGTGGGGAACATGCGTTGGACATGGGTGGGGGCCTGCTGGCAGGTGCCCCACAGTGCTGGGGGGTGGGGGTGGTGGGGAACATGAGTTGATCATGGGTGGGGCCTGCTGGCAGGTGCCCCACAGTTCTGGGGGGTGGGGGTGGTGGGGAACATGAGTTGGACATGGGTGGGGGCCTGCTGGCAGGTGCCCCACAGTGCTGGGGGGTGGGGGTGCTGGGAGACATGGGTGGGGGCCTGGTGGAGGCTGCCCCTGCACTGCTGGGGGGTGGGGGTGGTGGGAGACATGGGTGGGGGTCTGGTGGTGGGTGCCCCTGCATTGCTGGGGGGTGGGGGTGGTGGGAGACATGGGTGGGGGCCTGGTGGAGGCTGCCCCTGGTGACTGGGGAGTGGGGGTGGTGGGAGACATGGGTGGGGGCCTGGTGGAGGCTGCCCCTGGTCGCTGGGGGGTGGGGGTGGTGGGAGACATGGGTGGGGGCCTGGTGGTGGGTGCCCCTGCACTGCTCGGGGATGGGGGTGGTGGGGAACATGCGTTGGACATGGGTGGGGGCCTGCTGGCAGGTGCCCCACAGTGCTGGGGGGTGGGAGTGGTGGGGAACATGAGTTGGACATGGGTGGGGGCTTGCTGGCAGGTGCCCCACAGTGCTGGGGAGTGTGGGTGGTGGGGAACATGAGTTGGACATGGGTGGGGGCCTGCTGGCAGGCGCCCCACAGTGCTGGGGGGTGGGGGTGGTGGGAGACATGGGTGGGGGCCTGGTGGAGGCTGCCCCTGGTGGCTGGGGCGTGGGGGTGGCGTGAGACATGGGTGGGGGCCTGGTGAAGGCTGCCCCTGCACTGCTGGTGGGTGGGGGTGGTGTGAGACATGGGTGGGGGCCTGTTGGAGGCTGCCCCTGCACTGCTGGGGGGTGCGGGCGGTGGGGAACATTCGTTGGTCATTGGTGGGGCCTGCTGGCAAGTGCCCCACAGTGCTGGGGGGTGGGGGTGGTGGGAGACATGGGTGGGGGCCTGGTGGAGGCTGCCCCTGGTGACTGGGGGGGTGGGGGTGGTGGGAGACATGGGTGGGGCCTGGTGGAGGCTGCCCGTGGTGGCTGGGGGGTGGGGGTGGTGTGAGACATGGGTGGGGGCCTGGTGGAGGCTGACCCTGCACTGCTGGGGGGTGGGGGTGGTGGGGAACATGCGTTGGACATGGGTGGGGGCCTGCTGGCAGGTGCCCCACAGTGCTGGGGGGTGGGGGTGGTGGGGAACATGAGTTGGACATGGGTGGGGGCCTGCTGGCAGGTGCCCCTCAGTGCTGGGGGGTGGGGGTGGTGGGAGACATGGGTGGGGGCCTGGTGGAGGCTGCCCCTGGTGGCTGGGGGGTGGGGATGGTGTGAGACATGGGTGGGGGCCTGGTGGAGGCTGTCCCTGCACTGCTGGGTGTGGGGGTGGTGTGAGACATTGGTGGGGGCCTGGTGGAGGCTGCCCCTGCACTGCTGGGGGGTGGGGCCGGTGGGGAACATACGTTGGACATGGGTGGGGCCTGCTGGCAAGTGCCCCACAGTGCTGGGGGGTGGGGGTGGTGGGAGACATGGGTGGGGGCCTGGTGGAGGCTGCCCCTGGTGACTGGGGGGGTGGGGGTGGTGGGAGACATGGGTGGGGCCTGGTGGAGGCTGCCCCTGGTGGCTGGGGGGTGAAGGTGGTGTGAGACATGGGTGGGGGCCTGGTGGAGGCTGCCCCTGCACTGCTGGGGGGGTGGGGGTGGTGGGGAACATGCGTTGGACATGGGTGGGGGCCTGCTGGCAGGTGCCCCACAGTGCTGGGGGGTGGGGGTGGTGGGGAACATGAGTTGGACATGGGTGGGGGCCTGCTGGCAGGTGCCCCACAGTGCTGGGGGGTGGGGGTGGTGGGAGACATGAGTTGGACATGGGTGGGGGCCTGGTGGAGGCTGCCCCTGCACTGCTGGGGGGTGGGGGGGTGGGAGACATGGGTGGGGGCCTGGTGGAGGCTGCACCTGGTGGCTGGGTGGTGGGGGTGCTGGGAGACATGGGTGGGGGCCTGGTGGAGGCTGCCCCTGGTGACTGGGGGGTGGGGGTGGTGGGAGACATGGGTGGGGGCCTGGTGGAGGCTGCCCCTGGTGGCTGGGGGGTGGGGGTGGTGTGAGACATGGGTGGGGGCCTGGTGGAGGCTGCCCCTGCACTGCCGGGGGGTGAGGGTGGTGGGAGACATGGGTGGGGGCCTGGTGGAGGCTGCCCCTGGTGGCTGGGGGGTGGGGGTGGTGGGAGACATGGGTGGGGGCCTGGTGGTAGGTGCCCCTGCAGTTCTGGTGGTGGGGGTGCTGGGAGACATGGGTGGGGCCTGGTGGAGGGTGCCCCTGGTGACTGGGGGTGCAGGGGGACATGCGTTGGTGGGCAGTAGTGCAAGTTGACATGTGGGTTGGCTGGGGGTCATGGCCATGGTGGATGGTGTGCCTGCAGGACATGTGCAGGGTAGGCCCCTGTGCTGTGAGCCACCTGCAGGGGCCGTTCAGGGTGTAGAGGGAACACCTGGGAGGACCCACACGTGCAATTCACGTGTGGTGCTCCCCGCGCACCCCTGTTATACACGTACTCTGATGGAATTGCGTGTGGAACTTCCCGCGCACCCCTGGAATACACGTACCCTGCTGAAATCACGTGTGGCACTTCCTGCGCACCCCTGAGATACGCGTACCCTGCTCGCACGGGCCCAATCGCGTGTGGAAATTCCCGCGCACCCCTGAGATACGCGTACCCTGCGGAAATCGCGTGTGGCACTTCCCGCGCACCCCTGAGATACACGTACCCCCAATCGCGTGTGGAAATTCCCGTGCACCCCTGAAATACACGTACCCTGCTGAAATCGCGTGTGGCACTTCCTGCGCACCCCTGAGATACGCGTACCCCCAATCGCGTGTGGAAATTCCCGCGCACCCCTGAAATACACGTACCCTGCTGAAATCGCATGTGGCACTTCCTGCGCACCCCTGAGATACGCGTACCCTGCTCGCACGGGCCCAATCGCGTGTGGAAATTCCCACGCACCCCTGAGATACGCGTACCCTACGGAAATCGCGTGTGGAACTTCCCGCGCACCCTTGAAATACGCGTACCCTGCTCGCACTGGGCCAATCGCGTGATGTACTTCCCGCGCACCCCAGTGATACACGTAGCCCGCTTGCCGTGCTGGTACAGGGTTAGCGCAGCCCTTTGCGCTGGATTGGGTATATTGATGGCTTTTCCCTGCGCAAGAGGCGTTCTTGGGTGCGTAACTGGCGCTGCTGCAGGGTCGCTGCGCCACTGTGCGCCACGGCTGGTTTTGGTGGCTGGAATCCATGAATACGCTGTGCGCGGAAATGGATTTTAGCGCACGCGGCTGGCGCAGGGATTCGCACGCGCATACTGTGCGCCAGCCGCGTGCGCCACTTGTGCGCTGAATTCTATGAATTACTCCTTAAGTCTCTGTACCATATCTCTATCACTTATGCTTTGCACACGGTCACACACAACAACACTATTTAAAACTTGACTAACAATTCTAAACTCATTTGTTTGGTC
The DNA here is from genome assembly GCF_040938575.1 of Ambystoma mexicanum. Lineage (NCBI taxonomy): Eukaryota > Metazoa > Chordata > Amphibia > Caudata > Ambystomatidae > Ambystoma > Ambystoma mexicanum. Next base: position 643,184,746 of record NC_090930.1, on the reverse strand, counting down.
AGTATTGGTACCAGTGTTAATAGCAGTCTTATTCTGTGGGTGTCCATCTTTTTTAGGGACTTCGGTACTGGCTCAAAGTTTAACCTGAGGCAACATCACAATTTTGCAGGTGTAAACTACCCTGTATAATTCGTCTTCGGATCTTGTGGCATCATGAGTGAACCGTGTGTTTGTGATGTACTCATGTGTATGTTCAACTTGGTCTACAATCTTTATGTCTTCTGTCGAAATTGCTCTCAATGGAACCACTATGTAAAAAATACTCCGGACCGCTGCTGTATTCAGAGGCGAAAGTGTCTCTATATGTGAGACTGGCTGAAGCTGTAAAGCCTTATAGAAACCAAATTTTGCTGTTTCGGCTAAAATAGGGATCGGGAGGATGGAATTTGCGATATTCGCTGCCCACAACTCAGATAGTTAAGGTTGAATTTGTGGGCACATTGTGGCTGTACTCTTACATTTATATGGTATTACAGAACCGTCACTATATTAGATTTAGTGATAGTCGCTTCTGCAGACATTGCCTTAGGATGATTATTAGCTGTTGAACCTATACCACGTAGTCCTCACGTGGCATAAGGGTTAATAGGCAGCAGAGTGCCTACACCATAACAGATTGGAGTAGGAGGATCACTATTCACGTTTGTTTGTTTGATCTCATTATATTGACAAGATTTCTTAATTGTCAGTCCTGTATTTTTGTAGGTTCTCAGACGTTTAGAGTACATACATGCTTGAGCAGTGACAATTTGCAATGTCATCTTTCATGTACTAGGTGTTTGTCTTAGCACTGCACGGTGGTGGTGCAAATTATAGTTGCTTAGCTTACCATAACTAGCAAATTTCTGGGGGGTTCAGTCTTACTTGTAACAGTAACGTCCCTTTAACAATGTTTTTCTTTGAATTTCATAGCTTTTTATTAGTGCAACTTAACCATGACATCCCTTTAACAAAGTTTTTTCATTGAACAAATATATACGCATATATATATTTTTTTAATGAATTGATGATTAAATAAAGTATATTGATGTTTTCATAATACACAACATCCCAATGTTTGCATATCTGTGGAGCATGAACACAGGATAACATCCATTTAAAAAGGTTTTTGGGTTGGGACATGGTGTAGAGGTGCCTGTATATCTTGAAATCACCTATTGTCTCTGTTTAGAATGTGTTAGTCTATTCCACTACATGTTAATATTGTATAAAACCCACTTGGTTAAAGAATTGATGTTGTCCCATAATTCCCATTCTAAACTGTACAGGTCAAAAGATTTCAGGTTTTTAGTCATGGCGCAAACAGAACAATTTCTGCAGTGAGAAATGTCCTCTTTCAGATAGAATGCTGAAAGCATAGGTAATAGTGGGATAGACTGGTTGTGGGCATTGATGGGCATGCACTCATTTCTGTCTTATATTAACTGGCCATTTAAATGCAAACCTAGGTTTCTGAGGATGGAAATTCTCTGTTGCATGAATGTGCCACTGTTTAAAGATTTCTTTGTGTAAATGATTACTGTGTGCACGAGGTCACCAGAAGATTTGGTATTAAAAATGACAAAAAGTAGTCAAAAAAGGAGTGTGCTCCGAGCAAGAAGTAACACAGTTTTATTCAGGGCCCAGAAACAGCCGGGACAGCAATTTCAAACAGAGCACAGTGCAGAACTGCATGAAAAGGCACAGTCAAAGTAATGCCACGAAATCAAAGGTTTTTATAATGATCTATACTAATTAGCATTAGTAATTTTGCAACATAATAAGTCTTTCTGCACACAACTAATTGGTAAACACATATCAACCCTTAAGGAGAAATACACATTGCTGTATTGTGATTTGGTTCAACAAAACATACCAAACCACTCCTGACTGGCCCATGTGACGTTACAATCCAGCCCCCCCCCCCATTCCCACATTGTAAGCCAAACCATTAAAACATTTCAGATGACCAGCAGAACTTTATTCATCTGTCCTGGTCATCTGATCTTTATTCTCACGAGAAAGCCTTCTTCTATGACACTGGTCAGAGACTTGAACTAAGAACAAGTTATTGCATTAAAGTAACACATCAGGAACTTTCTGACTTCTTCCCAGGCAGCGGTGTGTTGGGTGGACAATTTGAAAATGCTGTGGGCTTTTTGAAACCGCCAGTAGAGAAGGCTTTGTAAATTAAATAGGCTGAATTATAAAATAAATGTGCATTCATTGCTTTTCAATGAGACCTGTAAGCTCCCATTATGACCCCGAAAGTAACAAACATTGTTTTTGCCTCTTACCATGCCCTCCTAGGATCATGAGAATTACAGTGTGTTTTCATCTGGTACGGCTACCAAACGATTAATAAACTGAACACACGTTTTTAGAAAAAGCATGCCTTGAGGCCTTTATACCACACCTCAGCCTAATGTTAACTTCTATCCTACCTGCTTACCTGGTTCCATCTTTAGTATATAAGTTTAGTTTCTTACACATGATACACTGTTATCTTAAGGCACTGTTTAGCTTAGTCATAATAGCCAAGAGATTATTGGGACAACCCCTCCCAGGTCAAGCGCTACTCTTGCAGCTGGTAAGTTTGCATCTCTTTACCGCACTGAACTTGCATTTTTACTACAACTGGTAAGATTGTAAGTGGTCACGCATGTAATCTGGTCAGTCATAACTTTATCTCTCTTAGTGAGACATGTGGTACTATTAAGATGTCCGGCTTTACACTTAGCCGATTTGATGGTGTAATGAGAATAGCCCTGGTTCTGTATTCTCTCCTGGACGGTTTTTGCATGCTTGTTGAACTCCTCCCCTGTTGTGCAATGTCTCTTAATTCGGATGAACTGCCCATAGGACATATTTTCTTTGAGGGCTTTCAGGTGGAAGATAGTGAAATGCAAAACATTATTTTTATCAGCCTCCTTTCGGAACAACAATGTGTTGATTTCTCCTCCTTGTGAGATTCCATTTCTTAAACAAATCTCGGGGGGGGCGCTGTTGCGCACATCCAAGAAGTCCGCCTAGTGCAGGAGCTCCAGCTCGGAAGAAATCCTTATTAAGAATTAATCCGGTCAGCAACGTCCCAAACTTGAAATTAAGCCACTTCCTAGCAGCAGAAGCTTCACTGCGCATACTGGTGTAACACCGTGCGAAATCAGAGCCGGGGTGCTGAGTTATTCCGTCTTGAAGATTCGGCGGTTGATGGAGGCCTGCAGAGCCACCTGAGGGCTCCACCGACACCAGATAAAAGGCTGCGGTCGGGGAGGAGCGCCGCACGACCCACAACATCCTGCCCGGGAGGGAGAGAGTGATTGAGGTGGTGGCCGCCCGGAGACGACGGAACCAGTTCCCTGCCTGGGCACAATCTCCGGGACCCGCTCAGGGTGACTGGACCACACGAGAGAGGTTGGAGGAGCTCGGAATTGCCACGCGGCTGCGGGGCTGTGACGGCCGCTTGGCCTGACTCCCGCCCTTGGACTCGCCACGAAGCTGCCCGCAGCTCCGCTCGGGCGACCTTCTGCCGATCGGCGGTCTACGGCTGTGGCACGGCCCGGTCCCCGACTCGCGGCCCTCGCGGAGGGGCCGGGGTGCATTGTGGCCCTCGTCGGAGGATGCGGACCGGCCCCAGGGCGAGTTGGGCCGCGGCCTGTCCCCCCCGCGAGTACCAAGTAAGTAGCTGTGAACCGCGGGGGAGAGCACCGCGTCGGGGAAGGGGAGGAGGACTGTGTTGACCGCGATGCGGAGAGGCCCTACACGGGGAACAGGGGCCACAGCCTAGGCCTACTGCGGTTTACCCCCAACTGGCACGGAGGACAATAACCCTATAACGCCCTGGGCTGCCCCGTATCGCCGCCCCGAACCGCCCTGGGAACATACAGTCCCACCCAGCAACATCCGAGGGGAGAGACATACATCCCTCTCTGGGGAAAAATCGACTGTGGCCACAAACCCTGCCCCGTTGTACACCTAAATCCTACACATTGGCTGTTGGTCAGGCACTTGGGGCAAATATATAAAAGACACACTTTCTCCACACCTGTGCCACACAGCGGGGCACAGAGGAAAAGATACATGGGAGACCACAGTCCATCCTTTCCTGGAGGCCGCACCACATGGGCCGCACCGAGAAGAGGGGGGCAGGTGGGAAAAAGATTGGCCCGATGGACACTTTCACTAGCTCGCAGCCGCAGGGGGCGGCTAGCGGGGAGGTACACCCGCCAGATGGACATGAGGCTGACCCGCTGGAGCGCCTGGCAATGCTGGTGCAGAATGGATTCATGACCATGAACGTCAAATTAGATGATATAGTGGCGACAATCGGATCCTTGAAGGCACGTGTTGAAAAGGAAAGTACTCGTGCCACGGAGGCGGAAAATAGGATAAGTGCAAGTGAGGACACAAGACTGCAACACAGCCGGGATATAGCTCACCTCCAAACGGAATTGCATAAAACCCAAAAGAAGTGTGAGGACCTTGAATCAAGATCCCGCAGGAACAACATCCGGATTGTTGGGTTATCGGAAAAGTTTGGAAAGGGCCCCATGGAGAAACAGGTTGAGGCCTTGCTGGAGGACATCCTAGATGCCGACTCATATTTGGATCACTTTCTGGTCGAAAGAGTCCATCGCACCCTGGCACCGCTCCCGAAACCAGGAGCCCCTCCTCGAACTATAATTGCACGCCTCCTAAATTATCGTGACAGGGACACTATACTCCGGCTGTCGAGAGGAAAAGGTACCCTACGTTATGAAGAGAACACAATCCACATATATCCAGACTTCTCGACTAGTGTGCAAATGCAAAGGAGATCATATGAAGGGGTGAAAAGACAGCTACGTATGCGAAATGTGCTCTATGCCCTTATCTTTCCAGCGGAAATGAGAATACAACATGGAGGACGGGCCCACTTCTTTGAGAACCCCACAGATTCTTTGTCACACGTGGAGTCTTCCATTCCATTACCCACTGGAGATCGAGAGGTAGATCAAAATGCAAATTCATAACCGAGGGGTGAGAGGCGAGACCCGACAGAGCAGAAGGGAAGGCTAAAATTCGACCAACTGCCGTATGGTGAGAAAATAAAGAAATTGGAAGTTACGCATCGGTGACGAACTGAACAAAAATGTTGTTTTCCGGGCTGTTACCCTCAGATGGCTGCGATTAGTGACCCTCAGGAAATTCCACATGTTTTAGGGATTGTTTGTTGTGGGGCAGCATTGTCATGTTGGGGTTGATGTTGTGGGTGGGGGACTAAAATTGTGTAAGATTGAGCAAAGCGGGCGGGAGGGGGGGAAGTTTGGGAACTGGGACTCAGTTGGAGGAGTCTCACAAGTTAAAAAGCGTGGTGACCAAGCAGCACATGGAACTCTCCTAAATAACAGCAAGGTAAAACATACCAATTGGGTATACAGACATGGCTAATTCTATTAACACGGCCCAAGGGCTTAAATTGAAACTTCTTACTTGGAATGTCCGGGGGCTGAACAATCGAGCCAAATTAGGTAAAGTGGGAGCTTATGTTACCCGGCATCAACCTCAGATTGTCATGCTGCAGGAAACACACGCCCTGCAGAAGGTTAATGCCGAGTTCTTGAAAGGGTGGGGAACGCACAGGTACTGCACGGAATACTCCTCGCAGGCTAGAGGGGTATTGACGCTGATTCACCCATCAGTTGGGTTCCAGTTGGTAAGGAGTAAGATAGACCCGATAGGTCGCTATGTTATGGTCTGGGGCAACGTCATGGGGGAAGAATTGCTATTGATAAATATGTATGGCCCAAATATAGACGACCCTGATTTTTACACAAATGTGCTGAATGAGATTGGTGCGTGTGGGAGCGAGCGAATATTGTGGGGAGGAGATTTTAACACCATCTTGGATACAGAACTAGATCGCTCCGCCTCCACACACAGGAACCCCACAAAAATGGCGCACACTCTACAACAAATAATTTTGCAACTGCAGCTGGTAGATGCCTGGAGAGCATTGCATCCCCATAAGAGACAGTATTCCTTTTATTCTTCAGTACATGACACTGAGTCCCGCATCGACCTTTGGCTGGTGTCGGCCCCTCTCCTGCACCAAATCAAGGGATGTGAGATGTTTCCTCGCACCCTATCGGATCACTCCCCCGTTGGGTTGGACGTCACACTAGTAAACCTTAGACCCCCGCCCAGAAGATGACGGATGCCCTCCGACATTTTCAAGGACCCTGCAGTGGTAGAGGAATTGCATACTGAGGTAGAATTCTTTTTCGAAACCAATAAGGAGTCAGTGAACAGCCCTGCGACATGATGGGAAACTTTTAAGGCCTGGGTGCGGGATATCCTGATTTCTAAATCCACTGGGCTTTTGAAAGCGGTCAGGAAGGAATTGGCGGAGGTTGAGAAACGGTTGGGGGAGCAAGAGCAACGGTATACATCCTTACATGAAGACAACACCCTGGCGGACATTAATAGTAATCTACAAAACTTCAATAAACTAGCTAACAGGGAATTGCTTTATATGGCCACTCCGACCAGGGCACGCCGATATGGAGAAGGAAACAAGGCGGGGCGCACCCTAGAGGCCGCACATTGATCTCTAGCATAGTGGCTAGCGACGGCACAGTGCAAACTAGCGAGGAGGGTATTAATAGGGAGTTTTCCCTTTTTTATAAAGAACTCTATGCTAATCATGATCAAAAAAACCCCAATGACATTGAAATATACTTAGACAGTATCCCACTTCCAAAGTTGATTGCTGAAAATAAGTTACTGTTAGATCAACCCCTTACGATTGAGGAAATCAGGGAAGCAATCAAATCATTAGCCAATGGAAAGGCCCCTGGCTCAGACGGTCTGGGAATTGAATTGTACAAGGAACTGAGTGACAAGCTTGCCCCGATATTACTGTCCATGTGGGAGGAGGCCACAGAGGTAGGGACGTTGCCACCATCTTTGAGAGAGGCTATAATCACGGTGCTTCCTAAGCCCAAGCGGCCCCCCAATGATATATCCTCATATAGACCCCTATCCCTTATAAATTGTGATGCTAAAATATTTGCGAAGATTTTGGCCAATAGACTCCTGCCACACATGCCAGTAATGGTACACCCCGACCAATGCGGGTTCATCCCCACTAGATCTACATCGCTTCATTTACGTAGGCTGTTTGGGGTAATGGCCCAGATCAAGCCGGAGGCTCAGGCAGTTGCTGTGTCCCTAGATGCCGAAAAGGCATTTGACTCTGTGTCATGGACATACCTGTTCATGGTGCTGAATAAATTCGGACTGGGCCCGAGCTTCCAGAATTATGTCAAGGTATTGTACACTAACCCAGGAGCCAGGGTGTTGACTAACCACACTATGTCAGATTGGATTGAGTTGAAGAGGGGCACCAGACAGGGTTGCCCATTCTCCCCCATATTATTTGCCCTGACCATGGAACCAGTTGCTGCTGCAATTAGAGAACATCAGGAACAGAGGGGTATAAGGATAGCGGGCCTGACCCAATCTATATCCCTGTATGCGGATGACACCCTCTTGTACGTCCGTGAACCTGACATACACTTGGGCCCAGTGATGGAAGAAGTACACAAATTCGCAGTATACTCGGGATACAAGACTAATCAATCTAAATCTAAGATTTTCCCCCTTACCCCTGCCACCCGATGCCCAAGTAACACGCACGGTCTACAGTGGTCCCCAGACAAGATAAAATACCTGGGGGTTATCGTCTCGGGTGACAGAACATCCCTATTTTTGAATAACCATGACTCCCTACTAACTACGATTGCCACTAGACTCCGATTTTGGGCTAAGCTCCCCATTTCACTTATAGGCCGAGTAGCCGTACTGAAAATGGTCATCCTCCCTAAGCTACTGTACATATTCACTAACATCCCGATTTGGCCTGGTAGGCGGTTTTTTGATACCCTTCGATCAATGGCGGTTGAATTTATCTGGTGTGGGGGGGGCGGCCAGGCTGAAATGGGAGAAAATGGTGGAACCATACAATAGGGGCGGCATAGCAGCTCCTGACTTCGAATTGTATTATCTAGTCACACAGGCCCAATTTGTTAAGCATTGGTATGACGAACACGACACCTCGCCCCACATCTGTCTTGAAAAACATGCAGCGCGCCCGACCGACATAAGGTCAGTCATCTTTAAAGTTAAGCACAGGGATGAATGCCCATTTGACCCGGTTAGCACGACAGCACAGGCATGGTTCAAACTCTTCCAGAGACTTGGGGTGAAGGCACCTTACTACGCCGAGGCCCCGCTTTGGAACTTCCCAGGCATAGCACCCACATATGACCCAAGTATACAAAGCAAATGGGACCCGGACGAGGAATTTAAAATTAAGGACGTATTTCCTAATGGTAAATTTATAACATTGGAGGACTTCAAAACAGGGATGGGAAGGGACCAATTGATGATTTTGCAATATCATAGAATGAGACTGGCCTATAAGGCCCGGTGGCCGATGTTCCCAGATGAACCCCCACCACACCCATGCCTGCTGACCCTTGCATCCCGAGCTGGAACCAGCATTTCGGGCCTCTATGCGGCCGTGCAGGCCAATACTCCAAGGTTAAGCACACTTAAGTCCTCCTGGGAAACGGACCTGGGTGAAGACATAACAGACAGAAACTGGAAGAGGTACTGTGAAATGACCAAGAAGGTATCTATGAACGCCGGCCTTAGGTTGATTCAGTTTAAGATGCTAAATAAGATGCACTATACTGCCCTTAAGGTTGCAAAGTTTACGAATAATGGTCCTGGTACGTGTCCAAAATGTGGGGTGGATCGGGCTGATTCGATTCATATGTATTGGAGTTGTCCTCATGTGCACGCTTTCTGGGGAGAGGTTGCAAATATCCTAGAGGAGGTGACTCAGATACCTGCAGACCTCACACCACCAAATATCTATTTGAGGATATTGGTAAGCAATCAGAGGTGATAAGGAGGCTCTTTAACATTGCATGCGCAGTGGCAAAGAAGTGCATTTTACAAAAATGGAAGAGTGCACAGGCACCGAGAATATGCCACTTTCTTAAAGAACTGATGTATGTTAACGAATGTGAAGAACACTATATAATGTCACTCCCGAATCCAAGTAAACCGAAAGACATATGGGCTCCCTTTAGAATATACCTATGCGCGGCGGACTCGACCAGTAGTAGCCCGGTAGGGCCAAGTGACTCCTCAAATCTGTAATGTTGTTTATGCTGTAATATGGTTATAAGGTCTGTTGATGTTCCGAATGTATGCTATGCGTATTGTTGTTGCAATGTCATGTACCACAAGCATTAAATAAAGTTTTTTTTAAAACCAATTAAAAAAAAAAATAAAAATAAATAAATCTCTTTGTAGGTTTTGCCTACAGATGATCTGGATAAAGGTCTCATAGCCAAGATGTGCATGGAAATAATGTAATTGTTAAATATTAGCCCACGTCCTAATGAATGCCCTCAAAATTGTTGGAGAAAATACCATGGATGAGAGTATTCTGTCTCTGTAGGGACGAAACATGAAGTGTTGACACCTGTCAATTGGCGCCATATGTTTGACACAAACCCTTTTGTCATCCATTTTGATTCCCAGTGGGGGAATTTAGGCTTGAGCATTTGAAATGTAAATGTATTGTGGCATAGAGGGTTGAGTATGATCAGAAATACTGGAGATTTTACATCTGATCAGTGTGTGACCATGTTCGGATTTAGTTGGATATGAATTAAAATAGCCAAATACCTCCCTACATTACCCCCATGCAGTCCATTTGAAAAAACTTCTATCTGTGATAGTACTTTGATGCACTTGCATTTTATGGTGTTTTGATGTGCTGTTGTCTTGCTTTTTAATGATTTTGCACAGAGATGATTTGTCAAGAAGTATATTGTCTAAAATGTATTGTTGAATTATAATGTGTTTAAGTAATAATAAAATGTTGAAACGTTTTTTAATACATTAAAAATGTTTTGAGAGATTTGTAGAAGAAAATAGTTACATTGGTTACAAGTAGCAGAGTTTGTCACTAGATTGATTGGCTCGCATGAAAGAAATATTATAGATTCTTGTGTCCATTTGAGCTTTAGGAGGGCAGGGTGACCTACTCTATCTCTCTATTGTATAACTAAATGGATAAAATATCTAATTAGATCACACCTAGTGTAAAATGTGTATATGCTTTTTATAGAACTGTGTGTGTGTGCACATTGTATTTTTCAATTAAATGAAAAAAAATTATGTATTTAGACACACATGAGTCTCCACGATTTCAAGTTATGAATAATTCTACATATATGAGTAAGCAAAAAAGGATCTGTGACATTTATAAGTACCCCGTTGTTCTACATGCACTTCAATTTACACACTACATCCCATCCATGTGTATAAAATATTGAAAGGGAGCTTAGAATAAATGCATGCTGATATGAGATTGGACTGTTAAAGGTTCTGTCACTTATTGGATTAAAAGCAATAACAACTCACTCAATTTCACATGGCAATGGATGCTCAGAAAATCTTTATATCTGATCGCTCAATAACTTTCTCCTAAGTATTTAAGGCATGGTATATTTTGCCATTTATCTCACATTTAATAACAGGCCCTTCTTAATCTCCTACAATTATTGTGTGTAGAGGGATTTATTTTTCCCCTGGCATTCATAGCCATTGGTTTGTTACTTAGCAGGTGGCTGAAAATGCTTTGTGTTCGCGCTTGGAAAGGAGGGTAAGAGAGAGCAACAGCTGCTGCAGCTTAAGGTTAACACAAAAACTGGCTCTCAAACTCCCAGTTTCCCCTCCTTTTAATATGATAACAGACTGTGTTACTAGTTATAAAACTGCCTACATTGCCTTGCGGGATCAGGGCACCACCACTGTAACCTGTACTACTTCCACTTGATCGTCCAGTTCCTATCACAGTCCATGGCCCCCCACCAGCTGCATTCACATACACAGGCTACCCCCTTCTTTTCTGTTGATGCAAAGACTGTAACCGAAGCAACATACAAGCTTAACAAGAAACACAATGATTTTATACAGAAACGAATTGGAATGGGGCTTTGTTTGCCACGCTACACAGACACTCTTCATTTGTATGAGAAGCCTTAGGCAACAACCTTAGAGCAAAAGTGTCTGCTACTGCTTCCTACGCCATCTATCTAGGCTTATTTATACAAGAATGATTGGTAAAAACAATCCTTATACAAATAAGGTAGTCTGCAGGAGACTCGTCATTCTTCTGTTTGCAGTTACTTACCTTTCCCCAATCTGTCTTTGTGGGCACACTATGCCAGTTTTCTGTATCAAATCATCTCTTTCTTGTACCGGTTCAATGCCAGTTCACTTGAGTTAAACGTTGATGATTTTGAGCTTAACTTGTCCAGAATTGATTGGGTGTTGTGTGGTATATTAAGATTGTGATTTCCTGCCACTTTATATTAGTGAACTGTTTTATAACTGATGATGTAAATAAATGTATATTCTTTCATTTACTCAGAAACATTGAGTCAGTGTTTGTTTTAACCATAGCAATTGCTGTCCGTTGTGTAACTTCTGATACTGCTCACTTTACTCTTGAGATAAGTCCGGCTGCTCAGCCATCGCTAACAATTTACTGGGTAGTACAGGCTTGTACCAAAGGTGAATTTGTACTTACACTTGTAGTCTCAATTGTGTGTGGTGTTCCCAAAGGGTAATGCATATGATTCTGCCCAACAGACTGCACTTATAGTATTGGCATGTGACCACTCTTTACCAAGTGATCTCTGCCAGGCACTTACCTGTTACCTACAACTGACTCTCTGGCACTTCCTCCTCTCTGGAACCTCTAGCACGTACCCCCTTCCCTTGTCCCTTCTCTCTCCCTGCACTTGCAAGTTCTGAATGCTCACAAGGCCTAGTAGGACGGCCACTATCTTGTTCATCAGTATTGTGTTATTTGTCTTTTGTTCCCTTGTTACCTCCCCATAACCTTGTGGGTGCTTTCAAACACAATTTCTTGATGTATAAGTACCTTACTAATGCACTGTAAAATAAATAAAATACATCACTGGATCACTATTATCAGAACTTGCCATTATCCATGTGCTGCCTGTACTGTTATCCAAATGTGGGACATTTCCAGCAGTTTATCTCAATTATTTAATGTATTAGGTGTTCATCCCATTCATCATGCTCTTCCAGAGCAACTCACATCACGACATGTACACCCTTTCCCTCACAGAATGCTGCTTATCGCAGAAGGACATGGTGATAATACAGTCTTAAATTTAATCATTTAAAACCTCCTTCCTTCAGAGGTCACTGAATCTGTTGTCGAGAGTGCATGGGATGACTACTTCATAACAAATAAATGGGCCTCATTATAAGTTTGCTGGTCTGGTAAAAACCGTACCGGTAAGCTTGCCGGTACCGTTGTTACCAGACCAGCAAACTACGAGTTCTGCTCGCGGGTGCCTTCTGGCCAGCCAGGGCTGACCTGGCGGGCGTACCGGTACATGCAAGAAGAGCATGTCGGATGCACCGGCACCATTGCCGGTGCATTCAACCCCCCTATTCCCATTGGGCCCTATGTGGCTCAAATGGGAATGGAGAGCATTTTATTCCGGCGCCCACAAATGGCCAATTACCGGGTCCAGTGGGGCCGTAATGACCTGGTCAATGCCCATTTGCTGGCGCCAGAAAAAAAATGATACCGCCAGCTACCGCCTGTCTCATAATGAGGCCCAATGTCTTCATGAAGACTTTCTTGGTTCTTCTAGTAATGACCGGGAATTAGAATTGGCAGTGCTCTCAATCTATAAAAGATCTGCGGCAACTGTGACAAATTGTATTCTGCCCTGCTGAAGTACAAGGATAAGTAGAGGCTAAAATTTGCACTCAGCCCTCACACTGCTGCAAAACAAGAGCCAACAAATCATAAAGGTAAACAAGGCACAGTTCAGAGAGATACCTCCTAAGCCTTTTGTGGTAATGTGGACAGAGGTATGGCTATGCTCTTAAGAGGGGTGTAAATGTGATTAAGTTGCAACCAAAACAGCAAAGCTGAACAGTCCAAAAGAAAGGGAATGCCCTATTAAGGTTCTGTAAAAATAGATATACTTTAATAAAACACACCATCAGCAAAATAACTAAATAGAAAAAACCCTTCACCAAACCCACCACTGTGGAAAGAACAGGGAAATAAGCAAGAACAGCGCAATGCAGCACTGTGAATAGGGGTGTAAGGCAAGTATAAACCAAAATGTCCTTTAAAAAGGATATGTTTCTTGGATGCACATAGATAATTAGCGACTTAAACAGTCTCTAGGATCCAGAACTGGACCACAGGGATCAGTTAATAGTCAATAGTACCTATTCACAGATCTTGCCAATTCAACAGTACTGAACCAGACATCTTGGTGGTGCGCAAGCAATTTGAAGATCGAGAGAGTGCAAAAGGCAACACCAGCGGGTGAAGGTGAGTTGAATGTGTTGAATGGTTCTTGAAATCACAGCTCCAAGCAGTTTAACAGTAAAAACACTAGGATCCCAGCTGTCATATCTCTCAGGGTGCTGTGAGTCCCAATCCAGTGGCTCAGGGGCAAGCTGGGCCCTTTTCTCATGCTCCCAAACACTGGGGAGGCTGACACACAACTACAGGGGTCTTTTAAAATGGTGAGGTCCTAAGTACCACTGTGGCTAGCAGAGAGCCAGGTCCTATCCCAACAGCAGTTCATCCTCACTGGTCCCTGGAGATGGTTAGTGGACAGAACTTCCCTCTGCCTTAGATTCTCATTCTTCATCTCCCTGGCAGAGGACTAATCTGATCAGCAGATTACCCTTTCAGAGATGTTATTACCCGCATCATTCTATTAAATTAATTAAAAAAATTAAAAAGCCACGGCTCCTACACCCTTGCAAATGGCAATCCCTCACAGCAACACATTATTTTTTATTGTATTTACCCTATCCCATACTGGCAGGTTTACTTTGCACTACCTAGCCATGTCTGTTTCTATGTCTACTGACATCTTTTCCAAGTTAGCCTCGATCACGTTGGACTGAACTCTGGGGAACAACATACCAAAATACCAAAAGCTTTCTGCCGACCATTTCATCTCCAAGCTTCACAGATGCACCTTGAAACAATCTGCTGATACAAGCAGCACACAGGTTTTGACTTGTTTGTTTTATCTCAATAGGCTCTGTATTCATTCAGTGGGCCTCATTCCGAGATTGGAGGTAGCCATGGCGCTATTTGCACCTTGGCTGCCTCCAATACCGGGTCCGGCAGCGGTCTGGTTCAATTGGGATTTACCAGTGCATTCCGACCCTGGAGGGACTGGTAACTCCCGATTGAACCAACCATTCCCCATTCCCATTGAGCCCTATAGGGCTCAATGGGAATGGGGAAGGTGCTAATTACGGGCCTGCTAATGGCAGGCCCATAATTAGCGCTCTGGTCCCCCAACGGGACACATAAGGGACGTGTGGTCCGACCACACGTCCCTTACGGTTCCCGCTAAGGGACCTCGGAATTGGGCGGTAAGTGATTACCAGTACCGGTCTCCTTACCGGTGCCCAGTATCCCTTACCGCCCAATTTGTAATGACCCCCAGTGTCTCCAGCAAGGACGGAATTGTATTTCTGACAATCATTAGGACTAGAGCATCTTCTGTATAGAGAACTATCCTGTTCTCGCTATGTGCAGTAGATATTCTCTTCATTCTTTCCTTTCTGAATTTCACCTCTTCCACTGGTTCAAGTACAAGGGTGAACAGTAGTAGGAACATAAGACTTATATGTCGTGGTTCAGGTTCCAGCTTAAAGTAACATGAACATAGTCTATTGACTTCACAGATTCTCTATCTAGTGTCTCAACAAACATGGGATCTGATAGAAGGCTATTACGGAACAGCCATCTTATAGGAGTTATGCTTCTTAATTTTTTTGCACGACTTTATTGCGGAGACTATTTTTCTCATGCAAAGATATGCACGCAAGGATTTTTTTAAAGGAAACAGATTTGCAGAGTAACTTTATTGCTTAAAGAGAGGTGTGGGCAAAATAACTTTGCACTGCCGCCTGATTGTGTAGAACAGCACAGCAAACTTTGCAACTTCACTTAGAGGCAACGTTGTGAACTATGCACAACTATGCACAATTACAGCGCCGAAATACAACTGAACGATCCTGTCTGTCTCTGTCTTCTAAGTTTTAGTATAGAGCACAAAACGTTTACTTTTATCATGTGTTATAGATTATAGTCCTGTATATGAATTGGTCGGACTTTCCAAATAGAAATACCATAAAATGTAATTACCACCAGTGGTATTCCTGATAATCCACTCAATTCAGCATTTCCCACTGATCAAACTAACACTAGTTTTTTTTTTTACTGTAATACTGCTTGCTGTACTCCAGCATATGTACTTTGTATATTGTGTGTGTTTCTATCCTTTTTGACACTGAAGGTTGTGGCGGGAATGCATGATGTATAGTAGGACGTCACTTACTGTAAAATATCACAATGCACAAAGGGATAATGTATGACCCTTTAATTCATTGTAATAGTTATGATCAGAGATGCCCACACTCTCACCTCCTTCCATGTCTCTCCATTTAAAACAATGTTGGTACTGCATAGAAGGGAAGTGCTTGTGCTTTTACTTGGCACACACACAAAAAATAACTGTTAAACTACTCTTTATTCATTTTATTTTGTACATTTGTAGGAGTGCACAAAACCTGTTGGCATCTAGGCGCTATTCAGAAGGGAGGAACGGGAGGTACAGGTAATGAGTGAACATGATGCATGAATGTCACATCATAGTTGAAGAGCAGAGTTTTCCGGTGTTTCCTGAAGACATGGTATGAAGGTTTGTTTTGCAGTTAGGGCGGTAGTTTATTCCATAGCGATGGGGCACGGGCTAGGAAGCTGATGCCACCAGCTCTTTTCCAGTTAGAGCAAGGAGTGAGGAGACAGTGTTTGTAGGCAGACCTGGTAGGTCTGGAAGAAGAATGTTTTTTGATGGTGTCCATGAGGTATTGGGGAGACTTGTTAGCAATGAATTTGTAGGTGATAGAGAGTGTCTCTGAGGGTGACTTACCAAGTTTACCTCCATCACTGAGGTGGGAGTTAACATTGACATATTTCCATTTAGAAAATCCAACCCATTATACCTCCAGCAGTATTCCATTGTAATACCACCAATATTAATTCCCACTTACTGTGCACAAATCTAGAGTTCTCCGTATGTAATAACAAGTGTATAAAGGTATAACATGAAATTATAGTTCCCATGCTTGACTTTCCACAAGTTGTTTGAAAGGCTGCAGAGGGCTCTCTGCAAGACTAAGAATATGTTATAAAATGAAAAACATGCATTTACATTTGTTTTAAATGTTTTATGGTAAACACATATCCTCCTGTCCAAAGAAAGTGGCATACTATAATTGTATTAAAACTGCAATTTTTAGATGGGTTAAACTTTGGATCTGTCCTTAGCAGTGTCCTCCATATTGCAGGTAAAATGGTGCAGATAAATGGGCCAATACCACTTTATGCACCTCCCTCTGCTTGGTACTCTAAAAATTAGAAAGAGTATAAACAGGCCCAGCCACCCCATGAGCCTAGGGGTGAGAAAGAATACAAGTTGAGGCAGAGTACACAAAACAATTAATCAATTAAATGCACATACATCTGTCATAAAGAATTAGTTAGGTTGAATGACACAATGGGGAATTAATATGGGCTGAAGAGTGTATGTATATATAATATGTGAAAATAACATAGGTCCCTGGATTCCAAGGGAGGGACTCACCACATTGGTAGAGCAGATGCAATTATAGGTAGATAAGGGTGCATTATACACTGACAGGGAAACAAGCATATGACAGATGTACAAGGTGAATGTGAAGCAAACTATCGTTGAGATAATTTGCCAAAATGGAGGCACAAGTGCAAGAGTACAGCCATTGTCTTAATATGGAGGCACAGCAGGCTCAGGAATTATCAAAAGTATTAGAATCCAAGATGCTGAATTCTCAACAACACATTTATTTTAGAAGCTTCTTAAGCGGCACAAACGGTAGTTCACAGCGAGCGCCAAGAATGGAATGCCAGGAAGGGAGTATTAGATGAGCAGAACCCAGAGAGAAGATAACAGTTCTCAGGATGCAAAATAACAGCGTACCCGGGTTATTAAATTAATAAGACCACAGACAGCCATTGATGTCCAGGTGCATGAAAGCAGTATGCCAAAAGATGATATAGAGAACAGAAGATGGGTGCCCCAAGTGGTGTCGAGTAATATCCTAGAATTAGCTTAAAAACCTAAGAAATAGGAACATTTAATTCTACAACAAGGTCCTCTAGCATGTGACCCAGGCCCTAAGAACACTAGGTATTCATTACAATACAAGCACAGGTAAGACACCTGCCGAACTCCATAGCAGACAGACTTATGATGATACACAAGACCATGTACAGAGAGAAAGGAAGGCTTAATCGCCTGGGAATGAGAAGGAAGAGTTTTAATTGGAATTATGGCAGCACATCGACTCCCACCCACCCTATGTCTCTCCCTCCTATCTTGAAGACCTTCAGGATATCCACAGTTGGTGAGCAAAATGCCAACCAGTAGAAAGCCCTTGTGTTACACAGGCTATGATGAACAACACCAACCAATTAACTAGCAATATGATGCTGTTATTGAAATATCATCTGAAGTAGGTTGGGCCCAGGAGGAACCATCAGATATGTTTAACCGAATCATAGAACTAATAGCTTTATACTCTATATGTAGTTAACTGTATAACACACAAAAGAAGGGGGCTACTGAAGTGGTGTACTCCAGAGTCCACATTCGGCAAGGTATGTTTAACAGACCGGTGTTGTGAAACAAAAGACGTTCCGGGAATACGTATGCGATCACTTTTTGACAGTAATGACAGTTCGGTCTTACTAAAGATACATGTATCTGCTACAAGAAATGTTACCGGGGCAAAAACACACTTAGAACCTGAGTTAACCAGAGAGAGTTGGGGAAAAAAATCATAGGCAATAATTTCGTCAAGGCAGACAGAATCAGAGAACACCCGTTGACAGAAATTCAAGAGTCAATAGGCCGGAGCCAGTGTCAGGTGGAACTGGGTTCCTGTTGTCGAGGATCACACAGTCGGACAGTTCAAGATTCAACTTTGCCAGGAATACTTAGATATTGTCAACAGAGGAAGCAAAAGTTATGAGAAGGAGGGAAGACAAATGCAAGCCTTGGAGACAAAGAAAAGGGATTCACTCTAATTCCTCAAGCAGAACGCAGTACCTTATTCAATGAAGAAGCTGGTGCCACGGCAGTTGTTCCTGGTAGTTTCCTGCAGACCGACAGTTCCTGGACCTTTGGTACGAAGGAGGACGTCTGGAGGGGTCTGCCGCACACAGGGATGAAGCCGGCAGCATCGATGGTGAATAAAAGGTGCGCTCCTTAAAAACAGGAGAGGCTCTTCAGATGGCTATCCGGACCACTAAAGCAGTGTGCAGTGATTTCGACCAAGAAGAGGATCCTCTGGCTGTGGAAGATAAGCTGGTTATCCCCACCAGGCTCAAGGTAAGAAGACACCGGACTGGATCTTCTCTGGTTGTCGAAGGGTAGATAGCTCAGGACTGCAGCAGGACTTCATTGGGATGGGGTATTTGCAGCAGCCGTCTTCTTCTCCGCTTCTCTTCGGTTCCTTGTAGTTCCACTCTGACTTCTAGCCCAAGAGACCTGCCTTTTATGCGAAAATCCCCCATTCACACAGCCTGGCTGTCAATCACGCAGCAGTGGGGTTGTCCAGCCCGGACAACCACCTCAGCCAATCATGGCAAAGTGTGACTTGGGTTTCCTAGTATACCCTGTGCAGGGGGTGACTACACCCCTCCCTCACATTCAGCCCACCTAGACACCCAGGCGTCTGGAGGAGGGCTTCTTGGCAGAAGCCTGCCAAAAGACAGTGAACAAAGAAGGCAAACCTGGTTTGCAGCGCAAATTAAACACAAGAAGGACTTTAACAAAAAGAAATGGCAAATAAACCCGACTGGAGCCAAAAGAAAGAATATTTGCTCAAGCAGGTTTATGTTCGAGGCTAATATAATAGCCTAAAACAATACCTCATTTATATAGTATACTTCGGTAGAAAAGTTAAGGTAGTTACCACTGCCACCAGCCAAGTCTAAATGTTAAAAGAGCGAAACAATGCTCTAGGAGGTACAGATAAAAAGGGCTAAGGATTAACCCTTTCCAGTACTCCATGTAAGATGGGGTGTACTGGATCTGTGGTTAAATGACTAGGTAAAGTTAATGGTAACTTTACCTTCTTCTGGGGGACAGTAGTCAGGCTCAGAAATGGAGTCGGTGGGAAGTCTAAAAGACAACCCTGTGTCACTGCACTGAAGGTGCTGTGTAACACACAAAAGAAGGGGGCTACTGAAGTGGTGTACTCCAGAGTCCACAATCACAAAAGCAGATGAGATACACATGGCAAAAACACAGGTAAGAGTGGAAAAAAGAGTCACACTCTTACCAAGTGAAAAACATAATTCCAGAAATACAGCAAAGCTGCTGGGGGACTCACTAGGTAAGGGGAATTAGCCATTGAATGAGAATTCTCCCTAACAGTGACCCCCTTACATGTGAGAGTACAGCAGCAATCGTGTGTCATCCCCTTTCACTGTGAGACTTGAGCAAACATGTGTGTGCATGTGTGACTGTGTCAGTTCACACACACACACACACACACACCCACACATTTGTGTGCTAAAGGTCAATTTTGTAGATACCCTGTTGCTGCCTCTAGACAATCAATATACAAAATGCAGCCGGCTTTGAATTGCACATAATGTGGCATTTTCTAAATTGGTAATCCTCATTATCACAGTTGCCTTCACCATTGCCACCACAATATCACTTTTTCATGGGTGTTTAAGCTGGTAGAATTGAGGAAAAAAAATAATTGCCAGCCACCCCCATTAAACAGTATTGGATGATGTGCTTTCTACTGGTATACAGGTCATCCTGCAACTTAAGTATGGTCTTCAACTGACTGATGATATTGTTGCTGCTCTGCTTGTAAAAGTAACAGGTACAGAGAGGCTTTGCCTGTGGTAGGAGTCAAGTGCAACAGCAGCACTGAAAACATGCTCCAATTTCACCCTAGCTGTGGGGCACATTAAGATGTTGATGGTTCCACATACAACTGCTGCTGAAAACACACACCACTACCATAACTATTTCCCATTCAGAGCTGGCACATGCCTCTCAAATATGCATTGTATTGTCCTTTGAGACGCCCAGTGTCTTCATCCTCCTTGGAATTTTCTATCAGCCAAGCCATAGAAAAGACGTTTGTCAGCACACACCTGAGTATCTTCTGAGCTTACCTATAGTTTGAGTTTCTTAAAAGACTCAGAGGTAAATAAAAATCACGTATGGGTTAGCGAAAGACGCACAACACTGTTATTCAAACAGATCTTTACAACGGGACGATGGTATCCACTAGTCTTTGCTGCTCTGGGAGTTCTGAAATGTACATGTACTTCTCAACAACAAAGCTTCAAGTCTACCATTCCCTTACACCCTGAGGTCTACAAAGTGACTGGGTTCACATCTGGTGCCTTATAAGTCACCAATGAATAAGTAGATAACGCCATCTCCCTTCAGTGCAGTAGTAGGCACAGTAGTGCTACATGTTGTGCATCCAGGGCTTTAAGTGGGCCGGGGAAATCTCGTTCTGAGGCGTGGCCCTGCCGGGGCCCACTAATCTGCCCTGGCAGCCCCGGCCACTACACGAAAAGGCTTCTTTTCTACAGCCTAAAGCTCTCGCTCATGTGTGAGAGATTCAGGCTTCTGAAAAAAATGCCTTTCAGCCATAATGGTGGCGCCGCACCTGCGAGGCATCCCTTTAAGCAAGAGATACCCGTGGGCCGGTGCCACCATTACTGAGAAAACATGAGGCTGCTGGAAGCAGAGGCCTTGTTTTCTAAATACTGAAGCTCCCGCTCATCTGTGGGAGTTTCAGTCTTCAGGAAAACGGCCTCAGCTTCCAGCTGGCCTCACCCTTTCAACATTAATGGTGACGCTGCCCCTCCCAGAGAAGTAACTTTGCTGAAAGTTTTAGGGGGACATCATGACCACTGAAAGAAAGGTGGCAGGGTGGAGTGGGTGGACGGTGGCACTGAGGGATAAGACTAAACTACTACACAACAAGAGTCCATTGCCGACGCCTCAGTTATAACTTTCAAAAGACTGATGGGTATCTTTAATATTCAATTCTAAAGACACGCCAGTCTTCTGAAACTTATAAGACCACAGTTGGTCTTTAGAATTCACTGCATTGACAACAGTAAAAGAAGCCTGCTTGACTCTACCTAAAGAGGGCCTTCAAGCAGGCTGAAGGGAGCTGGTGTTTGATTATTACCACCTGGGCACTGACTCAAACAAGCATATAAACATATAGACATAATATAAAATGTATGCCTGCAAGATTTAAAAACAGCACATTAGGTCCTTCAACCATTGTAGTGCGTTAAATGGACCGGCCCTACCTGCACTCCCACACGCACCACCCCACCCACCCATTTTGTAGTTATTATCCATAACATATATATGATCTGTACCACTGGCTAGGTTCATGCTATATTAAAATGAATACATAGATGCATACCCTCCCCACACACAAACCCATGATTCCCCCACACATGCCCTTTGCCCCCACCACCCCCACATACACGCATCCCATGTCTGTCAAATAAGAACACTCAAATTCGGGACATTGGCCGGGCCAACGGGGAGTGGTGTTTTTGGGGGGGCTCTGAGGGGAGAGTACCGCAACAGGTGTAATATACTCATGGAAACTCCAACAAATTAAACAGGAACACGCAACAAATATTACAGCTCCCTCAGTCTCGGGGCGGGGTATTTAAATGCACAATACTTATGAATTTACGGACTCCCTGCTTTTCACCCAGACCCTCCAACATCAGCCTGCATGTCCTTTCTGGTCAGCCCACTCCCTCTTACATCACTTGATGTGCTGTCCCTGAATTTACCACCCCCCCCACGCACTGGCATGTCCCTCCTCGCCCTATCTATCACGGAACACGATGCCTTGCCCTGCGCATGACTCACCACCAGCTCACTCTTCTGTGCCACCTCACATTTCCTGTGCTGTGCAATTCCTCTGCTCAGCAAACCCCTGTCACACTACCTCACTAGACCATGGACAGTCCTCCACTGTTAACTCTAGACCCGTCTTATCATCCCCCACCCCTTCATAATGACCCCTGAGGTGTTGCTAGACCCTCGCCCACTAGTTTTCTCTGGGCTTTCCTGTTCTGCTTATCACTGCCCTTCTCTTATCCCCTTACATGCCCCATAGAATGTCCCTAATCTTCAAGTAGCTAGCTGCCCCATCTGCCCCATCTCAGATTCTCCTATGCATGTGCCCACTACCCATCGCAGCTCGACCCCCCTTCATTGCAAATTTGAACGTACACTTCACCCAGGACCTCGATCTCGCAGGGCCCCACACTTCCCTAGCCATGACTCGCTTCCTCCCCCCTCTTCCATTACCTCCCCTATGTACCCCCGGCCTCCCCTCCAATGTGGCACACCTCACATCCCCATTCAAACAAAAGAAGTAGATAAAGGGATAAGGAGCACTAGCACACTCCCAAGTCAAGGGATTAACCCTTCAAAACGCGTAACAACACAGCTAGTGCTACTCCTAGCTGCTCACTCACGGTGGTCCCTATTCCTATCTCTTAACCGCTGTTCGGCACATGAGCAAGAATTACTTCAATACAGGTTTAAATATAAACATATATATGTTTTATTGTTCAATTATACAAGCAATATTTTAAGAACACCAAAGGTGTAAACTCATTGACCTTTTAGTAAGCATTTGCAGTGAATCTCTAAAAAACAAATCACAAGATTGCATGCAACAACTTCAGTCCTTCATTTGATAAGCTACGTGATTTAAATTCAAAAAGCTTTTAAAGTGTACTGTGCTGTGTTATTTCACACACGGACATACCTTACTTCACACAACTCACTTATTCTCATGTTCATTAACTCTCAAATTCCGACATTTTCACCATTTTCATTCGAAACACACACACCTGTTGCCCAACATGTTTCTTTCCATATAATGTGTGGCTATCTTGAGTATTAGGAAATTCATCAGGGGCTTTCTTGAAGGATAGAAGCGACCTGCAATTTCAATATAGCAAGGTTATCATAGCTCGCAATAAAATCTATAGCTAAAAACAACAATCTATAAACACATTTCAATTTGTGGTTCAAATTGTCTCTTCTCATTCAGGGTTTGTAGTCCCCTCGCCGGTCATCTATCAAGGAAAAAGGGGGTCCACCACCTATCGAGGAGCAGCAAAACACAAAAAGAGAGAATAGGCATATTAGTCTCCCATTCCATTACTGCGCTCAACATTTGCCATGGTTAAATCATGGCAACCAATCAAAGTAAACCCAGGTTAGGATGGCAAAGATCAATATCAATGGGGAAATTTGTCAGCTATAATTACGACACAACACTCTCAAACCTATAATGACAAGGTAGAGGAGAGGGAGAAACAGACAGAGGGGAGCGAAACGTCACTCTACCCTTATCTACCCTTGTTGGCACCATAAAATGAACACTGACCCTTATTAGTAACCAGGGTCTGTCCACTAGCTGGTAGGCCGGTAATGCATCGGAAGAATCCTCTGCTTGCTGGAAGTCAAAAGGTCTCAACCGACTAGAGAAAATAAATGTGAGAGAAAGGAGAATCCCGTTAAGATCTAATGGCGTGTTCAATCAAAAGATAAAGGTTTAGTAAATCTTGCCTTATCTTTACACGTCAATGACTGCTTTGTGTTCGCTCTATGCTCTGTGTTCCATAAAACACCTCACATCCCCCTGGAAGAGTCTCCCATCACCTCATATTCACCTGTTCACCCCTTCCACACAGCACCTCACCCGCCCCTACTTGTAGCCTTCTCACTGTGCTGCTGCCTGTCTCCCATCACCTCACCTATGCCTGGTATCCACTCCCACATGGCACCTCACATCCTTTGTCCGCTTATAACTACGCTGCTGGAGGCCAGCCTGAAAATGAGAGTTCCTAGTAGTAGGAACATACTCAAAGGTAAGTACTGGGATGAGGAAGAGTAGGACTAGATGTAATGAATATTACTAATCCGGGCAATGGTTTTTGTTTTGGAAATCTCCCATGCAAAGATTGTCAGGTAGTGTGTTGCCTCAATACTGGCTGGATGTGTCCTAATTAAACACGTTGCTGCTATCCGGTTGTGAAGTAAATGGTTGTGCATTTATAATTTAGAAAGCTTCTTAAAAAAAAGAGAAATGTATTACTATAATAAAAGGTGCATGCCTTTTTTTTAAATTAATAATCACGTTTACAATGCTATTTTCTTCTTTAAGGAAGCAGACATCACCATCTCATTTTATTCAGTTTGCTACATCTTTTCAGGGGTGACAGTAACCAAAAGAAGCAACGGCAACACCAACAGTTTTTGCTTTTGTGAAGGCATGGTGCAGGCCTTTCCAGGCACTGCTATAGTGGTACAACCTGGCCACAGCTGGTAAATGGTATGATGATGACACTGGTCATACGATGTCAGTGATTGACAAATGCCTTTCTAATACCTAAACGCACCAACACGGGTGCCATTGCTAGTGCTTGCTGGTTACAGGGCAGATGTGCAGGAAACAGGTGCAAGGGCACACATACATAGTTTAGATGGAAAGTGTGTTATGGACTTTCTTTACAGTCTGACTAATTATAATTGATCATTTATAACACGCTAGGGATCAAACCTATGTTGCTCCGCATCATCGTTGCCCGTAGCTATCCTCCCGAGGCTGCAAAAATGTATAATGACATGTATAAATGTGTTTGCCCCCTCACGCAGGATACAAATCGACTGTACATGTGAGTTGAGTGGGATCCATCAACCTTCTTTTATAAAGAGGGCACTACATCATCCAGGCCTAAACATGGGGTGAGCGGGCACGCACTGGCACATAGCGACAGGTAGGGCTAGGGCAGGAATAACCACGTATAGTAAAGATTATCATTCAAAAAGCAACTGTACACATCAGGGAGTGCATAACGTGCAGGTTCTCTTCAACAGATGTTCCGACATTTCAGCTCTGCTTTATCTGGCCTAGTCCCATTGTTAATACCAGCACCAAGGTGGCAACATTGCCCACATCAACCGGGAGTTCATTCCCTCTCTGCCAAGGCAGTAGCACACAGTGTTCTTTACCACTAGTATCCAATTCAGGCCCTTTCCTCTACATTGATGAAACGAGGAAAATAGAAAGTATCTCAAAAGAAACATTCAGCTTCAACCTGCTATAACAGGCGCACAATGGCAAACATGTGTTACTGTTTGTTCCTTGTGCCTCTGAAGCGACACCCAAGGAAGGATTCCTGCCAAGTTCTATGCGCATTAATACTCACTGCACCTCGGGCGTCAGGCACTTCACAGCACAGCTTTGGCCAGGCACATTTTCACTGAGAAATAGCCAGTCACTTTTCTAAGACGAAATAGAGCATGGTTTCACAAATCATGTTCAACACTATCTAATTGAGTTACTCTAAGAAACAAGGGCCAAGGCCCGTGTTCTCCGCTGGCCCTATGATAATACCAGTCTTCGACAACAGCCAAGGGGGTAAGACAAGCAGTAAACTATCTGCAAGTTTGAAGAATCTTCTACAACCTCAGGTCTGCTCTACTATCCTACCAAAATAGAGGCATAATGTAAGATAAAGTGCAGGAGGCCAGGAGAAGTGCTCTACCCCTGACTCCCAACAAGATATGTGATGTCCAGTCACGATGTGCATTTCATAAGGTAAGTGCTCGTTAGAGCATGGAATGCAGCATGCTCTGATCCGTGTGCACGGGCACTGGTGCAGTCCGTACACCAGACTCAGCCGGGTGCGTCTCCCCGACTCCTCGTCATACGACACCACACCCCACATATATGAAACCCACATCAAGACCAGAAGGACCATAGCAGCCCGCATTCTCCTCTCCAGATAAAAAATGTACCAATGTATCACCCCCACAAACTACGTGCAAGCACATAAGACTCGGCCTGTACCCATCAACACTGAACAGGTTTCAACCTGCTTCTCTCCCTCTGCCCCTCTGCCCCTCCAAGCTTTAATCAACCTCCCCCTTTTTATTTGAGAACCATGACCCAAGAGGCCTCCAACAAGGCAGAACTTTGCTACATTCACCCTGCGCTTCTATTAAACCATAGCCTGTGCACCAGTCACCCATTCGCATTGAATTTTATAGGCAGGGTTTTGCCACATTCCTGATGACAGCGTGCAAACTAGAGGGCTCTGCTGTCTCCACTGGAACAGTGCACCAGATTAATAATGGGGGGGTGGGTGGGGGCCAACTAGGGGGCACACATAGAACTAGTGGAGAGAGGGAGAGGAGGGGACAAAATCCATAGGGGTCCCCCTCAATCAGACAGAGGGGGTGACATGCATCTTACCTGCTGTGCCTTCGTTCGTTTCTTTGGGTGCCCACAAGGCAAGGCTTTTAGGCAGAAGAAGGCACAAACCAACAGTAGTCACAGTGAGGAAAGTGAAAACTTTCTGCAGAACACGTACCTCTCAGGCCATGCAGAAGCAGAAAATAAAATTGAATTCAGCTCGCCTTACCCTGCAGTCGCAATGTAATACGGCCCCCTGGCCCTCCTGCCAAAAGATGGGGGGGAGAAAAAGGCATGGAACATAAGTTGGGGGGACAGAAGTTGTTTGCCGTATTAGTGCCAGTGTGTTTTCATAGATGTGTCCTTAAAATAAATAATTATATATCTTTACACCCAAGCTCTGTTCCGTGTTTGTTTGTTCTACGGTGTAAATTGCCCTATCTTGTATACTCCACATACTGCCTAACTTTTCTTGAGAGAGGTCTGATTGCTCAGCCACAGCTACCAGGTGAATCTGTGTGGTACAGACTGCTACCAAGTGGGTTTACTGCCAAACACTGTAGGCCTAAATCTGTTGCAGTGGTCCCAGAGGGAACTGCACAGGTTTCTGCTTAACAGCCACTTAAGGCACTGTGTGCACCCCAGCCCGGAGGCACTCAATAATGAAGAATTAAAAAGGGAGTGCCACAGTGGGCTAGGTATGTGTGTTACATATCCTACATGGGGATCCCCTATGACTAACACTTTTGAAATTGGACAGAGAGTACTGCAGTTGGCGCACTTCTTACTGGCTGATGAGGGTGCTGAGTGTGTGCCTATCCTTTGGAATTCTAGCGTGATACAAAGTGTTCTTGCTAATGGCAATGGAGTGCAATCTTGCATATTTCAACTGTGGGTCCTCCTTTTCTAATCCTGCTGTTCAGAGTCTGGAATGCAGACACTGTCACCTTAGATGGAAAAGAAAGATGGCGAAAGATAGTTAACATTTCCTTTCATATTTTTTATATGTGGATCATCACAAAAGATTGAAACCATTTGTCTCAGCTGTGCTATATCTTCTTCCCTAACCCTTCATGCTCAGTCCAAAAGGTTTTTAGGAAGAAGTAACATAGAAGTAACAAGGTTTTCTAGCACACAATATGTGTTTCTTCCACAAATGGTCATATCGCATGGCAGACCTTGAAGATGAGCTTCCACTGAATTGGTGTGAAGAAGGCCGCACCAAATGCTTGACTGAGTCTTTACCAGTAGTCGCTTGCATCATTGCTTTGCTAACACCGGAGGTTAAGCATATGCACTGCTAAATTCCTGAATGTTAGCACTGTTATGTTTAGGTGGTGAAGAAGATCACAGGCAGGTGAGCAATCTTTGACTAAATGAATCTGGTACCTGTCTCAGCTGTTAAGGTGCACTGGCTTGTGTGTGAGTGAACATGTTATCCAACCTGCGCTGCTCATCTTACTCTTCTGTCAAGGCAGGTGATGAATTGCTTCACACACCTGACTGCGGTCCCAATTATGATACTTCATAATCACAATCACCCGGCCAATATTTTTTCCCATCATTCCCCAAACAATGTTTCACTTTCATCAAATTGTCAGTACTTAAATTAATTCAATCAAGTCCTTGTATCAGCTACTGAGCTATACTTAGTTGGGTGTTGGTGCACATTCAATAAAACCTACCGAGGGGATTTCCCTTCTCCCTTCAGACAGTTTGTTTGTTGCTTTACACATCCACTCGTCCTGCCAATGTTGCACTATCTAATCACTTCTACCTTGCCAACAATTTTCTGAAAAGCACCTTATTTATTTTTTAATTATCCCTAAGTGGTAGCAAAGGCATTATGTGAATCAAGTGCTTGTATCAGCAATTGCCCTGTACTGTATTGCCTGTGGGCAGGTGTTCAATCAATCCACCCAAGTGCAAATTCCTCGATCTAGACAGCAGTGTGTTTCATCATATACCTAATCATTCTGTCAAAAATTCCTCTACCTGATACCCACCGATTAGCCATCAATGTTTCAGGGCATGCCCTTCCTTCAGAAGGGTGGCAATTGAATTTGAAATTAAACCAAACAATAAAGTGGATTTTCTGGATTTCAGATAAGCCAGGTGTGCACGTTGTGTTTGACTTTGATATATATATATATAAATGTATATATTACACGGCCACAGTAGTGGCCGTGTAGTTATGGTTAAGTTGCTGTTTCCATAGGAAGAGCACTTTTTGGGCGGCCTATAACTCTGCTCCCCCTGGACGAATCCTCACCAAACCTTGTAAAAAAAAAGTATATGGGCCACTCTGAATTATTTTGCAAAATTTGGTGATGTTTGGTCCAGGGGGGGAAAAGTTATAGGTGGGGTCCCAAAACGTATTTTTTTCCCATAGACTGAATGGGGGGAAAACTTTGCGCAAGCCTACAGTCTAATCCGCTGGACGGATTTTCACCAAATTTGCGGCAGGGGCTTGGTCCCGAAAGCCTACCTTTGTAAATTTGGTGACAATCCATGCAGTACTTTTCTTTAAAACGACCAAAAAGTAGGTCTCTAAAAATTTGTGATATCTATGTCCGCTCCGCGGTCACACTTCCCTGTTCGCTCAGCAGACAAGATACCGATTGGCTAAGGGCATCGTCTTGGACGCAGACACGCAACGTGTCTGCCGATTGGTTGCAGTGAGACGTGTTCTGCGTCAGATTGTTTGAATGTGCCTGACATCTTGGATCTGCCAACAGCCCAGCGGCGACCAGCGGGAACATGCTATTTCGAAAACTATTTTGCTGTGTCATAGTGCTTGGGGAGGTTCACAGACTAAGAGATGGGTGAAAAACTGTATTTGTTCAGGCGGTAGGTGTTAATGATGTATTGTCTATGCCCGCCTTGTTCAAAAAGTTTGCACCTACATAAAATGAG
The DNA here is from genome assembly GCF_040938575.1 of Ambystoma mexicanum. Taxonomy (NCBI): domain Eukaryota; kingdom Metazoa; phylum Chordata; class Amphibia; order Caudata; family Ambystomatidae; genus Ambystoma; species Ambystoma mexicanum. The sequence continues at coordinate 643,155,349 of NC_090930.1, read as the reverse complement.
GGGTTTAATAAAGGTCGTATTTCACACAGTGCTGTGCAAAAGGCACTTTGAAACTGTTCTAAGGACACGAGTGAAGTTTAGCGAACTTTGATTGAGTACATATCGTTATTACATTATTTTTTCCTATGGGTGTGCTATTGATTAGTACGTCGCCATGGGTGCAGTCAGTGCTGTGCAAAGGCATCTTGAAACTGTTCTAAGGGCACACGTGGTGTTAGCGAACATTAAAATTGAGTACATATCGTTATTACATTACTTTTCCCAATGGGTGTGCTGTTCATTAGTACGCCGCCTTGGGTGTGACATGCTGCGGTGGTTGTGGCCAGGGCCTAGAGTCTTGGATGTATGGCCGTAGGCCGCAGGCTGAATGCCATACTTCCAAGACTGTAGGCTCTGGCCACAACCACTGCAGCATGTCACACCTAAGGGATACATCTGTTGTATTGATTATCAATTAGATGGTTATGTGGAGTGTGTACAGTCTTGGGTGCATGGCCAAAGGCCATGCAACCGAGAACAAACTTGTCAACTCTAAAGTTACAAGCCAACATGGATTTCACATAGTGCAGTGGTTGTGGCCAGGACGTACAGTTTTGAGTGCATGGTTGCAGGCTGTAGGCCACACTCCAAAGACTGTAGAACCTGCCCACAATCAGTGCAGGATATCACATTCATACATCACACTCATACATTCTATTACGTATCTGGTAGGTGTGGGCAGGACCTTGAGTCCTGGATACAAAATGAGTACATGCTACAGCTATAATGTTTCATTGTATGGGTGTGTTACTCATGAATAAGCAAGCATGGGTGTAATATGCTGTGGTGGTTGTGGCCAGGGCCTAGAGTCTTGGGGGCATAGCCGTAGGCCGTAGGCCGAAGGCCATACTTCCAAGAATGTAGGCCCTGGCCACAACCACCGCAGCATGTCACACCCATGGATACACCTTTAGTATTGCTAATGGGTTAGATGGTTGTGGAGAGTGTGCACAGATTTGGGTGCATGGCCAATGACCATGCACCAAAGAACAAAGTTGTAAGCATGACAGTAATAAGCTACTGCACACCCATACATTGCAATATCTATGGATATACAGGTAAGAGTCTATACTCTCGCCACATCCACTACTGCATACACACCTATAGACATACTCGTAGTGTTGCACATCACTCAGGTGATTGTGGGGAGGCCCTGCATTCTTGCCATGCACCTAACAAAAAAGTTAACTTATCAGCCAACATGGATTTTACATACTACGGTGGTTGTGGGCAAGACATAGACTTTTTCATTTATGGCTGCAGGCTGTATGCCTTATACCCAAGTATGTACACTCTGCCCACAACCACTGCAGCATATCATATTCATGCATGACTCCCATACAATCGAATATGTATCTGGTAGGTGTGGGCAGGCCGTAGACTCTTGGGTGCATGCCTGTAGGCTGTAGGCCGTAAGCCATACTTCCAAAGCTTTAGGCCCTGCCCACAACCACCACAGCATGTCACAGCAATGGGTACACCTGTCGTATTTGTTATCGCTCATACGGTTGTGGGGAGTGTGTAGAGTCTTGGCTGCATGGCCAAAGGCCATGCACCCAAGAACAAAGTTGTAAACACTGGAACTATAAGCCACTTCATACCCACACATTGAAATATGTATGGACATACACCTAAAACTTTAGGCCATGGCCACAACCACTGCAGCATATCACAGCTATAGATACACCAGTAGTATTGACCATCACTCAGGTGGCTGTGGGGAGGGCCTGCATTCATGTGTAGTGTTGTTAAAAGCACAATGGGTATGATATGGTGTGGTAGTTGTGGCCCAGACGTAGAGTCTTTGGTGCATGGCCAAAGGGCATGCAGCCAAGAACAAAGTTAGAAGCACTGCAGATGTAACCCACTTTGGATTTTATATACTGCATACCCATACATTGAGAAATCTATCTACTTACAGCCAGGTCTGTAACCTGTGGGCACAACTACTGCAGCATATCACAGGTATAGGTACACTTGTACTATGAAACATTACTCAGGTGGTTGTGGAGAGTGCATACCATTTTGGGAGCATGGCCAAAGTCCCTGCTCCCAAAACCAAGTTTATATGTACTGTAATTAGATTCCAAAATGGTTGTGATATGCTTTGGTGGTTCTGGGCAGCACCCAGAGTCTTGGGTACATGGCCAAAGGACATGCACCCAACACTGAAGTCATAAGCAGTGAGGTTATGAGTGAACATGTGCATGGTGTGGTGCAGTGGTTGTGTGCACGTTGTAGTGTCTTGGCTGCATGGTTGCAGAACATGCACCGAAAACTAAACTTAGAAGTAGTGAAAATTGAAGCACCATGGCTTTTATATGGAGTGATGGTTGTCGGTAGGACCTATAGTCTTTCTTGCTTGGCTGTAGGGTGTAGGTGGTAGGTTGTTCGTCAAAGATGCTAGGCCCAGCCTGCAGGCACTGCACCATATTACTGCCATAGATTAGCCGTGTACATTCGCATATGTATGAAATGACTGTTATTATACTTACTCTTTAACTTGTTCAGAATCCATACATGTGTTACATGATTGCAGTACTTGCCGAAAGTAGCCTTTTTTAATTTCTGTGATAAAAGAAAAAAGCATGTTAGTGTTTGCATTTTATAAAGATTTTTCACAAAGTATATAATAGACAGTTCGTTTTTTTTTTTGTTTTACCCTCTTATTTAGTTCACAAACAAGTGTACTGTGCATTGTGCTCAGTTTCTGTGTTTGTTTTTCTAATCCTTAGGTCTGGGGGTAATAAAATCCTTGTCGGATAAAAATAAAAACCTTAATTTGCTATGCTACAAACTATTTCTTTGTTTTCTTTGAGTGTTTCTTTGTTCTTTCTGCTTCATGTTATGTTTGTTGCCTTGTTGCCGATTTTTAACAATAGCTAGATACCTGTTGGCGTATTCTAACTGTGCATTTATTGTTACGGTTGTGTGGTATTCATTTATCTGTGTCCTTGTTATACAGTCTTGGGCAGTTAGATACCTGATGGCGTATTCTGTTTGTAGTCTTTCACTTCGTTTTTTGGTAATGTAGAAGTACACATTAGTTATTAAACTTTGGCTTCAAGAAGATTAAATACGTATTTGTAAGATTAGCTGGTAATCTCTGTTTTAGAGTAATGGTGGTATCATTACATTCCACCCATCCACATTTCTTTTTCATGTATGCAGTGTAGTGACCTGCATTGGTTGTGGCTCCTGCATGGTAGATTATACCTACTGTTGTAAAGGTTTTCTTTCCAAGTGACACTTGACCGTGTGTGAATCCCGTCAGCTTGCAGTTGTTTTTGGTACCATCTGCTTTGTAACATAGCAGCATAAGTATTATGTACTTACTATGTGTTTTTATTAGTAAGGTGGAGCGATTGTCTGAATTACAAATAGTACATAATCTGCCATGGTTTGCTTTCTGTACAAGATGCTGAAATGGAATGGATTCACAATTAGGTATGGATACATACACAAAGCGCTCATTTGGTATTTGTTCCTGTATCACATTGCTACAGAGAGTGCATGTATGTTTCCACATGTATGAAATCTGGAAGATTTCATTTATAGGTATGCTTTTGTTTTCCAGTACTTGTAGTAAATACATTAGAAATTCTTGTGGATCTTCTTGTGAGTTTATAGTGAATTTCACTATTCCTGCACAGTAGTCCAATTCTTGTCTTATTCCGTGAACACTGTACGTGTTGTCAGGATTGTTTGTTGCGTTTCTATGAAGGACTAACATTTGTAAACACAATTGGTTTGTTCTGTGTAAGTAAATGTTGTTAACAATTGGTGGCAATTACAATAGAATATTTATTGCTACATTTGCATAGCAACTTACACCAGTTTCATTTGCAAATTTGAATGGACCAGCGAGTTCTGTATCTGAGTGTTTTTTTCGGAGTTTGTCTTTCTTCTTTGAAGAGGTACCTGGTTTACTTTCCCTAATAGGTACTTCTATGTTTGTGGTACTTGGGGAAGCTTTACCTTCCTTTGTTTTATTTGAAGGATTTGCTGTGGCATTCTGTTGCATTTCTGTTTCAATTAGTTTTGTTTAACCACGTTTTACTTTTTTGAGATGGGGGATGTACAGTGAACGTAGTCTATTGTATTCTAAAATGCAAGGAATATCAGCGTTCACTTTACTTGCATCAAAGTTGATTAGAAATAGACCATCAAGTGTACATAAGCGTGATAGTGCTACGTAGCTCATGCCTTCTTTAAAGTCTGTGTTTCCTATATCTATCAATGCTTTGTCTAGGTTGAGACCTTGGGATTTATGAATGGTGACTGCATATGCAAGAGTTAGAGAAAATTGTTCTCTACGTACATACATGTCTTTGAATAGCAGGAATCGAGCAGTTGAGCACCCTATTCTTTTCACTTCTGAAAGTTTGTCAAAGCGAATATTGACAAACTGAATGTTGGTGTCATGTGGGTATGATTGAAAGCCAACAACTGTACCCAGTGCTCCATTAACTAGCCCTTGCTCTATGTCAAGGTTACGTTTAAGCATTACTCTACAATTTAAGGATAATTTTAATATTTTTTCCAACCCAGCTGTGTTGGAGATTGAATTTTCTAAGCTATTTAGTCTTGTTGTGGCTTGCTCACACATGAGTAGTGTCATGCCATGTACGTCTAGTTTATCTGTGACGCAAATTTCCATTATTGGTTGCATTTCTTTATTTAACATTGTTTCATTGAATTTGAAACAACATGAAAGAGTTGGCATTAAGGCCATACAATTGACATTTTTGTGGGCTAATTGTTCCATAACATCAGTAGCACATGCATTATCGCCATAAAGTGCATGAATGTGCCAGTTTCTCAATGTTGCTTGTGCTTCTTGAGATAGTACACCAACTCTAATATTTTTTAGGATGTTGGCATAAGTGAGATCTGCAGATTCCCACATGTTTTCTGTTAGTTCTCTGTATTGGAAATGTTGCCAAAGGTTGACATTTCCTATGCTGCCAACCGTTTTGCCTTAGTTTGTGTCCTAAGGTTTTAAAAATAGGTTCAACTTTCACTGGGGTCAATCGTAGAAGATTTCCAAAAACGATAATGTGTCTGCAATGTACTGCTCATCTATGTTTGCATTCCATAGGAGGGCAATGATTACATTGTAATCATTGATGTATTTTGATTCTTCTTTTCTTTTTATGTAATACGTGTTCTTAGGTGATTTACCTTTGACACTATGTCGAACTGAAGACATGAAGTTGTTGACTTCACCTGTTTCTCTAACTGGTCTAGGGAAAACAAAGCAGCATTTGGTGTAGTATTTCCCTTTGTTTTTGTATTTGCGAGGACAATATTTGCCACATTTGTGTCTTTGAAATTGTAAAATCTGCCCATGCAGGCCACTATGTGTCCGTTGTGAAGGGATTTCACAGGTGACATATTTTTGGATGAATTGCAAAACAGTGGCATCTGAATATGTGGTGCTCCTCTCGCTTGGTATTCTTTTCTCCAAAAGAGGTTTTGCACTTCTCCAAGGGGAGGAACAGTTTTATTGCAAATACAGTGCAGCATAGCAATGAAACGATGATGGAAATATCTTGACACATTAACTGGATCTAGAGAGCAAAGTTCTCCAGGTGTTTATAAATGTATGTTGTTTTTTTTGTTGTTTGATATGCGTAGGAACTCATGTAAATCTTCCCATGCATATTCTGCACAACTTAGTGTAACAAACTAAGTCGGTGGTCCAAGGTTTCTGATCATACAACCTACGTCTCTGTGCCATTGGAACCAGTATTCTTTTGTACCACGCATGTTTGCAATCAAATTTGTTATATTTGATTGTAAAACTACATCTTTTTCTTGTACTTTTTGTATTAATTGCATAGCTGACATATTTTGAAAGTGGGTGCCAGATTTCAAAATGTGTGCAACTCCGTAACATAGGGTTGCTAGATCACTTTCAAAGAGTAGGTAGAATATGTATTCTACATTTTGTCTAAACCTGGGATCTTGGGAATACATTCATAATGAGCGGTATTCTGATGCTGTAATTTGAGTTGGTCTATCATCATATCTTCCACCTTTGCCAGTAGGAAATAGCAGTGGAAAAGCATGTGCTTCTATACTTTATTCCCATATGCTCATTGGTGAACCTTTGGTTTGTCGCATTTGGTAAGTTTCTAGTGCATCATCTATGCTTTCATTGGAATGCAATGGATTAATTGTGTACTGGTCCAAAAGAGTGGATACTGCAGCAGGATCCAGACATTTGAATTGTCCAGTTTCTGTTGACTCTTCAATTATTTCAGTTGTTTCCCTTAAGATTTCTTCAATATTTATTTCCTTGTAGTATTCGTTATTGTCTTTTAGATATTGCAAGGCTTCTCTAACTTTATGTAAATCCACCAGTTGCTGCCAATTTTTTTGTCTTTTGTTGGTACACCATTTACCAAGACAATTAAAGAATGCTCTATTGAACGTTCCACTCCTAGAGTGTGTACAATTTCTGTTAGATCTAATGGCAAGAAAACTGCTTTGCCACAAATGCCTTTCACCAATTCAGATGGGAGGTACTTTTGCTGTTTTTGAATGAAGGCGTATTATTGCTTGAAACGGGTGAACTGTTTGAATTATGATGCTCTCATACAAATTTGTGATAGCACGTGAAGGAGTTTGGCTGTTGTCTAGTTTTGTAGTGCTGTAACTGCAACATATTAGTGGGTCACCTATTTGATATTTGTTTTCGGCTAAAAGGTAGAGAGCTAATTCAAACCATTTGGAATCTTCATTGTCTTCTATTTTGAATGCTACATCTATATTTTTTGTGTTCCTTTTGTGAAACGTTCTGCGGCAACACACACACACATGGTTTGGTATTTCAGCTGATGCACTTTTAAATTTTAGTATTTCTTTTTTGTATGTGTGTAATAGAAGGTTGCTATGTGCAGAATTGTTGGTACTCTGTTGTACAACTATTGCATTTTGTAAGTGGGTTTCAATTCCAAAATATTTTCTGTGAATACGGTCCATTTCTTTGTGTAGATATTTGGGTGTACCATGTAGAAGAGTGTTATTTAAATTGGCTAATTCTGAAGCTGGACTTTTAGCATAGTATATTTTATACACTAGATTTCTTACATTTGTATGATGTATTGCTATCCTTATGATATCATGGAAGGTACATTTGCAAATATGTCCAGAAATGCAGGCTAATGAATGTCCTTATAGTCCTGTGTATTTGTGCACTGGACAGATATCTATATTTTGCAGCACTTTAATTTTAATTTTGTATTTACCTTTCACATACTGATTGAGGAACTGACAACGATTTAAATGATTTGTTAGGAATGGCACACATTGATGTGCACAGCTATTTGTATACTGGACAGTCTGGGTCAGGTGAATCGAGAGGTAATTCTGAGTTTTCACGGGATACTTTTCTAAGCATGGTTTCTTGTTCCATGATGCTATGATTGATTTGTTCATACCCTCGTCCACTGCTATCGATGGCAATTGTGTTTGTTTGATTTTGTTTCTATGCTTCTTCATTAAAATATGGTTCTGTGGTTGTTGTGTGACTCCATTCACCTCCACAAATATGTAAGAAGTTATTTTTGTTCACATTCCGTTTATTGATAAGTTTCTTTTGTAGTTTGGTACTTAGTTTGTTAGTGGTTTCATCCTATTTAATACTAATATAAACAACTTCCTTTTTAGAAGGATTGCACTGTCCGCGAGAGCTTGTAAGATTAATTTTCTACGGTACATTTTAAGGGTTGAGGATGATTTCGGTCCTCTTCTTATTAGATTCTGAAAGACTCTATGGTGAAACATTTTGGGTAAAATACTTTTTTTACTATAGGTTCTTGTCACTATATCAGGATTAATAGTAGCATTGTTAGGAGTACTGGTAGCCGATTTTTTTGTGAAGAGTTTTGTCTTTCGTGCCACATTTTGTTGGAGGAGGTAATGTTTTGGTAGTTGAAGCTTCCTTCCTTTTGCTAAATGACTGTGTTAGCTGTATTGTTCCAATGTTCTCTACAAACTCAGCTACAGATGGATGGTTAGGTCGGACACTTTTATTTTTATTGGCTCTACTTCTGCGTTCCTTTCTACGGACTTGCTTTTTGGTAGGCATTCTTTGGGGTCTGTTGACAAAAAGAAGGCATGGTTTGGTATGTTGTATAATGTATGTGTGCTGTGTGCATGCGTGCATGTGTTTGATGGGGAAGCTCTTTGTGGTGGTGTGTGAATGTACTTTGGTCTCTTACAATGATTTGGGGAGGATATTTTTCGGTTTGTATACTACTACAATGTGCTTCAGATGAGAGCACAAAGAGGCCTAGTGGTGAGGAGACGCAATGGCATTAAATTGAGTTTCATACTAAATAGGGAAGGTTGTAAATGTAATGGCATTAAATTGAAACAACTATTTGTTTTTTACTACTAACATTGTAAGGCGCCTGTATGTTATTTGGGTTCCAAACAGACAGGGATTTGTGAGCCATTCTACCTGTTAATCTTTGTTTAATAAATGGGGATTTGTGGGTAGAATGGTTCAGAAATCACTGTTTGCTTTGGTGCACATACATAACCCACACTCTCTGTTTCAGGAATATTTAGAATATAAAGGTTGTTCTGTACTTGCTTTATTTTGCAGAATGACCAGCTTTCTTCGGATATGTCATTTGCTATGTAGATGCTGTTGATTTTGAGAACAGTAGTCTTAACTGCGATTGTAAAAAGAAGTTAGTAACTTTGTGTGTTTAAAGTAGTGATGTTACTGTAGACAATAATTTTTCATCTGTCATCGCAGTATTCTCCTTTGATATTTCACACAGTGCATCTGTGCATTTCAATTCACTATGTGCTGCCTTTGTATGTTACTTGCAGTATGTTAGTTGCAAGTGCTTGAGAAATGAGTAAAATCTTTAGATTATGAAAATGCCTTGTTTCTTTTAAGCTGTGTTATCTGTAGCAGAGAGGTTCGTAAGTGATAGCTCATAACAGTTGCTGGGAAAAATGTCGTTTCTTTCTTATTACAAGTATGATTTCGAAAGATCGGGAGAGCCTCAGAGGGCCATGTCACCACAGCAATCGGGAGCGTTTATTTTTCTCATACGATCGCATTGGAAGTAGCATTGATGTAGGCGGTATTCAGTAAAAAATTGTGCCATTTTCTAATGGAAAATCGAGTTTCATACTAAATAGGGAAGGTTGTAACGTATGTATAGGTTATGCGGGAGACAGTAAGAAGTAGTGCGCTTTGTTAATGAACAATCTGACATCTTGCACTTAAAGGGGGAGCATTGGTATGTATTGGCTATGCAGATTTAGAAGCATTAATTTGTTTAAATGAAATCACACGGGTTGTACATGTTCTCTGATTAAAATATGCATACCTGTACTTTATACGCATGCATGTGTGCATCGATGGAGCTGTACGTAGAAATATGCAACACTTGTACAGTACTTTTCGAAGTAAGTGCTTTGTAATGATATGCAACTTGTAGTTAGAGTAATCAATAGTACATTTGAAGCGCGAAATTGTGATGACGGAGTTACATGTAGGGATGTTGAATCTGATTGGTGGATGGTTGTGTGACTGCTTAGGTGTGTCCAATGAGGGAATGGATTTGTGAGTGATGTGGAAAGGTTAGAAGGACTTGTTAAGAATTATGTGCTGCACGTACACAACGCTTGTGCGCGGGTAGGGTGTGTCACATACAGGTTTCTGCAGCAAATCTAGCATGGAAAGGGAACTGTAGCCATCAGCCAATCAGATGTTCACATTGCTCTTTGTGTCGAAAGACGGTGCGTATACTGAAGATGGCAGAGGTGCAGAAGGTCAAGGTTTTGGTTATTGGAGATATTTTTGTGCATGGTTTACAGCACTATGCTGAAAGTAGAAATGTAGCGCACCATTTCGATGTAAGAGGGGTAGAGGTGGTGTGGAGCGCTGAGACTGATCGCAATGTAGCGGCAATTCTCCGAGTTTGCACCGAGATGCGTGCGATGAGCACTCCTCATGTGGTCCTTTTGCACAACGGTGCTTGTCATTTGGGCTATGTGAGTGCTTGTACTTTGTTGGACGATTTGGAACAGTTGGTGCAAGCAGCCATGAACATATTTCCAACTGCGAAATACATTTTTTCTGGGTTATTCCCTAGAGGAAAATGGGACAACAGTTCTGTTTTCTGTCCTGATCAAGGAATTGGGAGGTGTACCATCAATCGTGGCATGCGTGCTTTTATATTACGCACTGGTATGTTTTTCTGCAGCCACAAGAACATTGTGCCCAGTAATGTGGCTTATTTTGAAGCAGATCGTGTTGCGTTATCTTCTTTGGGAAATGCCATGTTCTTTTGGAATGTGAGGCTTGCTTTGGAGAAGGTTCTGTAATGGTTGTAGGAGTATAGTTAGAATAAAAAATATTTAAAAAAATACAAAATAACAGATGTCTGTAAGGCATCTGCCCAAGAAATACAAAAAAACGTCTCTTTTCAGAGCCTACCTTAAATGGGAAAAGGGGAATAGTATTTAAATGTACAGTCCTCACGCTTTGATCCTGTACGTGTCTGTGAACATGGCAGTAGTTTGCAGGTGGTGCCGATTCTGGGGTGTAGACGCATGCAAATGAGAATGTGCGAAGCTAGGGATTGCTCAGTAAAGTTCAGTGGGTGTGTTTTTCTTCAGAGACATTTAGTTAGAACGTCTTTTCACTGACAGGCGACCAGACAGCCATGGCTCTGTGTGCTCGAAAACAGATTATCTGGATTTTGGGAGACTCATGGATACATTGGTTGAAGGTGCAGCTGAAAGTTGTGGTCTATGTGCAGATCTTGGATTTCCTAATGTAGAAGTGCACTGGCATGACGTGCGTGGAATGAGGTGGCTGGACTTGGTACCTCTCTGTGCAACTTTACATACAAAGCGTCATCCGGACATACTTATCATTCATTGCGGAGGAAACAGTTTAGGCCATGTGTCTGGAATTTCTTTGCAATTTGCAATGAAGGAAGGACTTGTGAAGGTCATGGACATGTTTCCAAATTGCCAAATTGTTTTTTCCCATATTGCACAAAGACAGATATGGTTGTGTTCCTCTGGATTTGGTCCACAAATGGAGAAAGCAAGGAGCAATGTGAATAAGGCTGTTTGTGCCTTTCTAAGAGATGTTGGCATGTCCTCATTCCACAATGAAAATATTTTGTTTCGTAGTTCTTTAATTTTTCGTAGAGATGGAGTCCATCTCACATATGCTGGCAATAAGATCTTTCTTCGCAATGTACAAAATGCTTTACGACTTTTTTTGACATCATAGTCACATATGTGACAATCTGTTTTTTCTAAACTAAATTTTTTGAGCGACACACACCATCACCGAAAGGCTCTTTTCAGAGCCACCACTTACTCCCAGCAAAAAGTCCATTGGTTTGGTTAAGCTTACTCTTTGTGTCCTACGAATGTTGCAGACTTTTCAAAAAATGCACGGGGGCCTACAACCGTCACTTGATAGTTCTATTCTTTAACTGCAAAAGCCAGCTCTGAAAAGAGCCTTTTTATTAATTTTTGTAATTTTCCAGTTTACTACTTTTGACGACACGAGACACTAGGAGAGGAAGGCAAAGGAGGGTAAGGAAGGGACACCAACCATGGGGATAAGAAGGGGCAGGTGCAGAGAGAAAGATATAGGGTGGCCTTTACTTAGGTGAGGAGCAGTTCTTCTGGTGCTCCGTGACCGTAGCCTCAAAAGCACTTCGCAGACTCTCCCCCCTGCAGAGTACTGCGTCACAATACAATACACACACAATATTGTGACCCTCGAAAGGTAAGGGTCAACAGCATTGTGAATGGCTTGTAAGGCAGCTGGAGGGATGCGCTCCCCCACAGGAGTGTCTCTTGTGGTGAGAGGATCGGAAACGGAGGATGCTGTGGAGGAACTCAATCTACTACGTTCTTCGCATGGCACCACCTTGTGAATGACCGCATTGTAGAACGAAGTTAGGTGTCGCTTCATGGTTGCTGTACGGACCAGGTCTCCCGCAACTGAGCACCAACTGGCACCGGTTACACCTGACAAAGTTTGCATGTGCTTTCAGTAGGTTCCCTAAAACGGAAAACAACCACCACACCCACGACTCTCGCCGAGTGTTAGTAGTGCGGAGTTCCTCCACCTCATTCTCTTCTTCCTCCATCTCTACATCCTCACCCGTATATCTCTCTGCAGGCCCTTGGGGAGGTGGTGATGGTGGAGGGTTTGGGGGTGGTTCTGAGGCTAATGAAGCAACAGTAGCCATGGGTGCCAAAAGGATTAGTTACCTAATGTTCGCTACAGCACTAAAGCGAGCACACCTCTAACAGCTATAGCCAGAAGCACAATCAAGATGAGCTCGGGGGGGTGGCCATTTGTAGGGGTGGAGGGGTGCAACTCATGACCATATTGATCACTCAAAAGCGCTGCAAAAATTCTAAACGACATGCTCTCAGGTAGATCTACTGTATGCGACATGTGAAATGGTGATTTAATTCAGTAAAATATTTTCTTACGTATGTATAACTTCTTTTGCAATGTCGCAGAAGCAGACAAACTGCGCAAATTAGTCCACACACTCAGCGTGGGTGCGGTCACATGATACCATCCTGAATACATCCGCGCGGGAAATGCCTACCCGCTGGACAGCAATGCAGAGTAACGAACGTGCGCATGCGCGCCAGTGTTCTACGCACAGTGTTCAGGTCCTGAAACTAATTAAAAGTGCGACACAAGTGAGACAGACAGTTAGGGACAGGCGCGCTGTTCGCAGTACTTATGGGTGTACTGCGCATGTGCGTACATGATCTAATGACTGTACGGACATGTCCAGGGTCCTTAGGACACCTCCATTTTGTTTGACGACAAACATGCAGACCACCGCGCCTATTCTACGGATGGTTCCATTTTGGCTGCGGACGATACGGACGGTTATAGTATCCTTAGGACACTACCACTTTGTCTTTTACAGACATTCCCGCCTCCTTGTGTGTTCAAGGAACATGTTTTATCTTGTTTGTGAGTGGTACAGAGAGGTACAAAGTCATTAGGACGTCCCATTCTGTTAATTTACGCATAACTTGCACAGATGGTGCGTTCTAAGATCACTTTCTTGGGTGGCATTGGTACGGGTAGCTGTATTGGCGTTAGAACATCCATATTCTATTGCTTACGGCTAGCTCGAAAAGGCGCACTGTTCGCAAACATTTTAATCTTTTTTTTTAAAAAAAAACCTCAAACAGTTGGACTACAGAAAATATACAAAAACGTTCTAAAAACACATACACACTTTAATCAACAGAATTACCGGGGGAAGCATATACTGACGCGAATATAGGGGAATTAGGGTTCAACACGGGCTGATTGTCAGGAGATGATTTGTGAGAGGAAGAAGGAATGGATGTTTCATCAAAACGTCTATTTTCTCCTTGAAGGTTTGGGGATGGTTCACTAGCACATGGAGAAGGGGGGAGGTACAGGTGGGACAGTGATAACGTATTTTTCCTCTCACAAACTCCTCCACATATTGCCTTAAACTATTAAAGTTGTCACTCAGTGTGTCCATTTTAAGTTCTATTCTTTTTAGCCTGTCTTCCTCTGTGTCGTTTGTAATACCTTTTGAAAGTTAAATTTCTGACTGTCATTAAATAAAACCACCTTGCCTAGATATGGCAGTGAAGAGAAACAAAGGGGCTACACATGTCATGTCATCAGTGATGTCATCAATGACATTTTGTGGTGTCATCTTTGATGTTCTGGGTGTTAGTGTTAGCAATGCACAGTGGTGTGGACATTTATGGTTGCCTAGGCTACCATAACTGGTGAATTTCAGGGTTTTTTCGGTTTTACTTGGAACCATAATATGAAGTTTATAAAGTTTTGTTAAGGGAATTTCACAGGTTTTTAGTAGCGCAACTTAACCATAACGTCCCCTTAACAAGGTGTTTTTTTTAGTATATATATATATATATATATATATATATATATATATATATATATATATATATATATATATATATTTATTTTTGATGAAGGGAGACACACAATGATCAGCTCAGGGAGCAACCAGACAGTTCCTATTGCAGTTTCAGCTGTAAGAGGCAAATGGGCCATCCCAGTATTAATACCTTGAACGGAAGTGGTGCACAAGTGGTGTTATCAGTGGAGGACCCTTGCTGCTGCTACCGGTGCGGTAGAACGCTAAGACTTTGGGCCTCATTACGAAGGGAGACACACAATGATCAGCTCAGGGAGCAACCAGACAGTTCCTATTGCAGTTTCAGCTGTAAGAGGCAAATGGGCCAACCCAGTATTAATACCTTGAACGGAAGTGGTGCGCAAGTGGTGTTATCAGTGGAGGACCCTTGCTGCTGCTACCGGTGCGGTAGAACGCTAAGACTTTGGGCCTCATTACGAGTTTGACGGTAGCCATGGAGCTGTTAGCTCCATGGCTGCCATCAAACCGTGCTCCTTTACCGGGTTCCCTGAATGGGGAATTTTCGGGCCATTCCGAGTTCAGAGGGTCTGATAATTCCTCCCTCAGGGAACCCGGGCCCGGACCTTCCCCATTCCCATTTGAGCCCCCATAGGGCGCAAAGGGAATGGGAGAAGGAGCTAACAACGGGCTGATTACGTTATTGGTTTTGCCAGGCGTCCTTACCGTGTCCCGCGAGGGGACCTCGTAATCGTGTGGAATGGTGTTAATGGGTCCGCATTCATTAGCGGAACCCGTTAACCCATTCCACACGGGTCTTAATGAGGCCCTCTGTCTTTTTTTCTATTGCAATTGACTTTTGCTTGGAACGCTGTTTAGCCCGTGGGCTAACAGTACTGGTGCCTTTAAGGGAAAGAAGGCGGAGCCACCAGCAACCCGACACAACACCCAAAAGCGCCCACTCCCATGTAAGCAGAGCGGAAGTGGTGCACAACTGGTGTTATCGGTGTTGCCGGTGTGGTCCGGGGAAGTTGGCCGTGATAACTGCTTCAACTACAACGAGGCGCTATATAGAGGAGCTGTACTACGTGGTCAATAATGCGTATGATGAGTGACTCAACCAACCCGGAGGCGGACCCGAGCAAAAAGACGCGCCAACAGGTAAGACAATGCCTCATCTCCTGTCCAGTCCCTCCAGTCTCTGGTGCCATCTCCCGGTCAACAAAGACGTAAAGCAGCCCTGCTCCTCACACAAACTCACCTCCCATTTACCAGCGTGATCCCCGGGGCTGCAGTACCATAGACCATAGCAGCAGGCAACCCGGAAAGTAGGGATGTTGATCAGCTGATGGCACCGGAAACAGTCATACCTACAAATATAGTCCCTTTGGAGGATAAGGAGAGGACTAAGACCCCAGAGGCAGACCTGTCATTAAATAAATCAAAGGGGGAGCAACCAGATGGCAATAATAGCCATCAGATCACTCAGGACCATACTGAGAATGACCAAAATCAGAAAATGACAGCAAATAAGGAAGACCAGACCCCAACTATACAGGATACCCTTGATCTACGTGTGGATCTGCCAGTGCAGCTCTACTCTCCACCTCCAAGCATATTGGGTCAGTTGCCTGCTCAGAGTGATAATGGAAAAGGAATGACCACACCAATACTAGAGGAGAATCAGGCTGAGAGGAATAGCCCTGTAGCTGCTATACCACTGAGCTCTACTAGTGAACTACACACAGCCACACAACTATTAATGAAAAAGCAACTGGTGAATAACCAGAATAAGGAAAATGAATTGGAGGTGGAACCTCGAGGAAAAGCAATGGTATCAGGATCCGGGTCATCGCAGATCCAAGTCGAACTTGTAGCCCTGGATCATGGACAAACAGGAAAAAGTCAGCAACAACTAAATGATCAATTGACCAAAGGGACTCCCTCTGCTAAAACTACTCCTATGGAAGGCAGGGAGATAGCCCCTAGCCCCACAAACGATCTAGATTGGCAAGAAGATCTCTGGGAGGACTCGATACAGCAATTTAAAACTCCCCCATCTATAGATTTGACTAAAGCTCGCCTTAAGATATCTTCACGGCAACATACCAAGCAGAAACAACAAGAGAAGGAGAGATTGGGGGGAGTGGGTCAGCCAGCTAATGCTGGCGAATTGGCCTGAAATCGGGCAAATATGATCAACTCGGCTAAAAAATATGGGACTAAGTAGCCCAGAAATACCCACTCAGAGGAACTCAACTTTGGCTGGAAAATTGATCCGAGACATCTCAAACCTCACAGGTAAAATTGTGAGTGAGAAAAAGAGGGACATGTCCTTTATTATGGAGAAAATTGCTGCATTGGATGGAGAAGAACTACAGAATCATGTCACGCTGATGGGCTCTTTCCAGGAGGAAAGAATCAAACACAACAATGGCCAATGGCTTCTGGTCCATCAGGTATGATATCTCCTAGACTGGAACAACCCACCCTTGATGGTGGACGATTCGACCCTAAGAGAAATCTGTGAATTATGTAATAAAGGAAGGCTGGATGACTTCATACATATACAAAACGTGATCATGGCAACTCTTAATACAACGTTGACTCCATTCTTGAAACTTTATGAGACGATAAATTACTCTGTTAACACGACCTATGCATTGAATCTGAACATGAAGGAGCAAATAAATGAACTGGCAGGATTTGCGAAAAGACTGGATGCAAGGCTCGAGAAGGAGTCAGATACCTCGTGTCAATGGCAAAATCGATTATGCGACCTGGCTCGCCAAGACACAAAAGACAAACATCTATTAATGGTAGCAATTTTAGAGGATCACAAATGGATCCGGAAGTCCTGCGAGTTGAGGGCCACAGTAAGTGAAATTACTAAAGATATACAAAGTAAGAGCCTAGCATCTAATGCCTCAGGAGGAAAATCAGTCTTGAGGCCGGAAACAAAGGAAACTAGAAATGGCACAGGGGGGCCAATGTTTTTGGGAAAGGAGCAATCAGGCCCAAAGCAAAGAAAAATTGCCCCCAAAATTCCAGGCAACAAGAAGTCACTATTAACCTACTCTATGTTTCAAGATGTAAATTCATTACACCAACCAGTGACAATGGATGAGGAAAATATCCCCTCCCTATCGCCTTCACATACAGCAAAAAAGAAACCAAAAAAACAAGCTAATAAACGGAAAGTGAATGGATCTCTAGTTTTCTTAAGAAACATACGAACACCGTCATGAGAAGATATGCGACCACCCTCTAAGAAATCAAGGAGAGAAATGACACTAAGCCAAATCCTGCATAAACAGCCTTTGCGAGAAGAGGACTCCCAAAGAGATGAGGATATGGATACAATGTCAATAGTGGATCTGGTTGCCTCTGACTGTCTGAGAGACCTTATCGAAGTAATCAAAGACAATCATGAGGACGAAACGTGAGTGAATATTAGCATGACAGACTGGCAAGTCATTGATAAATATTCAAATCTGGAGAAAAAAAAAGAAATCAAAAAGATAAGTATACACCAGAAAAGAATGAAAAAAGGAGGAAAGAATTAAAGACACATATTGAAGCCAGTAGACCTGTAAGTGAGGCCGGAAGGATGACAGACCTCCTCCGGGAATTGGAAGATCAAAAGGCATCACATTAAAAAATCCAGTCGGCTAAGCGGAATGTCACTGATCAACAAAGCACACAAAGAATCAGGATCATCCAAAATACCGGGAAGTGAGAAAATCTGGCAAATGGAAAAAATGGAAAAAACAACATCTCTGCCGGTCAGAAATAATGGAAAATTGCAACCAAAATCTGTTGCTAGATTATCTGGTAGAGATTCCCTAAAGGAAAAGATCACAAAATCCTTTAAATTAAAACTAGAAAAGACCACTAAAGATCATAAGAAGATCCTCTTGAAGAGGAAAAATACATTCACCCTGCTAAACCGGCTGCTATCAATAGAGAAACTACGGCCGGATGATATTGTAATCATCAAATTTATAGGTGAAAGGAGGATGGATCTGATCATCATGCATCTTAGATCACAGAGAGCAAGAGAATAGGTATTGCGAACAAAGAACACTTTAAGGGAACGAGGCATGAGGTTAAGCATAGTGGATGACAAGGGGAGCAGAGACAGAATTAAGAGTATCCCCAAGTCGGACAAGATCGGCTTAACTGAAATATAAAGCAAGGTGATACAAATTTAAATAACAAAAAGTGGGGGGATAACTATGTGTGGTGCACTCAACTTCCTGAAGTCTTCTCCGGATGCAGCAGAAAGTACACATGAGATTCCCCTTGAAATCTCAAAAGTAATGAACAATAAAGGTTGTGGAGTGTACTTAAAATGTGCTGGTAGACCTAAATTGCAGTAATCAATACTTGAATTTCCAATTTAGAGTCCATAAGAACATCTGAGAATATGCATACATGAAGCCATTGAATGTGTATGAGATGATTTATTTCTAAG
The DNA here is from genome assembly GCF_040938575.1 of Ambystoma mexicanum. Classification (NCBI taxonomy): domain Eukaryota; kingdom Metazoa; phylum Chordata; class Amphibia; order Caudata; family Ambystomatidae; genus Ambystoma; species Ambystoma mexicanum. The sequence continues at coordinate 643,136,905 of NC_090930.1, read as the reverse complement.
CACAGCCGACACGTGTTTTGGTCATCAGGTGATTCTCAAGGCAGTCAAGTAATTCTGGGATAGAACCCCTAGTGTTATACAATCTTGGGTATGATAAGTAGGTACTGTGCTGAACAATGCTTCCTTTGTCAAAACCAATTTGATCTGTCATCTGAATTAATGGCTTTAGTGCCTCAATGTAAGTTTATGGTGGGGCACAATTGCCAATCTAAATCACTGAGTCTTCATTTTATATAATGGTAACATTACCTTAGAATTCGAGTTACAGGAATAAATCCCGAACGGTTGCCAGAAATGAGCGTGATACAAAGTTAAGTAAGCACTAGCAAAGGAAACCTTCAATTGCCAAACCAGAGAAAACTAGTCAAATGGAAGAAAAACGGACTGAGATACACACCAAAAGTGACCAAAGGATGCTTAGAAAACAATTGATAGTTCACTGACAAAAATGAGGTATACAGTGGACAATTCAAGACCACAAGGGAAGCAACCTGAATCAGGAGATGCAAAACAAGCCCAAGGGGAGAAGAGATTTGGAATGCCAAAGCTTACAATGGAAAAAAAAGAAACAATAGGGTCTCCTGGCACAGCCAAAGAGTGAATCCTTGTTGGCCTCATGGAATACCAGAGGTATTGGACATCTTTACTCTGGTGAAAATGAATTTTCCGCAGAATACAAGATAATATGCATACAGGAATCTTGGGTAAGAACTAGTCCCCTGTGTGAGGGCTACCAAGTATGCATTAATCCAGCCTTAAAAGGTCCTTGGGACGACTGCGAGCCGGCCTTTTGATACTAATTAAAGAGGACTCTGATCTATAGACACTAGAACATCGAACCCCAAACCCTTATGTCCAAATGGTCAAACTGGTCAAAAACAGAGGAAAACAGCAGTCTGGAAAGCTGCTAATTAATACATACTGGAGCCTCGATGACTGTGACACAGAGAAGTATGTAGCAGCAATTATGGGACCAATCTACAGATCCATGTGTGAATATCCAAGTCAACTGATCGTAATATGTGGAGATCTGAATCTAAAGCTCCTGGAACCTAAAGGGAAGGCCGAAACAAAAAAAACTACTTCGGAACATCGGAAAAAAGTTGGATTATGGAAATGAATATCCGGGAAATGACTATATTAATGGACAGACGTTGGGCGACATACCAGGTGTAAATACTTGGTTTTGTAGCCTGAAGAGTGCTTGCCTAGATTATTGCTTTGTGGCTAGAAATACACTTAGATGGATAAAATCATTGACTGAAAAAGAAACAAACCACTGGTGACCATGCTCTGTTGTAAGTAGAACTATTATGGAACCTCAAAGAGCAGATCAAAAGTAATAGGCACCCAATGGAACTCACAAGGGGCAGGAATTGGCTACGACTTAAAGCCTCCAACATCCCTCAGCTAGTGGCCAAATTGGATAACAATATAAGAAATAATAATAAAAATGTGGTAGAGTATAGATGGATGCTGAAAGAATTTGAGGTGAAGAGAGACATAAACAAATCTACTACAATTGCAAGGAAGCATGCATATAACAGCAAGGTGGTAAAGAGGAGAAGAGAACATCGAGCATAACTACAAAGAATCCATTGAAATAATCCACCGGACAAAATAGAAATGCTAAGGCTAAGAAAACAAAGATACAAGAACTGGTTAAAATTGTCTAACATCTGGAGAGCACAGAGTGATGCGGAACAGATGCCAGCAGCTGCCACAACTGCAAATGCACGAACCCTTTGGGAAATCATAAATAAGGGAGAAGATATACAACTAGCCCTAACCAATAATCAAGTATCGAAGGATAAATGGGTGAATCATTATAGAACACTTTTTAAAGAGGAGACAACTTTAATCTTGCCTCAAAAGAAGCATAAATCATCGCCTTGTGCTATTGACATCGACAGGGAAGATGTATCATTAAGCCTAAAACAACCAAGCTCGTCTAGAGCAGCCAGCCCAGACGGCATCTTGAACAGGATGCTAAAAGAAAATGGGGAAGTGTGGTCGGACTTCCTCCTGATCCTTTTTCAGCATATTATATGATCTAGAACAATACCATCATCCTGGAAGGAGGCACTGATAGTTCCAATTTTTAAAAAGGGGGATCGCACTTACCCCACAAACTACAGACCAATATTCCTTTTGGACTCCATTGGCCACATTTTTTCATCAATTTTGCTAAGAGATCTAAATAATTGAGCGCTGCAGACAGGGATCTTGGACAAACACCAGACGGCCTTTATGACGGGGGTGAGCACCACCCTGAATCTTTTCCTACTAAACCTGTTAAAATTATGGGTCTTGGAATCAAAAGGGAACGTGTCTCTAGGTTTCATAGACCTCGAGCAAGCTTTTGATGCAGTTAACAGAGAGCGCCTGTGGGCAAAATTTAAAAAAATGGCACTGCACGGAAAATCTATTGGAAGCGATCCAAGAGCTGTATACTAATACAACAATTCAAATAATTGTATCAAAGGGAGGTGACACAACAGAGAAGATCTCAACGCCCAAGGGTATTAAGCAGGGCTGTGCCCTAGCTTCCTTCCTATTTGTTCTATATATGGCAGATATGCAGAAATCTCAAGAAAACATAAGAGCATTTCCATCAAAGCTAGAAGGAGCAGAGCTATCGGGAGTCCTGTATGCGGACAATGTCATTTTTATTGATCAAACGGCAATAGGGCTCCAGAGAAGAATTGTGGAATTTAAAAAATACTTTGATGAAAACAAAATGAAAATTAACATAGAGATATCCATGATTCTTATAATGCAATCAGCCTTAGGTGCCAGGAAAAAGATCCCTTTCACCTGGACAATTGAAAATCAGGCACTAAAAGTAGTGGATAACACAATATACTTGGGGGTCAAGATAAAATAAAAACAGTAACGAACTAGCACAACTGAACTTCATCAAGGAAAGACTAGTCAAATTGACAAATCAGGGGAGAGCCCTGCATCAGAGACACAGAGCCTACTCCATGGTTCCAATCATAACCTTCTTTAAACAAAAGGTAACACCTATTATGACACATGGAGCCGAAACCCTCCTAAATCTAACATGGGAATCATGGGGAAAACAAGAGGCTTACTTTTGGCGTAAAATTATTAGACTCCCAAATTGTCTGAAATAGCAACAATTAGACATGAACTGAGATTACAATCTATGGCCTTGATAGTCCTTTGGAAAACAATCTCCCTTTATCGTAAATGCCTTCTGGACAGCCCTTCATTCCCTTTTGAGATCTTGGTAACCTTGCCGAATGTCAAGGAAGATAAACTTCTTGTATCATGGAAGCAAAAATGTTTGGGTCTACTTCTGCATAATAACATCAAAATAGAAATGCTGTAAGCAAATCCAGAAAGGCCAAGAGACGTCTAAGGGAAAGGGACTGGTTCGAAACAGACACACTAATGGCAGAGAACAAATATTGTTATAATCTTGTATGGGAAAGAAAATCACTAAACCATCTACCTTCATACATGAAAAGATTTCCGTCCCCCCATTACCGTGATCTGTTGATGTGGTGTCGACTCATTTTATTACCATCAAAGGAAGTGCAATTTCTAAGAAAGCAGATTAGTGATCAAGAGGCAATTTGCCGTTTTTGTAAAAAATTCGAATTGATAGAATCAACAAGTCATTTGGCACTCTCTTTCCCGAAACTTCAAATATTGAGAAGTAAATATTTGAAAAACGCATCTGTACCACTTCATCAAAGTACAGAGGAGGAGTGGGGGGAACGATTAATGACGTTCGATAAAATTGGCCAGACTCCAGACATACTTAGATTGGTGGAATGGATATATACAGAAATAAGGGAAGGCGATGAAGTTCACAATCTGGGCCTCGAATGTGAAGAAGAAGCAGGAACCTGAATGAACCTGAGAAAGACTTTGTTGGTAAGGAATAATGCATGGTTGGTTTGTTAAAGGTTGACATTTTGTTTAACCGATAAAACAATATAAAAAAAAATAATTAGTACCTCGAACATTTATATGTCTTAAGGGACCTAAAACATGACAAGGAATAGGCTCACTCCCATAACCTGCTCCATATGTACTTGCATGTCTTTTGCCATCCTATTATATTTAAACACTTCAGGAAACAAAAGGACAAGGTGTGAAGTCATTGCACACCTACCTCAGAGCTCTGCTGGGGATTCTGGTGGAGGTGCATGCTGGGATCACAATAAAGGGGACAGTGCCCCTCTGCCCCTCGGATAACTTAAAGAAAATTACTTTCCATCCCTACCAAATGTACAGTGAACCTGGTCCAGCAAGTTGCATTTCTAGCATCCAAGAGAGAGAGAGACGTTGTGTTCTCCCTCTGTAGAATTTGTTTGAGGGGAAAGGTATGGTCACTTTCAGTGGTTGAATGGAAGGACAGACCCTGGTGCAATATCAACAAAGCGTCCACTCCAAGATGATATGATACCCTTGATTGCTTTAAAAAATAATCTGGAGTGTTGGTGAGTGTTTTGTGGAGGAGTGGAGCCAACAGTCTTTCTACCATTTCAATTTCTGCCCGACACCAGCTGACTGTAAAAACCCCCACACTTTGTGCAGCGATCATGGAGTGTTGGTGAATGTTTTGTGTTTGGTGCTTTGGTGGTGAGGTGGAGAAGATGGGGCTGCTGGGCTACACCCTCATTGGATAACTACAAACTGCTGGTGCCAAGTTCAGATTTCAGCTGCTGTGGAGAAGAGGTGTGCAGTGAAGGGATATATCCACTAGAGGCGTGAAGACACGCCAGCAGGTGAGGCGGCAGGAAGCGCCTGAAAGCTCTGGTAATGCAAAGCAAGCTGAAAGTATGACCACATCCGTAGACAAACTAATGGCAAGCCAGAGGCAGAGGTCGAGGGGTGAAATGAGGAGGTTTTTAGTAGATCATGCTTGCCCTCCCCAACTAGAAGTCCCAAAAGTCTGAATTCACTGAACCTTGGATTGTCACAAAGAAAAGATTGCCGAGGCAGTTTACAAGCAGTTCCAACCCTGGAGATGCCTGTTATCCTAATGTCTAACGAGCCCCCTCACAAATAAATATACTGCAGGCTGCAGGGGAAGTGCGGGCGAACCCAGCCACTACCCTCCTCCATCAGGGAATGCCCGAACTCTCCTAGTGAAACAATAACCGGAGCCGATCAGTCACAAAGGGGGATGCCACAGGAATTGAACATGTGCAAGCAACAAGCTAAAAACACTTCCCAGGAGGGCCGCTCATTGCTTAAACATCATGCCACAACTGGGGTGGGGATGGATCAGCCCCCCAACGTAAACCTCAAGTCTCTAAAGATGAGGTGGAGATCACTGAGGACCAGAGAGGGAAAGAAATGAAAAATGCTTTCTTGGCTGCCAGTCTGTCAAAAGACATCTTGACTCTAACTACAAAAATTGCATAACAAAGGCGATGGAGTCTGCCTAATTCTAGGAACATTGTGGATGCCTGAGGCAGGCTGAGTGCATTAGCTAATGGGGATAGCTTTGAGAAAGGGGCCAATGGGTTAACCATAAAAGTACCCTGAAGAGTCGACCGCAGAAAGGGGCGGTAACGAAATGAGGATCTCAAAGAGCCCCGAAATTGATTGAGGAAATGACAAAGATTGCGAATCAGAGAGCCCGGTAAGATGGTGTGTGCAAAGGGGGTGGACTGTTAGGACTCCAACACAACTAGAAGAGAGCAGAAAAGGGATTTACCAGCCAGGTTGGAGGATCGGAAAGCTTTGTTAAGCAGAAACCTGTGCAGATCCCTCTGGGACCACGGCAAAAGATTTAGGCCTACAGGTGTTTGGCAGTAAACCCACTCGGTAGCAGTCTGTACCACACAGATTCACCTGGTAGCTGTGGCTGAGCAGTCAGACCTCTCTCAAGAAAAGTTAGGCAGTATGTGGAGTATATAAGATAGGGCAATTTACAGTGTAGAACAAGCAGACACGGAACAGAGCTTGAGTGTAAAGATATATAATTATTTATTTAAAAACACATCTATGAAAAACACACTGGCACTAATACGGCAAACAACTTCAATTACAATTACTATAAGTAAATCAATCCCCTAACAATATTTCGACAAGTCTAGGTTCAACGGCACCTCTTATTTGCAGACAGAGGTGAATGCGTTAGCCTAGATGGCACTCTAATATTCGTTAGAACGGGAGAGAAAAGGCAGGGTATGAAACCAACTCGGTACCAACACTTTTACGAAGCAAATGCAAGGCCCGTAAGGCAGGGTCTACTGTGGATGACAAAGTTCAGAGGCCAGGCCCACTCGGAGAGAGGCAAGGCGATATGTCCCAACAAGTATCACAGTGGAAACGCACTTCGAGTCTTTGTAGCAAATTGTCACAGAAAGGTTGGACCAGTTTGGAAAAAAAAGTTAAGAGGGTCTGGAGGCGACCCAAAGGAAAGGTAAGGATTTAAGACACCTCACGCTAACCGTCACAAGGGAAGCCAGGCGGACACGGTACCTTGTAAGTGAAGAGACATCTCCGGCGGGGGCAGTTGTTCCTGGTGGTGGATGCAAGTCGGGGCTTTGCCAAGAGATGAGATGATCTCGTCGTCGAAGGAAAGTTGAAGATCGTTGCACCACCAGGGAAGAGACCAGCCGCGGAGTGCTCCGGCACAAGGCACCACCTTTTGGTCGGGGTATGGGCTTGTGGCTATCCGGTTGCCGGGGTGCTCAGCACGGGCAATTCAACCACTACACCGTGGAAGCGAAGAAAAAGCAAAGGGACTGGTTGTTCCCACCAGTCAGGGGGAGAAGACTCTCCAGCAGGGAGATCTCCTCTGTCGTTGGGAAGTGGTGAGTCGGTCCAGCAGGGCTCCACCGGAGGTGTCGTCGTTGCAGGTCGGCTCAGCTTTACCCTCGTCGGATTCTTAGGTCCTGTGGCGACTTCTGAAGATCCAGTCCCAAAAGCCCTGCTTTTATGCAGCAAACCCCCATTCATTCAGCCTAGCTGTCAATCAAAACACGCTAAGTGGTGAGCGGGGTGGCTCACCACTTGGGCCAATCACACCAGAGTGCGACTTGAGTTGGCAAGGCAACTCAGTCCAGGGTGCCTAGACCCCCTCCCACACCCCCTGTGGTACCGAGACAGAATGACACCACTCTGGAGGGCTTCTGTGTAGAAGCCTGCCAAAAGTGGAACAAAGGGCTCAACCTTTGGTTCGGAGTTGCAGAGGTGAACACAGACGCCATTTTAAAAACCGAGTTCTGGCAGAAAATACCGACCGGTAGATTTATTTAAGACAAATAAACCGGCGGTATGTTAGAGACTAACGGGAAAAAGTATTAGCCTCCAACAATGGGAAGAATCCCATAGAGTTATATTCGGGGTCGAATATAACAAGTAGTTTCCACTGCCACCAGCCAAAACTCGACGAGGGGGGACGGGACAGTGCCCCCTCGAATAACAGACCCAGGGGTAATCGAATTACCCCTACTAGTACGTCCACAATAGGATGGTTTGTACTAGTTCTGTTAGTAAATTTAGGTCTAGTAAAGCCAATGATGACTTTACATGCCCTGGGAGACAGTAGTCAGTCCCAGGGTATGGAGTCTATGGTGGGGATCCTCTAGGACGCCCTAGTGTTACGGCACGGAGGGTGCGGTGTAACACTCACAGTAAAACACATGAGACCCTATGGAGTAAAAGACCCCATAGCCCATAGCACACATTGATATTCACAGGAATCAACCACATTCATGTCCAAGAGTGGTAGAAAAGAGTCTCACTCTTGGCAGGATGGACAAAAACAAACTCCAGAAATCCAGCAAAGCTGCTGGGGGACTCACTAGGTTAGGAAATTCAGCCTAAACAGAGAATTCTCCCTAACAAGCAGCCGGAGGAACTTTGAGTTAGGCGATGGCACAAATGCAAAACACAGTCATGGCAGCTTTATCAATAGCTCTAGTACCTTTTACAAAGCTGTATGAAGTGATGAATGACTCTCTGAAAGATCAGGCTGCACTGATAGCCATGGCCCATGCCAAAATGATCTTTCTTGATGTCTTTCTGGTGAAAGTACTGGAACGTCTCGATAGAGAAGCAGCGGCTTCCTTAAACTGGCAAAATCGACTATGTGATTTGGCCAGAAGTGAAGAATTGGACAAAATGGCTTTAATGGAAGCAGTAACAGACAACTGAAAATGGATGCAAGACCAATTTAAAGTGTCTCATTGGAGGACGAATGGTAGGAGAGATTTGACATCACGAAAGTGCATACCTAGCAATGCTGCAGACCAAGGTCAGTAGATTAGCCACACAGGGTGTGGCACTGCATAGGAAATAGGGGGCCTTCTCAGTACTCCCTGTGCTGATGTTTTATAAACAAAAGGTAATGCAGATACTTATGTATGGCTCTGAAACGATCCTTAATCTATCATGGAAGGAATGGAGTGTTCTGGAAGGTCTGTTTTGGTGGAAAGTCCTGAGACTCTCAACCTCCCTTGCAATGGCTTGTATTCACTTTGAGTTGGGTCTACAGTCGATAGATGTAGTAGTGGCCTGGAAAATAATGTCCTTATATAAGAAGTGTATGACCTCGGATAACTCACGTTCCTTTGAAATCCTAAGACAGAAGGAGTTAGCCCTGCCAGGCAAGTGGTTCGAAGTTTGGAAGGAAACATGTGGTAACCGTCTGAGAGCTTGTGATATAACATTAGAGTTACAAACCAAAAATCCACTGAAGGCCAAAAGGATGCAGGAGCTTGACTGGATTACCACGTTGCCGTCTCAAAAGCTCTTACAGACTATCGCTGGCCCTAGCTCATGAACGCAGGGGATTAAATCAAATACCAGGATACCTGCAAAAGTTTCCCTCTAAGCATTATCGGGATTTGTTCATGCGGTGTCGCTTAAACATTCTCCCGACTAAAGAGGAGAAAGCAGTAAGAAAGCAGATTTCGGGGGTTCTCTCACGCTGTAGATATTGAGGTGACGATCAGGAGAAAGAGGCCATATTCCACCTGGTAACCAGCTGTAAGGCTCTAGAAGAAGTCAGAACGCGATGTTTGGGAACGTTTTTCAAGCAGACAGATTCGCTTACAGCAACAGAATGGTGGGATATGGTTTTACTGGGTGAAAAGATCAGCCTAGTCTTAGCGGCAAAGGCTTTGTAGGACTTGCTCTTAAAGACCAAGGGTCAAGGGGGTCAAGAATGGGGAGCTTCCAATCTTTCTCGTTTGTGTTTTAACGATGACCAGCATCTGCTAGGATTTTTTTTTTTTAAAGGGGACCTATTTTGATTATGTTGGATGTATAAAGGAGGCTTTAATTCTGTTGATTGATGATGAGAATGTACAGTTGTTATGCAGAACTTGTGTAAAAGGCTGCACTGCAGTAAACAAGAAACAAAAAAAAAAAAAAATATTCTTGAAAATAAATATTCGTGTACGTCTGCTGTGAATGTGAAGACAAAAAGGTCCACTTTGTTGATCGTGGAAAATCCAGAGCAGAGTTTCGCCCTGAAGATGGCAGTATTATCATTCTGGAGAAAGCGTGCAGAAAATGCGCACCCTTTGGTAATGTTTATGAGAAACAATAAAGTCATGCAACCGGTGACTGCTTTGAAATTACAGTATAAATGACAAAATATAGTAATAATGCAGGTATTTTATGCCATCCTTCTGTTAATGCTTAGCAGTGGTCCAGCTGATTCATATGAGGAAAATGTGGCGTACGTTTTAATGCCAACTGTGTACTGTACGTCTTATTTCCAATGCCAGATGGCCTTGCTGTTTTCCCCGTAATAGTCTGAACATTCAGTAATGACATTTCTAAAACTAAACCGGTAATTTAGCTCTTTGGAAACTGTGTTTGTGTGCGCCATGCTTTGTGGCACATAGAGGAGTGGAGTCGCAGGGAGTCTGCTTCCAGTGAGGACATATTGTAGATGGCTGCAGAACTGGGCATTAATCCGTCACTTGGCAAGATATCAAAAAACACATTCGACCTAATATACTAACAAAGTGAAGATAAACAGCGTCGAGGGCAGCCGATAACAAAATGGGACTGGCGACAGTGCAGTAGCTCGGCGCCCGGCTCTCCGTCCACAGCGAAAGGCCATCTAGAGGCTTTGAAAACACGTCTCCATTTTATATCCTATGAAAGAGGCCATTCCTGCTGCCACTTGCTTTACAAACATAGCGGCGAGCAGATTTCTTGTAATCGAAATGGGCCGGAATTCATCTGCCTGTGTGTCAATTTCACATTTTCTTATAGCAGATCATTACAAAGTGGAGCTATTTGGCTAATAGGCATTCGCACACTCACGTTAAGCAAACGCATAACATGATGTGGGCTCTGCGCGGATTCATTTGCAAAAACGACTTAGATAAGAATGAGTATTGCGGCGGGCGCGGATCTGAATTGCCAGGCGTGCTCACAGCACATAGCAGGGACCGCCCGCTAGCATAGTGTGTTTACGAACTGATATTAGCCCAGACATTCGCAAGTGTAACTTTCACCAGACATCTTCCATTATGCACCGGTGGTAGGTCTGAGCCACCCCGTGAAAGATATGGCCAAGGTTTTCTGTTGCCATGAAACTGTACGGCTTGAATCATTCACATTACAAAAAACCCATCGACCTAAGGGTGCAGCTTTGCATGGCATTTGCAGAGGGCCAAACTGGACCCGCTCACAAAAATGAATTTACGAGGTTGATTTACTGAATGTGAGCTCAGTCGAGAACGGGAAGATTGTTGTGTTACCTTTAGTGTGCTATGTTGCTGCTATAGATCTAAAATGCGCTTGTTTACTTACTGTAGAAACAGTGGAACGTATGCCCGTTTGCATTCATCACGCGTTTGTTTGTAATACATGTGTTTCAAATGAGGGTAGACATCGGCTACGCGTTAAAAAAAAATAAGACACAAATGCACACAAGACCAGGACTTGTGTCCTGGTCTTGTGTGCATTTGTGTATGGGCATCGTGTATAATAACGATCTGTTCAATGCTAATGTGTACCAACCAGCGCATATTATGGTTAACACTATATTCTTTTGCGCTAGTTCAAGTTGTGTTCCATTGCAGACGTCACTGGCCAATTCAATGCAATGTTAATGTACCATCCAACAGGGCGGTTGCCACGTCCCCGCTTGTATAAGGTAGAACAAAAAGAAAGGCCAAGCGAAGACGCATCAGGGAACCGACTATACAAAGAAAAATACACAGCCCGTTTGCAGGAGAAGTGACATTTATCTTGAAGCATGGTGCCGCCACGCCACCCACACCCGCTCGCGAAGGATCACTTCCGACTGCGCGTCAGTTATCCAGAGCTCATTACATTACAGATCAAGGTAACAGAGATCATCCCACTCAGCAATGCACGTGCCGAAATGAGCAGCACATTGGGAAATTGGTTGACTCCCGGGGTGCCTGCAGACGAATCTTTTGATTAAAGGCGAAAAAAGGGAGCCAACTGAAGGGCCAAACGCATAATGACTTCAGTACCACTCTGCACGGAGGCGCTCCAGAGAGATAGGAAGCGAGTTCAGCACTTATCAAAAGTAAGACAGCTCTTCCAAGGACGTAATTGCAGTGTGACACTTACACACAACTGCGCGCGACAGGGTGTATATATAGTTCAAACGATGACAGGTGGCATGAAAGCAGTTTTTATGACCCAACTTCATTAAGGTAGTCCAGGCCTCTGAAATAAAAGACGAGCCTGGCAGCTGGGACATGACCCCCCCCTGAGGGCAGGCACACCATGCCACAACTTGGATGAAGGGATTGCCCCGGGCAAATTTACAAGCAGATTCAACATAGGAAGTCCTGGCGTTTTAACAGGGACCCATAAAGCACAGCATTGAAAAAGCGTGACATCACAACCTGCCACCCTTTCATATAATATTGTGTACATTAGTTATTTTATTTCTTCCCGGGATTGTCTCATGCATACTCGAACTAAGGAGAGCTGATCATGACAACTATGGCGTGATTTAAATATCAGTGTATCTTATAGGGAAAAACATTGTTGCATTCTATATATAGACAAATGGTTTTCAATATTAATTTCCCACAATGCTTGCTAACCTTCCATCGTTCTGTTTCCCGATTGAAGTCGTTTTTCTCGGTCATTTGTGACACGCTACAGTTATAACAGCATGTGCCACTTGATGTAGGGTTCTACAAAGAATTCCCCAAATCTTCTTTTTGTTGGAACAGTCCTTCCAATTTTAGACTTGTTTGTTTTTCTTTTTACCCCCATCACCTTTCACTTTATAGGGTTCCCCCATTCCTTTTCTTGGTCCCCAATGACTCTCCTTTTGACCATTACTCCCAACTCTGGTGAAAATGCGATTTCCAAATCCATTTTTGGAAAAGGAGTTTGCTAATGTTCATGATTTGTGTTCCTGCGAGACACTGCTAATGTATTATTGATTGTGACAAAGTGCTCCTTTGTGATATATAATTTGTAACAGTTTATTGAGAGGCCACCCTTAACCCGGGGAGTTCCTTCCCTCCCCATTCAAGGTGTCGTGCAACAAACAGTTTGATGGATTCTTTTATTCAGCCCTATCTCCAATTCATCTGATACTCCTTGGAACCCTCCCCCTGAGCTACCAATGAGACAGGAACCAGGTTGATGTACAGGAAATATATTTAGGTTTATTTGGATTAGATGTTACGAAACTCACATTGAAATGTCAAATGCCACTTTATCTGTGGCACAACACAATAAACTTCTCTCAACATAAATAAATAACAAAAGTGAGTTGAAAAGAACAAATCATAATGCTTTACTTTCTACAAATTTCACTTCAAGAAATAATTAGTGCTGGTCAGTGAACACATGTATACATGTAGTTCTGTGCAATTTTGATTTTCATGCCCGCTTAAAAGACTAGCAGTTTATTATTTTTTTACAAAATTGTGAACATGCATATGGCAATTATTTTTTCATCCACACTTTCGCTTTAAAATATACACAGGGTGTTTTAGTAGTTTGTTTTTCACACCCCCCTTATGTTTGTGCCCTCCCTGTCTTACACATGTAAAATTAATAAAGCAGACACTCCCTGGACATGGAATAAGGCACAAAAGAGCAGGCTGCGAGAGTTCAAGGAAAAGTTTATCTAGATCTCTGAGAGCGCTCTGACCATATCAAGGTTACAACACATTTATATAGTACATTGACATCTTTAACATATGATGCTACGTTGGACCTGGATTGGTCAGCTGGGGTGGTGTCTTAGGTTGGGCATCATCTCTTCCTCCAGGTTGGTTGCTTGGTTGGCGGGAGGATAGACGTCAGACATCTGTGCTCCGGATGGGTGAAGGTCAGGTCGCTGTGAAACACGGTGGTCACTATCTAAGCTAAGCTAAGAAAATACATTCTGAGTAATGCATGCACTAAACAATAGTTGATCAAAAGACCCTCAGTAGTGTATCATGTCATTGTACAAATCACTCAAGAGTTTATATCATCTACAACATTTGGGTTATACAGGTCACAGGTTTATTGGCCTTGACCACTGTAATACTGTCATTGAATCATAGGGTTAGTATCACAAGAATCTCAGGTATGTGGCACTTGTAAGTATTGGGCACAATATACTGCAGCAGGAGTCTAATCTTAGTTGGGGGTCTGTTGGGTGGGCTTCATAGCATGGTTGGCAGTCTGGCACATGAAAGGAATGCCTTGCAAGGACACAGGGTTATAATGGCAATAAGTTTCAACTGGCGAGGGTAAGAGGGCAATGACACTTTTGTGGAGATGGATGTGTTATGTGCTTGGCTCATGTTGGTTCACATGCAGGACAGTGATCTCAGAGGAAAAGGGATGTGTTACATTTATTATTTGTTGCAAGCAGCTCCGGCTTCAGTGTGAGAATGGAGCTGCAGAGTTTTCCAGTTGGAGTGGGGACGAGGGTGGGGGCATGTGCTCCGAGCTACTGCGGCGGACACGAGGGAGAGATGCATTTTGTACTATCGCAGTGAGGCCTGATTACCAAGATGGAGTCGAAATGGGGTACAAAAAATGGATGCCCTGTGTCACGCTTGGTGGTCCCATCTACGCAAATGTAACCCAAGTTAACATCGCATAAGGGCGAGGGGCGTACCCACCACTAGAGGCACTTGGTCCGAGTTTTGTACTGAGAAGTGATGTCAGAGCTCCCACACATTCCCCCCTTTCGTTACATCTAAAGTAACAAATACTTCTACTTTTTATTCTTTTCATTCTCCCTTCGGTAGTACTCAGCCTCTGCCACAGCCTCGTCCCACGCGGGGGTGCCTTTTATGGGCATCCATGCTCTGCATACACTTCTTAGGCTATTTCCTCTTCTGGCATATTCATCTGATGTACACATTAAGTAAATACCCCCATCCCCATCGATATCTACCTATACTTCTTGGTACCATTGCAGCTCCCTTGGTTCTTTTATCATTGTATGATGCAAATTATCAACTATATCCCCATATTGCCTGTAAATTGCTGTCATCCTGTATTGTGGTGTAGTGTATTCCTCTGTTTGCATTTGTGCATCTATCATGGTAGCTACGGTTGTCGGTCGGTCCATTGTTACCATCATCATAGCTGAGGTTGGCATGCTTTTCTCACAACACCGTAGTCCCAGTTGGCACACACAAAAGAACAGGAGCACAAAGACGATGATGGGGATCAGTATTTTCATTGCCACATTTACCCATGATGGTATCCAGCTGAACAAATTGTCAAACCATGTGCTTTCTTTTGCTCCTCCTTCCACTCTCATTCTCTCTCCTAGATTGTGTACTGCTGCTATCACATGTAAGAGTGTCCCGTTATCAGCATCTTCAGTTGGCACGAATGTGCAACACCCCCCCCTATTTTTCGGCAAACACCGCCGTCCATCGCCGTGAGGAGATCTAGGGCATATCTGTTTTGCATTGTCATTAGGCGCAGCGCACTGAGCTCTATTTTTATCATGTTGAACCCCTCTTCAGTGTCGTTAGCCAGTTGAATGAGCTCCCAGTGCACTATCTGCAACCGTTTGGCGTTCGCTCGTGCTTGCAGTCCCGGGACAAGAAGTGAGGCGAAAAATGTCTCTGCTGATGAGAAGAGCTTGTATTTCTGCGGGATCTCAGTACAGAGTTTCGATGATTCGGATGAGATGTAATTGGAGGATCTTTTACTTCGTGTCAATCTTTTCTTTAGTTCATATTCTGACAATAGTTCATATGCTGGAGCTTCTGTTCTTATTAGTTGGGGGGCTGTCGATGTTTCAGCTGATTGCCCTGCTGCCGATATGCCAACCGATTGCTCTGCTGCCCCTTGGATGTGGCTTTCTGGTATTACCATCAGGGCTGTGTGGAGGGTGGCTAGAGCACAAGTTCCTTTCCACGATGCGGGGAGGTGCAGGTAAGCTTGTTTGCCGCAAACCCAATACATATCCATTAGTGCAGCTGTGCCTTTCTTCATGTCGGGTATGATTACCACTTTGTTACATCTCCTTGTCTCCCCCATGTTCACTTTTCCTTCCCCATGGAAACACAGTTCATGTGGCACTTCTTTTTGTATTTTGATAGGTTTTTCTAACACTGTGACCCACGTTAGCTTTGTGAAATGTTGCGACCAGATGGGGTCACATACCTCTTTTATCCATTGGAAAGTGTCATTTAATAGGCCTCGAAGTGCTTCTGCTTTGCATTCAATTGTTTCTTTGTGCCACTTGTTTTGTGCATATCGCGTCCCCTTGATGACAAGAAATGGTTCCTTGAGGCAAATTACTCCTTGGTGTCTGCTTGTGCACGTTTTCTCATTCTCCAGTTTTTTCAATGTGACAGTGTGCGCTTGGAACATGCTCTTTATTCTGCATAAAACCAGATGAATTAAACATTGGGCCTCCGACAAGGGCACTTCCTCCGGTACTAACATTTTCGGTGTTTGTGATGCATGCGGAATGAGTGAACAGACGTAGCAGCTTTCATTTGTTGCTTGCTTCGCCGTGGCACTCATGTCGGAATACCATTTATTTGATTGGTCATGGTGGCGGGGATCTGCTATTTCGTCTAACCCCAGGTCATGATAGATGTCGTATCTTTTCCCTCCCGCCCCCCTTTTTCTCCTCCTCCTCCCTTCCATCTTATTGTTTTTCACCCTTTTGTAATGTATTGGAAACATTCCAGCCCAGGTTGTATCATTACTATTCAATATGGCATGTGTATCGTCATCAGTAGTAGCAATGTTGTGTGAGGTAGGGTGTATGGTTGTCTGTGCATTAATACTAGTGTTACTTAAATCATTTGACCAATAATAATCTCCATCATATTCGTTATATCCATAAGCATTACTCATATTTACATTGAAACGTAACACTGACACACTTGTTGATCCTACAGTGATGTATTCTGAGGGTTGCATCACATCTGTTTTGTTGACTTTAATCTCATGTGACTCTTTCCATATAGTATTTACCCCAGTCCATATCATTTGCGATCCTTCTCGTATCATGTTAGCCCCGCTTCCTCCCCTTTGCATGCCATTAACAAAAGATAAAAAGGTATAATACCAAGCTGCGAAAAACAACATTACTGACATCAAAATTGCAGCACATTTCAAAACACATTCAACGTTACTGAACCTTTTAGCCCTAATGGCGACCCTATCACTATCTAGCATTAAATTGTTCTCCGCGATCGTAGGTCGTTGAGCCATTTTTCACCTGGAGGGGCGATATAAATTCATTAAGCCACCACAATATATACATGTACTTACACTCTTTGTTCAACTTCATGTTTAATCATCATTTTTAGTCATGTTTGTTCTTTTACTCGATTGCACATGTACTATTGCTATAGAGAAGATGGTAGTAAAACAGTGATGGAAAAAGTGTGGAGCAATAATCGGAACGAAGGTGGGAGATACGGAGGGAGAGACAGTTGAGGTGTATGGAGAATATTTCGATCAATTAAAGAGGAGAGGAGAAAAACAGAGAAATGAAGGAAGGAGGAGATAAGCTGTGCAGAACAAAATGCATATCATAACTTTTATATCTGCATATTCTCTTTACTGACAATTTTGTCATCCTTTTTCAACCTCATTTGTGGTGCTAGTGGCACCATCTTGCTCCTCCTGGGGGATTGTACTATCGTGTGCCCTCCTCACATCTGATACGTGCACCCAATACTTCAATCCCTTTACCTTCACCGCGGTGAGTGTACTATAGATGACCTCATAAGGGCCATGAAACCTGGGTGAATTCCACCTTCCCACAAAGCTGCAGCCGTACACATGTGCTCCTGGCATCAGTGGCTCTCTTGAACTGTCTGTGGCCGGTGTGGTAGTATTCGTCGCCACATTTTCAGTAAAAGGCAGTGCTATTTGTCGTGCTATGCTGCGTACTGCACGTGTTAACTCGGTCAGGTATTCCTTGAACTCTTCCCCCAGCACTGTGGCAGCCCTGTGCACATCTGATGCTCTTCTAATTGGGGATACTGGCATGTGTATTCGCCTCCCAGTCACAATTTCGTGGGGGCTTAGATGGTAGTCATTACATGGATGCTTCCTGAGTTGAAACAGTGCTAGGGGCAAGCAATACACCCAGTTTTTCTTTAATGTGTTACACAGCTTAGATAACTTACTCTTTAATAATCCGTTGATCTTTTCTACCATTCCATTTGCCATTGGATGATAAATTGAGCATAATTTGTGTTTTACCCCCAAGTGTAATGTCACTTCCTTAAAGAGGTCATTCACAAAGTGCGTACCGTTGTCTGATCTAATCACATTGCATATTACCCATTGTGAAAACAACTCCCGCACAAGGAACTTGGCCACACATTTTGCGTCTGGGTGGGGACATGGGCCACTTCCACCCATCTTGAAAAGGGGCACACAACCACAATCAAATATCTTGCTCCATTACACCGCTCTCCCATATCAGCATAGTCTATGTGGAGCTCTCTAAATGGTCCTGTTGATCGGGGCAGGGTACCGCGCAGTGTTCTTAATGTCATTCCTGAATTATATGTTTGGCATGTTATGCATTCTACAATGAATTTCGATAGGTGCTCTTGCAAATTGGGGACAAACCAGTGTTCTTGGATGTCTGCGGCAATGTGTTGCTTTGCCACATGGCCGGGGAAATGCAGCTGTTGGAATGCTATTTCTAGTAACTCTATGGTCATTACAATCTTTCCTGTTGTCTCCTGTCTCCAAATGAGATCTGTGGCTGATTGTTTACATCCCCGTTTGCTCCACAGTTCTTGCTCCTCTTGGGGCGCTCTTCTTTGTAACTCTATTATCTGTGCTATTGGGGTATTATTGTATGCTTCTTCTTGTGGATCTGTGGTCGTTGCTTTTACAATGCATTCGAGTGTTGGTGTCACATTGAAATACGAGGCCTCCTTCGCTGCCGCGTCGGCTGCCGTGTTTCCCAATGAGATTGCATCTGTGTTGTTGGTATGGGCTTGGCATTTCACCACTACCACTACCGATGGTACTGCTAATGCATCTATTAGCTCATTTAACAATTTTGCATGCTGTACGGGAGAACCGTCTGCCCTCCTGAATCCCCTTCTACGCCACTGTGACAACCATGAGTGCACTGTGGTAGTTGCATGAGCTGAGTCTGAGTATATTGTCACAGCACAGCCCTTGACTGTGTGCAGTGCTTCAATCAGGGCAGTTAGTTCTGCTTCCTGTGCTGAATAATGGGATGGGAGGCGCTTTTGCACAATCGTCTCATGTTCATCTTCCTCCATGCGCACTACCGCCATTCCAACGTGTTTTTCCCCTGTTCTGGGGTTTATTGATGCTGACCCATCTATGAAATATATTTCTCCCTCCTGTAGGGCATTTTCGTTTGCTTTCGGGATGTCATCACCTTCCCCCTCATATGTAGCACAATTGTGTTCCTGTATGTCCTCTGTCGTGCATGGCTCTGTAATAAATGTTGCTGGGTTCACTGTTTTGCACCTCACAACGTCTACATTGGGGCTTGAAATTGTTACTTCATATGTTGTTGCTCTTTGTGTCGTTAGTGTTGATTTTGATCGCTCAAGGATGGCGAACAGGGAATGCTCCGCATATAGCATTACCGAACATCCCATGACAATGGTGGCGCTCTTTTCAATCACGAAGGCCGCAGCTGCGAGAGCCTGTTCGCACGCGAAATGGCCTTGCATTACTTGATCTAGTGTCCCACTGTAGTATGCCAATGGTTTGTGACCTAGTGATGTTTTCTGTGTCAGTACTGCTGTCATCAGTGTCCCATTGCAGTGTGAAAACAAGAAAAATTCCCTCTCATAATCTGGGTTTGCGAGGACTGGGGCATCAGCAATGAGGTCTTTTAATTTCAAATACTGTGTTATCATTTCCTGCGTCCATTTTATTGCTGCTCTATTTTTCTGTGCCTCTTTTAATGCTTGTAATAAGGGGCGTGTGTATGCCGCGTAATCAAGAATCCATGCTCGGCAATAGTTACAAATGCCAAGAAACTTTTGCATGTCTTTCACAATTTTTGGGATTATTATGTTGCGTATAGCAGCTGCTCTGTCTGGGAGTATTCGCTTCCCATCTTTTGATATGAGCTGTCCGAGGTATACAACCTCGGCGAGACAGTATTGCAATTTCCCTTTGTCTACCTTGTATCCCTTGGTAGCTAGCACATTCAGTAGTGCTATCGAGCCTTCTCGGCACTTTTCTTCTGTATGGCTACAGACGAGTAAATCGTCTACGTACTGAATGATGGTGCTCTCTACATCTATGTTTCCAATGTCTTCCCGTAACGCCCTGTTAAAAATGCTGGGGCTTTCACAATACCCTTGCGGGAGTCTGCAATGTTCATACCTGTTGTTCCCTAATTTGAATGCTGTCAGGTACTGGGATCCTGGGACGAGTGGTATGAAGAAGAAAGCATTCTTCAAGTCAATTACAATGAAACATGTTGATTCTTTTGGCACACTGCACAATATTGATGCCGTGTTAGACACTAATGGGAACTCTTTTTGAATGATGTCATTGAGTGGGCGGAGATCCTGGATCATCCTCCACGCCCCTCCTTTTGCTTTTTTGATCAGGAAAATTGCTGTATTACATGGGGAGTTTGATGACACTATGATGCCTTGTTTCAGAAGTGCATTTATGGTCTCCCTAATTCCCTCCTCTGCTTCTCTTGATATAGGATATTGTTTCACCCTCAGCAGTATTGCACCTGGCTTGAGGTTTATTTTTATTGGTGTCACCTCATGCAGTAGTCCTACATCGTGGGGTCCTGTGGTCCAAATTTCAGCTGCTACTTTTGCCATGTCTTCCTCAAATATAGTCAGTGGGGCCTTAATGCTAGCCATCAGTGGGTTATGTACTTCTCTGTACTGGATCATAATATCACATGGTATGCTTATTTCCATTATTATTTTTCCATCATTCTCACCATCAGTGAATAATTCCTCGTCTGTTATATCTCGTAGCATTATGTTTGGGTCTATGCATAACACAGTTCTCCACTCGCACCCATGCGTGTCCAGTCCTATGACCACAATACGTTTGCTGGATACTTGAACTGCCTTGATGTCTATGGACATTATCGTGCCTGGCACGACGTCTGTGTGTGCAATTGGGCGGAATATGAAATCTGATGGTGTTCTCCATTCTTTTCTCGTTATCTCTGGCACCACTCGTGCTAATACCTTGATGCCATAAATAAACATGCTTATATCAATGGGTATTCGCACCACAACTTCATTCATTACTGTGCTGATGGTCAACATGGCTCGTACTGGGCATACTCCTGGTGTTGAACACACTATTCCTCGTTCTGTAAACGAGATTGTCATATTTAATTTGCTTAACAAATCTCTCCCCAGCAAATTGATTGGCGCGTCTTTGTGATACAGTAAGGGTGCGCGCACGGGTTTCCCCCCCCACCGTTATATCAAGATCTTTAGTGTAAGGAACTTTTAAAATAGCCCAAGAGAACCCCTGCGTCATTAAATTCCTGCGTGAGAGCGGAAACCGCCCTTCCATAAGACATGATTTCTCCGCTCCTGAGTCGACCATAAAGATAAACTGCTTATTTCCTATCTCTGCTGCCACTAGTGGTTCCTCTTCTGCACATAGGGTGGTGGATAGGACTGGACACGCAAGTGTTCCCTGTGGGCTGTCCTAATTTGAATGTCTTTCTTGCCCTGGCACTGAGAAGACATTGTCTCAAATCACGGTCACGCCACGGTATGGTGTGGGCGCACCGTTTGGCAGATGTTGCATAGCAATTATTGTTTGCGCTTCCCACTGCATTTTGTCTTGCCATAGGTTGTGGTGGTGGTTGCTGTCCTTGCTGCGCCTGAGGTTCGTTATAGCATTGGTCTTGCTGTCTCCCACTTCCCATCGGTAGTCCATAGGAGCTACCTGGGTGTGGGCACCCCCAACCTTGTTCGTTCTCCATGGGCTGTTGCCCCTGGAAATACCCTGAAGGCCTCATTCTACAATCTCTGGAGTAGTGTCCCCATCTCCCACAGTTCCAGCATGACCCTTGTGGTCTGCCTCTCATTCCCTGACCGCCAAATCCTCTATTTCCCATACTTCCAAACCCCCCTCTCTGGCCACGGTACCCACCTCTTCCTCTTGCTGGTCTTTCTTGCCACTGTTGTCCACCGTATTGCTCTTCTTCGTTCCACTGCCCTTGTCCTCCTGTGGCCCACAGTGCCGCTATTGTTGCTGGTCTGTTTCCCGCTCCTTCGTCCCCCTCGTTTTCTCGGTCTGTGGCTGCGCTGGCGTTGACTGCGGCAACCTTCACTAATTTGTTCTGTACCAGTTTCGCTTTGTCTGCCAGCCTTTTTTGTGTTATCTCCTTTTCTCTCTCTTTGATCCTCCTGCAGTGGTGCACAATTATTCTCTGTATTTCAGGCCAGCCCTTGGCTTCTATCCCAGCTATTTTGTCCAAGGCCTTCTGCACCTCCTTCGGGAGCCCCTTTTTAATGATAAAATAAAACAAGGTGGTGGACAGGTTCCACGCCGTGCCAGTTTCGCTTCTCCATAAATCCTGCACCCGCAGTATGAATTGCGTAGGATCCTCGTTCTCCTCCATTGTGCACTGCATCACTAAATGTAAATCTGGAATATCTGGAAACGTGCGCCTCAATGCATCACATACTTGTGCTCGAACGTTATTGAACGCCGATCCATCGTGGTGGTCACAACTCATCGTAACTCCGGGAAATCCGGACTTTTCCCACCCTGCGTCTGCTTGGTCACCAATTGCTGACACTAATAAGCTCTTCACATCGCCTATCGCTAGCGGCACTCCTGCTGTGTTTTTCTCAAAGGCGTGTATCCATTTCCCAGCCCCTCCCGGTAGTGGGGGGAGGACCTTTAGCAAGTTGTTTTTATCCATTTGAGCCCATGGAATGTAGTGTGGCATACCTGCTCCTTTATGTATTAATGGCATTTGTAACTTGTGTTTCTTTCCTACCTTACTTACCGCACCTTTCTTTATATTACTTAACATCATATTTCCCCCTCGCTGTCTTAGTCTACCCTGCCATAGTGGTGGCGATGGTGTATCTGGGTACCGGCGGTTTGGCAGTGGGGACCCGGTCTCGGCAGCTGCCTCTTCATATTCGTCTAAGTCACTCCACACCTCTTCTATTTCTGATTCTTGCTCATTGTTCCCTTCACATCCTTCTCCTCTCTCACTTTCTGGGGTGGGTGGGCATATAATCCTCATGGGCTTGTCATTTAGGGTGAACAGGAACTCCCCTGACTGCCACTCTTTCTCTTGCCCTTGTGATATGCGTGTTCCTTGTGATGATACTGATCGCGCTGGCTCTGAGATCGCTTGTGCCACTTCCCTTGCTGTGCTCAAGGTTGGCGTTAGATCCGCTATGGATAGTGGTGGCACCTCTCCTCCCCCTGGCAGCATTTGGCCTCTATCGCACAATGCTCTTAGCCGTGTTATTTCCATCTGGGCATGCGCTAGCTGGCGGTCTAATTCTCCATTGAAGTGTGCCAAAATCACGGGGGGTGCGCTTGTTGGGCCATACAAACCTCCTTTATCATAGGGTGGTGGTTCTGTGGCAACTACTCCGGTTGTGGGTGCAGGAGTGGGACATGCTGGTATGTACAGGGGCTCACTGTATCCTACTGCTGGCCTTGACATTAAAGGATATATTTTGGTTCAGCTGTAGTGGTAGTGCACTTGCCCTTTGGCGTTCCGCTTACCTCTTCCTGCGTTTTCTGTGTTTCGTTCGTTTTTCCTTTATTTACCTCTGCTGTAGGCGTAACTTCTTCAAACATTTGCCACAAGTCTAGTACTTCCCTCCTATTTTGTAGTTGTTTCCCCTTATACCTTGCTAACAAGTGTGTCGATACTAAATCCAATACTCTTTTGTCGAATGACCCACCTTCTGGCCAAATTGGCGTCATTTTGTCCCCTTTTATCTCCGTCAACCATTGGTCCTGGTATTTTTGTATTTTCTCGCTGTATAACGGAAGGTGCTGACAAATATGTGGTAGTGGTGTTATACCCCCATGACGATGTGTTTCCTTTCCTCCCTTTGTCTGTTATTACCTTTCGACCTCCCTTTCCACTTAATCACTTCTTCACTAGTCTTTTTTCCTTCTAGTTGGATAATACACCACAAGTCTTCTCAGTTACTTGTAATTTGTATGCACACATATGTATCAAGATAAATATATCAATCACTTTTCAACGTTAACCTTAGAGTTGCTGCATGTTCAAATTCATCAGTTCATTTTTGCATATTTTGCCACTTTAACCACAAATTAATCACAGTACTTGGATATCCTTGACAAAAAAATCGACAGAACACAAAAGCACATATAACACTTATCATGCACATGCACTGCCTGCACGCGTTTTCTCCCCGTTTGCTCTTTTTTCCACCCCTTTCCCGTTTCGCCTACTCTTCTCATTCACTCCCCACCTCTTACACCCTCTTACTATTTTCCAAGAATCCTTTCGTACCCAGAAAAAGGATGTTCTAAATAACTACTCCGAGTCTACTCAATATACGAGACTCCTACTATTTTCTCTGTATCTTCACTTATTTATTCTGCACTGGACGAGACAATGCTACGCGGTGCCATCTTCTACCCCGTTCGGGCCAGGATACGACTTCTCTTTTTTCTCTTCACTTCTTACAAAACTTAATGGCCATATAAAGGACAGATCAGGAAAGCTTCATCATCACTCACACAGGCCCTACTCTTCCCTATTACCCGTTACCACCTGTTTCCCCTCTTTCCCCCTTACCTTTCCTTCGTAACCTTCGAAACCGGCACTCACGTGTTCAGTCAGGTGACGCGAGGGTCGCCGCTCGCAGTCCGACCCGTCAGGCTCGCACCCCAACCAAGCCGTGGCCCGCCTCGGCGAGCAGCTTTTCAGTCGGGTATTCGTCAACTGGGAACCCTTGACCCTTCTTTGTAGTACGCACAGGCTGGTCGGCCCGCGGAGGCGAGGGTTTCGCTGGGGGTGTCCCTGGTCTCGCCGCTCGGCACCGGCCTCGAGGCACATCTCCAATCACGTCACAGGGGGTTACCAAATGTTTGTGCCCTCCCTGTCTTACATGTGTAAAATTAATAAAACAGACACTCCCTGGACAGGGAATAAGGCACAAAAGAGCAGGCTGCGAGAGTTCAGGGAAAAGTGTATCTAGATCTCTGAGAGTGCTCTGACCACATCAAGGTTACAACACATTTATATAGTACATTGACATCTTTAACATATGATGCTACGTTGGACCTGGATTGGTCAGCCGGGGTGGTGTCTTAGGTGTGGGCATCATCTCTTCCTCCGGGTTGGTTGCTTGGTTGGCGGGAGGATTGACATCAGACATCTGTGCTCCGGATGGGTGAAGGTCAGGTCGCTGTGAAACACGGTGGTCACTATCTAAGGTAAGCTAAGAAAATACATTCTGAGTAATGCATGCACTAAATAATAGTTGATCAAAAGACCCTCAGTAGTGTATCATGTCATTGTACAAATCACTCAAGAGTTTATATCATCTAAAACATTTTGGTTATACAGGTCACAGGTTTATGGGCCTTGACCACTATAATACTGTCATTGAACCATAGGGTTAGTATCACAAGAATCTCAGGTATGTGGCACTTGTTAGTATTGAGCACAATATACTGCAGCAGGGGTCTAATGTTAGTTGGGGGTCAGTTGGGTGCGCTTCATAGCATGGTTGGCAGTCTGGCACATAAAAGGAATGCCTTGCAAGGACACAGGGTTAGAATGGCAATAAGTTTCAACTGGCGAGGGTAAGAGGGCAAGGACACTTTTGTGGAGATGGACGAGATATGTGCTTGGCTCATGTTGGCTCACATGCAGGACAGTGATCTCAGAGGAAAAGAGATGCGTTACATTTATTATTTGTTGCAAGCAGCTCCGGCTTCAGCGTGAAAATGGAGCTGCAGAGTTTTCCAGTTGGAGTGGGGACAAGGATGGGGGCCATGTGCTCCGAGCTACTGCGGCGGGCACAAGGGAGAGATGCATTTTATACTATCGCAGTGAGGCCTGGTTACCAAGATGGAGTCAAAAGGGGGTACAAAAAATGGATGCCCTGTGTCCCGCTTGGTGGTCCCATCTACGCAAATGTAACCCAAGTTAACATCGCATATGGGCGAGGGGCGTACCCATCACTAGAGTCACTTGGTCCGAGTTTTGTACTGATAAGTGATGCTCCCACACACTTACTATTGTCTTTGTTGGGGAAGTCTGACAAAAAAATTCGAATGATTTGGGAATTTTGGATTGTACACCCCCTCCACCAAAAGGGCTGTGTTGAGAAAGCTGGAAGGCAAAAATTGGGGTGATTTGAGAATTTAGGATTTTCAGCCTCCCAGCCCCCACTTAAAGGCCGGTGTTAGGGGAAAGTTGGACAAAAATAATGGACTGATTTAAGAACAAAGACAACTCTCTACCTTAAAGAAGTCTGGTTCAACAGGACAAAAAGGATTTCCCAATTAAATGATAAGCTATAGTTTTTCAGTGCACACTGGGATGTGAAGTTTCTTAATTTCGAATTTTAACAAAAATCACCCATAGTGTTCCACCAAGTGGGGAATGAATTAAATTAATCTTTAAGTTAAGAGGCTAAGGATCTACACCGTTTTACCCCCTGTCCACAATACAGGAAAAGGATTTAAGGCAAGCAGACACTTTCTGCTTGCCTTAAATCTTTTGGATTTCAAATGCTCAGTTCTACTTACATACAAAGCCTCTGTTTAAAATTCAGGACAGTCGGATGCATGTCAGGACACTCCAGAATGATAGGACAGGGGTCTGGTCACTCCACTCTCAAGGATGGCCTCCCACTCGCCACCATAGGCCCCAGTCAGCTTTTAGGCTTTCCTAGAAATAGACAACTCCACCTAGATGCACTCTCAGCAATCTCCTCTGGTATTTCCTTGCAGTGGTCAGATTGTAAGTTTCATCAGCTCTCTTCGGTGGTAAAGTTCAACAGCTCTGTCCATTACTCCTAGTGCATTCCCCCTTATATAGCAGCCATCAAGTTTACAATCTTGGGGAAATACCCTGCAAGACTTCTCGGAACTAGGATTGGACAGTTACCATTTGCTCTCCTCCCAAATGCATCTTATGTCAAGTGTTGGCAAAAATCTAGTTATGTAGCAAAACTTCTTCATAATTGTACTTGCAACTGCCATAATATATATATTCTCTGCTTCAGCTAATCATCAAGAAATACAACGTAAATAAGATGACAGTTATGTCTGCACCATTTTGCCCGGCCGTGTGGCAATTTTCTGCTGTTTTCACAAAAAACAAAACAGTTATGAATAAGTAATGTATTACCCATATTCCTAATGTGACTGTTAGGGAGAATTCTCATTCTATGGCTAATTTCCCTTACCTATAGAGTCCCCCAGCAGCTTTGCTGGATTTGAAGGGTTTGTTTCTTTTTACCTGCTAAGAGTGAGACTCTTTTTCCCACTCTTAGGCATTTTTGCTATGTGTGTACTAGGCTATTTTTGTGTTTAATGCCTATGGGATTTTCTCTCAACCATAGGAACCATCTTTCTTCACATGTGTTACACAGCAACCTCAGTGCAGTGACACAGGGGTGTTGTAGCGACCCCCAAACATAAACTCCATACCCTGGGACTGACTTCTTTCTCCCAGGGCATGTAAAGTCCCCATTGACTTTATTAGTCAAATCTTACGAACTTAACCAGTCCAACCCATTTTACTATGGAGGTACTGGAAAGGGTTAATAGTTTATTCCTTGGGTTCACTTTGGGTTCATTTTCGAGGGGGTACCTTAAAGTCCGCTCTCTAAAGTTTCTGGCTGGTGGCAGTGGTTACTTCCATAAATATTCAACCGCAAATATTTTCCTATGGGATTTTCCCATTGTTCGAGGCTAACATTTTTACTGACAGCCTCTAACATACTGCTGGGTTATTTTATTATTAACTTTACTCCGGTAGGTTTTATTTGCCAGAACTTTAATATAACTTCTTTCTCGTGTCTTACTCTAAAGCCCTAACCCAGGTTAGGGATCCTTTGTTTGCTCTTTTGGCAGGCTTCTGCCAAGAAGCCCTCCATTCGGCGCCTCTGAGTCTGGGGTGGGTCTGTTGTTTGGGAGGGGGTGTAGAACCCCTGTACCGAGTTGGCGCAGCAACTCAGGTCGCACTCTAATCTGATAGGCTGGAGGGTCTCCCACCAAGAAGACCACTCCACTGTGGGAGTGACAGCTAGGCTCTATGAATTGATCTCTTTCTGCATAAAAGCAGGGTCCTGAGGACTGGAAAAGCAAGACGTTGCCACTGGAACTACGGAACCAAAGGGCAGAGAAGCCAGAGACATCTTCAGCATCTACACCACCGGTGAAGACCTGCCGGATCGTCTCACCACTTTTGTTCCACATGACGAGAGGAGATATTCATTGAAAGAGCCTTCTTCCCTTGAGCTGGTCGGACCAACCAGTTCACCCATCACTTTCCCGGACCTGCCTTGGTCGAATCGACAGTGCCTGGCACTTGTAGACCGGATAGCCAGGCAGCTATCGACCCGGACCACGATTAAAAGGAGCATACCTTTTAAACTTTGTTTGGCAGCAACGCGGCTGGTTTCATCCCTGGGTAGTGCAGTGACTCGAACCTTCCTCCATGACGAGAGCCTCTCTTCCTCTCCTGGATCATTCAAACTACAGGAACTACCAGGAACAACCACCACCGCAGGAGCCACTTCTTCACGTTTAAGGTACATTGTTCCGCCAGGCCTCCCTTTCCGCTTGGTAGCCCTAAAGGGGTTTTAAATCCTTTATTTATTTATTGGCCGCCCTCTCTCTTAACATTGTTTTCCGCCTCACATCTACCTTTTCAATATTCGTTTACCAAAGACTTGACTGCAGCTACAAGAACATTTTTGCTTCTAAACTCTTGGCCCTGTGCCACTGGCTCAGGCCTATTGACTCTGGCTGATTTGTTAGATCTGCTCTCACTAGATTGATTTTCAATAAGAAATGTGTTGATGCACCTGAATCTTCTAAACCCCTGTTCCATCCTACTGTTTTAACTTGTGGAGTGCCATTTTGCTCAGTTTTCATTCACTTATCTTTCTGCTAAAGTGTTACTGTGCATTACTTGTCCACAATACTTCAGAGAAGTGTTGTTAGGGGGTGTCTGAAGATATTTCGGTTTAACTTGTGCTTTCCCTACCTTTCGTTAAATTGATAGAGTGCCATTTGTAGTTGGTTTTCACTGTGCCATTTTGCTCAGTTTTCACTCTGCCGCAAACTTGTCTACAATTGAATAGGGAGTTGTATATACTTTTCCAAGACTAAACTTAACAGACTTTATCAACTGTGATTCATGTGTTGAACTAGATGTCTATAAAATAAATATATATTCTCTTTTTAATACAAAGCTTTGGTCAGTGTTTCCTTGTTCCATAGTACTGTGGTACCTATTGTGTAAACCTTGAATACTGCTCATCTCCCTCTTGAGATAAGTCTAATTGCTTAGCCACATCTACCAACTAAGGGGGTAATTCATAGAATTCTGCACACAAGTGGCGCACGCGGCTGGCCCACAGTGTGTGCGTGCGGCAGTCTGCGCCAGCCCCGTGCGCCAAAATCCATTTCCGCGCACAGCGTATTCATGGATTTCAACATCCATAACCAGCCGTGGCGCAGAGTCACACAGCGACCCTGCAGCAGCACCAGTTATGCCCCAACCCCTCCCCGTACTCCATGTACAGTGCACAAATCCCGTACATGGCGCATAGGCCAGTAGACCAGCATATTCCCCCAACCACGAAAATGTCTGTAAAACTCCCTGCGCACCCCTCCAAATACATGTTCCCCGCTGCGCGGGAAGTTATTACAGGCGATTGGCCCTGTGCGAGCGGGGCACATGTATTTCTGGAGTGTGCAGGAAGTTTCACACGCGATTGGCCCTGTGCGAGCGGGGTATGTGTATTTCGGGGGTGCACGGGATCTTTCACATGCGATTGGCCCTGTGCGAGCATGGTACGTGTATTTCGGGGGTGCGCAGGAACTTTCACATGCGATTGGCCCTGTGCGAGCGCAGTACATGTATTTCGGGGGTGCACGGGAAGTTTTACACACGATTGGCACTGTGCGAGCGGGGTACGTGTATTTCGGGGGTGCGCAGGAAGTTTGACATGCTATTGGCCCTGTACAAGTGGGGTACGTGTATTTCGGGGGTGCGCAGGAACTTTCACACGTGATTGGCCCTGTGCGAGTGGGGTATGTGTATTTCGGGTTGCGCAGGAACTTTCACACGCAATTGGCCTTGTGCAAGCGGGGTACATGTATTTCGGGGGTGCGCGGGAACTTTCACACGCGATTGGCCCTGTGCGACCGGGGTACGTGTATTTCAGGGGTGCGCAGGAAGTTTTACACGCGATTGGCTCTGTGCGAGCAGGGTATGTGTATTTCGGGGGTGCGCAGGAACTTTCACATGCGATTGGCCCTGTGCCAGTGGGATATGTGTATTTCGGGGGTGTGCGCGGGAACTTTTACATGCGATTGGCCCTGTACGAGCGGGGTACGTGTGTTTCAGGGCTGCGCAGGAAGTTTTACACACGATTGGCCCTGTGCCAGCAGGGTACATGTATTTCCGGGGTGCGCGGGAACTTTCACACAGGATTGGCCTTGTGCGAGCGGGGTACGTGTATTTCTGGGGTGCGCGGGAACTTTCACACGCGATTGGCCCAGTGCGAGAGGGGTACGTGTATTACGGGTGTGCCCCAACGAATTGACTGTGTGTGTCCTCCCAGGTGTGCCCTTTCCCCCCTCCCCAGGGCCTGCATGCAGACCCCAACACAGGGGTACACACTGCACCCCTGGCAGCCCATCCAACCTGGCGAAGCCCCCTAGCCAGCCCACATGTCACCACGCACAAGTGAGCACTGACTCATGTCTCCCAGCACCCCCATCCATCCAGCAGTGAGGGGCACCTGCCAGCAGGCCCCGACTCATGTCCCCCAGCACCCCCATCCACCCAGCAGTGAGGGGCACCTGCCAGCAGGCCCCGACTCATGTCCCTCAGCACTCCCACCCACCCAGCATTGAGGGTCAGGCCCGGACTCATGTCCCCCAGCACCCTCATCCACCCAGCAGTGAGGGGCACCTGTCAGCAGGCCCCGACTCATGTCCCCCAGCACCCCCACCCACCCAGCAGTGAAGGGCACCTTCCAGCAGGCCCCGACTCATGTCCCCCCATTCACCCAGCAATGAGGGGCACCTACCAGCAAGCCCTGACCCATGTCCCCAGCACCCCCACCCACCCAGCAGTGAGGATCAGGCCCTGACTCATGTCCCCCAGCACCCCCAACCACCCAGCAGTGAGGGGCACCTGCCAGCAGGCCCTGACTCATGTCCCCCAGCACCCCCACCCACCCAGCAGGGAGGGGCACCTGCCAGCAGGCCCCGACTCATGTCTCCCAGCACCCCCACCCACCCAGCATTGATGGACAGTCCCGACTCATGTCCCCCAGCACCCCCATCCACCCAGCAGTGAGGGGCACCTGCCAGCAGGTGCTGACTCATGTCCCCCAGTACCCCCACCCACCCAGCAGTGAGGTGCACCTACCAGCAGGCCTCGACTCATGTCCCCCAGCACCCCCACCCACCCAGCAGTGAGGGGCGCCTGCCAGCAGGCCCCGACTCATGTTTCCCAGCACCCCCATCCACCCAGCAGTGAGGGGCACCTGCCAGCAGGCCCCGACTCATGTCCCCCAGCACCCCCACCCACCCAGCAGTGAGTGGCACCTGCCAGCATGCCCTGACTCATGTCCCCCAGCACCCCCAGCCACCCAGCAGTGAGGGGTACCCGCCAGCAGGCCCCGACTCATGTCCCCCAGCACCCCCACCCACCCAGCAGTGAGGGGCACCTGCCAGCAGGCCCTGACTCATGTCTCCCAGCACCCCCAACCACCCAGCAGTAAGGGGCGCCTGCCAGCAGGCCCCAACTCATGTCCCCCAGCACCCCCACCCACCTAGCATTGAGGGTCAGGCCCTTACTCATGTCCCCAAGCACCCCCATCCACCCAGCAGTGAGGGGCACCTGCCAGCAGGCCCCGACTCATGTCCCCCTGCAACACAACAGGAAGCTGCACAATCATGGGCACCAAAATACCACAGCACGCCACCCCAGTCTTGACATGCAATGATTTCACCAATCCACCCCACACCGACATGCCATGTCAGGACCCAAATCAAAAGTCAACCATGTACATTAACGCATGTTCGTCACACACACACACACACACTGTTTGCATAGATTGTGTAAACCCACATTTTGACATGCTTGAACCCAATGAGGGAATTCCACACATGGAATTAAAATATCAAAATGTATTATGAACAAAATCAATGTAATGAAATGAAAGCCAAAAAAATTATACAAACATGAAATGAAATGCATGTCCAAAAAAAGGAAATGTAGAGCCAATCCAAAAAATTCCTAAAGAAAAATGGGCCAAACTCACTGTCCACCAAAACAAATCCAAAGGAAACGTAAAAATCAAAATCCATTGCTCCATCGTAAAATCCAAAGAAAATGTACACATAAATCCAATGTCCAACTATGTACAAGAAATTTTGAAAGGGTCCATGAGCCCAACAAAGGAACTGAAACTTATCAAAGAAACTACCTAAGAAATAACTATATACAAAAGTGTGGGGCATAGTCCAATCACCCCAAAATAAATGAAAATGAAAATGAAACCTAACACTACAAACTATATACAATGGGGGCAGGCTAGTCCGACGGCTCACTTTTGGATTTCCGGGGCCAGGGCATCATCGAACCCCTGGTCTATGTCCTGGAGGCGGGCCTCGTCCATGTCCCCGAGGTTTCGCAGGGATGATGCCATGTTCAACTCCAACTCCCTGCGAATTGCCTCGAGGCACTCGGCCCACCTCAGTGCCCTCTGCATGGAGTTCTCTGCCCTGACCATTGTGAGCTGTGCCTCTTCTGCCCGCCCCCTCTCCGCATCTATGGCCTGGCCCAACCGCTGCCACACGGAAGACACTTGCAATTCAGGGTCCTCCTGCCCTCCGGCCGATGCCTGCCCCTCTGATGTTGTCGGCCCGATACATCATCGCTCCCACCTTGAGCCTGCTGCTGCCGTGGATGTGTCCTGCCTGTTGTTGCATGCATGTCAGCCACCTGCTGGGGTCCAGTTGTTGGGGTGGCCACCCCTGCTGGACCTTCGACTCCCAACTGTGGCAGGGATGTGTCCTCCACCAGCCTGGCCGCTGGGTCAGGGACAGCTCCACAGGGTGCCCGGGTGACACTTGGGCAGGAAGATGGCATGGAGGATGACTGGTGCCTAGGGAGTTCAGTTGAGGAGGGGGTCGGCAGAAGCTCCAGCACACGGAGGAACCCAGCACTGGTGACCCCGCCCTGCAGGTTGATGTGGTCTTCGAGACATTCGAAATGACGTGCGCTGTCCTTGCGAGAACACCGCACTTCATCCCGAATGTCACGAACACGCAACGCCACCCCACCCAGGACAGGCTCAATCCGGTCCCGGATTGCCATGTCCGCAGGGAGAGGAAGGCCAGTTGTTGCACGGCTATCCCCTCCCTGAAAACGGGTCTGGACGAAGGCATCCCTGCTGGTGCCGGATGAGGCAGTCACAGGATCGGGAACAGGATTACACACAGCCACCTCTGCGGGGGACTGTGCTGCCTCCTGTCCCTGCCCCTGGACTGCACCACTGGCACCAGTGGAATCCCCCCTCCAGGCCCCGTGTGAGTGACTTCCACTGCCCCCCCCTCAACCAAACCCCCACCAACCTAGATGACTCTGTGCCATCTTCCTCTGTAGGGCCCTATGGAGTCTCAGCTGCCCCTTCTGCTGCCGAGGAGTCCACCTCCGACCTCTGCCTCTTGGACCTACCCCCGGCAGCTGTGGCCACGGAGACGGAACCAGACTCCTCACTCCCCGACAAGATAGAAACCTGGGAGGGGAGCTGGGCCTTGCCTCTCCGGCTGGCGGTGGGATCCCTGCCTGTGTGCTCCACACCACCGTCTCCGCCCTCTTCATCAGTTGACACTGCAGACAGGGAGAGACAGAACACAGGCATCAGGGCACTGTACAATGGTCTGATACACACATGACAGTTGCAGAAGAGTGGCAGTCTCAACCTTCACACATGGCCTCACACGCCCCAACACACATATCATCTCTATCAACACTCATGCGCAAATGAACTAGAATGTTGCAGCAGCCAGTACCATCCATACACATACAACACCATGACCATCCGAAGGTTAGCCTGACATCAAATGCAACACGGGGATTGGCAAAAACATGCACACACGCCACCAGACGTACATGCATCTGTACATATACACCACCTGTTGCAGTGATATCCCGGCATCCATTTAACATCTGGCAATCAGCTTCCTACATGTCAGTGTCACATGCATCCATGGTGTATTACAGTGGCACACATGTATGTCAGATACCCTCACATACACACATACACCATGCACGTACATGAAGGTGGAACCCACATCCATGTGTTACACTCCAACCATGCCATGGTACATACACAGATATGTAAACATGTGTGCACCCCAACATGCATTTGGCCCTAATGCTTTTGTACACATACAACGTTGATGTGCCTCACACATGACTGGAGTCTCATGCGGCAGGCTTATGTCCATGTGCATACACATACATGCATGGTCCTTCCAAGACATATGTGCAACCTGCACACACCTGGCACACCTCAACATGCACAGCATCCAATCAGTACGCATGCACACTTACCGCTCGACTCCGGACGGGTCTGCCTCCCAAGGACATGGAGGTGGTGCGCTGGGCCTATACGTTCCAGGACCCTCACCTGCATGTTGGTAAGGCGGACCCGGCACCCCTTTCCATGCTTTGCCTTCAGGAGACGCCAGGCCTTGCTGAGGGTCCTGGACCTGAAGTCCTCCCAGCGCTTCTGGACGTGTTACAAGTCACGGGCTGCCACCTCCTCCAGGTTGATGGCAGCCACGATGTACGTCCAGATCCTCTTCCGTCCTTCATTGTCGGCACGTGAACTTCCAAAGAGGGCATCATAATGCCCAAGGACTAGCTCCACCAGGATACCAACTTCTGCAGCAGTGAAGCTGGTAGCCCTCTGCCTCTCTGACTGGGGGTTGCCAGTGGTGCCAGATGGTGTTGTGTCCGATATGGCAACCCCGAGGCATCTGTGGGTGGGCAACTGGGTCCTGGGGCTGGGCTGTGGAGCAAGATGGTACTCCAGTCGGGAGTCTTCTGTTCCAGCAGGGGTGGTCACATCAACTGGACCCCTGCAGATGGCTGACGTGCAGGCACCAAATAGCAGGGCATGTGGCTAGCAGGCAGGCAGGCAGCAGCAGATGGCAGGTGGGAGCATGCTTGGGACTCTGGGGGGCAGTAATACGGCCTTCTGGGCAGCAACGTGGTCTTCCATGTGTTGTTGCGTGGCCAGCTTGATACAGAGTGATTTGGCACGTGAAAAAATTGCACGTCAGCGTGAAATCCGAGGAAAGGACCTTAGCGCGTAAGTGCATTTGTGACATTACACGCACGGGTGTTTTCCACAACACGGGTGCATTGTGAATAAGCATGTGAGAATAATGCATGTCAGCGTGCTATTGGAGGAAAGGGCCTTAGCGCGTACGTGCGTCTGTGACATTGCACGTGTGGGCAGGCTTAAAAGATACATGTAGGACGCCATTTCCTTGTACGTGCTTTTTGTGGAGAGCGAGCAGGTGATTCTTGTACTTCTTGTCGGTTCACACGTGATTACTTCACAACGTTTCCAGTTCGTACTCCCTGTTTCCTCAGACTGCGTTCTTTTCTTCTTTTGGCGGGGTTGTTGTCAACGCGCACACGCGCGTCTTTTTCACAATTCTTTTCAAGGCAGACGGTGAGTCGCGCATGTGTTTTCCAACTGTGGTTGCCCCTGTGTGTCGCATACCCCTTCAGAGGTCATTGTAGGCTGCGTGTAACACACGTACGCTTATTTTTGTGTTTCTGGGTGCCACAGCATAGTGCAGGAACATTTTTCCACGCACGTGGTCTACCAGGGGTTGCGTGCATGTGTACTTTTGTTTTTGGGGTGCCTGTGCGTTGCGTGACCCGTCATCTTCCCCAGGGGTCACAGACAGCCTTGCTAGAGCATTAGGGTACAAATTCCATCTAGTACCCTACCGCTTTCACCCCAATTGCCCAGGACAATTGTCTACTGCAACTCCCATACGCAAAAAAACATCAGTGCCATGGTTGGGAGGCGACCAAGCAGTAAGGGAGGCAAAGGTGGCCGACCTCAAAGAGGTGGGCGTGGTGGGCACGGTAGGGGACATGGCCAGGATTTTCAGGGTGCCCCTAGAGCCCAGTGTGTGGAGGAACCAATTGGGGCCACCTCTACCCCCCCCATGGTTGTCAGAAATGTAGCTGATACATCCCAGCTCAGCCGTTGTTGGACCGACCCATTTTGTCAACTGAACCGGCACAGGATGACTGCCAGGCTGACTTCCAGGTCACCAAGTCTAAGCCACGTGTGGCGTTGAAAGTTGCTGTCACCAGGCCACGTGGATCTCGGGCAGCAATGTCATCTGCTGCCTCAAGTAGCCAGGGTGAGGAGGCTGCAGGGGCAGCTGCAGCTCAATCCACCCCAGCTCCGAGTCTCCCTGCCGGGACAGTGTCGGTCCAGATCCATCACACCAACGTTGGCCCTGCCAACATCACCATGCAGCCAATGCCTGCACCAAGACCTTTGGTCATTGTGCATTCGCAAACTTCAAGTACCCAGTCCACATGCACTTCTGCCCATACTAACCAGAACGGCGTAAGCCACTCAGGATCTGCACCACCTTCCAAGATGAAGAAGAAGGGGGCTCTTGCACAACAGGTTTGAGACCCCAGACACGGCTACACACTCCGGCACGTCAAGGAAGCCTAGCTTCAATGACGCCAAACTTGATGCACTTGTGGCCTATGTGTTGGCACATAGCCGCAAAATGATGGTGACTGCAGGCTGCAAGACTACACCTGCTCAACGTAGGGCCATCTGGCAGACCATCGCGGACCACATTAGTGCCCTTGGATTTGTGAGGCACACAGCTGATGATTGCTACAAGCGGTGGAATGACCTGAAACGCAGAGCAAAGAACAAGCTGGCTTCCAATCATGCCTCTACTCTGGTGACTGGCGGTGGGTCTCCACCAGAGGACGACCAACTCACTGAACATGAGTCTGTTGCTGGAACCTTCGTCACAGAGGAACAGATCCAAAGCGTGGGAGACCTACCAGATTATGAAGCATTGTCCGGTGAGTGCCGATGCATGTGTGTGCAATCCATGTGTATGTTGCTTGGGTGATGTGTTCTGATTGAGTGCCAGGTGAGGGTGTGTACTCCTGAGTGGTATGGGTCACCTATGTGCTTCCTCCAAACCATTCACCGGCCTTGGATTTGGGTATGACAGTATCCCTTCTGACCACAGTAGCCAATTAGCACCACATTACTGCAATCGCCCTTGAACTGCCATCTTGCAACAACATTGTTCAGAATTTTCAGTGTTCATTCAGCCTGATTGTTTCAATCCTCCCATTTTTTAAATGCATTTGTGTGCCCTAATGCCACATATGTGACATGCTTCTGTCATAGATTACACCCCCCAATGGTCCACATTTATTACCTTGTTATGGGAATGATTTGACCATTCAGGCTGATTGAGTAAGGGCCTGCTCACATACATTTTTGGGGCCTGTTTGAATGTGGAACATGACTGTTGTTTCCTGTCATGATGAAGTGACCAACCATTGATGTATCCATCTGCCTGCCATCACTGTATAATTGTACACTGGATGTGTTGCAGTGTGTGTCACATGCGTATTTTGTCACACTATTTTGCATTTTTCATCTCATCATGTCCATCTCACATAGATGGGTGACAGTACTCATTCACTAACATATGGCTGTACTTGTCAAAGTACCATGGCTATGCTACGTGCCATCTGTGTGCTGGCATGTGTCATGTATGTGTATTGGACATTCCACTCACAGGCTAATGTGTGATGCCAGTGCTATCCAGCATGCAGAAAATGTGTTGCTTTTCCATCTTGGAGTCCTCAGTGTCTGCTTTCTGCCTCCCCTTCAAACTCATTGACAGTGCATGCATGCCAGGGATATAGTCATGTGGGACATGTGTAATTCATGTACTTGATCTCTGGCTTGTCAGGCCTATGTGTGTGCTATGGTGCTCATACCTGTTTCCATGTGTTCTCTTTCATGTTTTTGCAGGTGATGACGCACTTGATGCTGTTGAGGTAGGGGAGATGGCCAGGATTTTCAGGGTGCCCCTAGAGCCCAGTATGTGGAGGAACCAATTGGGGCCACCTCTACCCCCCCCCCATGGTTGTCAGAAATGTAGCTGATACATCCCAGCTCAGCCCTTGTTGGACCAGCCCATTTTGTCAACTGAACCGGCACAGGATGACTGCCAGGCTGACTTCCAGGTCACCAAGTCTAAGCCAAGTGTGGCGTTGAAAGTTGCTGTCACCAGGCCACGTGGATCTCGGGCAGCAATGTCATCTGCTGCCTCAAGTAGCCAGGGTGAGGAGGCTGCAGGGGCAGCTGCAGCTCAATCCACCCCAGCTCCGAGTCTCCCTGCCGGGACAGTGTCGTCCAGATCCATCACACCAACGTTGGCCCTGCCAACATCACCATGCAGCCAATGCCTGCACCAAGACCTTTGGTCATTGTGCATTCGCAAACTTCAAGTACCCAGTCCACATGCACTTCTGCCCATACTAACCAGAACGGCGTAAGCCACTCAGGATCTGCACCACCTTCCAAGATGAAGAAGAAGGGGGCTCTTGCACAACAGGTTTGAGACCCCAGACACGGCTACACACTCCGGCACGTCAAGGAAGCCTAGCTTCAATGACGCCAAACTTGATGCACTTGTGGCCTATGTGTTGGCACATAGCCGCGAAATGGTGGTGACTGCAGGCTGCAAGACTACACCTGCTCAACGTAG
Source organism: Ambystoma mexicanum (assembly GCF_040938575.1). Taxonomy (NCBI): domain Eukaryota; kingdom Metazoa; phylum Chordata; class Amphibia; order Caudata; family Ambystomatidae; genus Ambystoma; species Ambystoma mexicanum. The sequence goes on along the minus strand of NC_090930.1, from coordinate 643,098,412 downwards.
GGCCATCTGGCAGACCATCGCGGACCACATAAGTGCCCTTGGATTTGTGAGGCACACAGTTGATGATTGCTACAAGCGGTGGAATGACCTGAAACGCAGAGCAAAGAACAAGCTGGCTTCCAATCATGCCTCTACTCTGGTGACTGGCGGTGGGTCTCCACCAGAGGACGACCAACTCACTGAACATGAGTCTGTTGCTGGAACCTTCGTCACAGAGGAACAGATCCAAAGCGTGGGAGACCTACCAGAGTATGAAGCATTGTCTGGTGAGTGCTGATGCATGTGTGTGTAATCCATGTGTATGTTGCTTGGGTGATGTGTTCTGATTGAGTGCCAGGTGAGGGCGTGTACTCCTGAGTGGTATGGGTCACCTATGTGCTTCCTCCAAACCATTCACTGGCCTTGAATTTGGGTATGACAGTATCCCTTCTGACCACAGTAGCCAATTAGCACCACATTACTGCAATTGCCCTTGAACTGCCATCTTGCAACAACATTGTTCAGAATTTTCAGTGTTCATTCAGCCTGATTGTTTCAATCCTCCCATTTTTTTAAATGCATTTTTGTGCCCTAATGCCACATATGTGACATGCTTCTGTCATAGATTACACCCCCCAATGGCCCACATTTATTACCTTGTTATGGGAATGATTTGGCCATTCAGGCTGATTGAGTAAGGGCCTGCTCACATACATTTTTGGGGCCTGTTTGAATGTGGAACATGACTGTTGTTTCCTGTCATGTTGAAGTGACCAACCATTGATGTATCCATCTGCCTGCCATCACTGTATAATTGTACACTGGATGTGTTGCAGTGTGTGTCACATGCGTATTTTGTCACACTATTTTGCATTTTTCATCTCATCATGTCCATCTCACATAGATGGGTGACAGGACTCATTCACTAACATATGGCTGTACTTGTCAAAGTACCATGGCTATGCTACGTGCCATCTGTGTGCTGGCATGTGTCATGTATGTGTATTGGACATGCCACTCACAGGCTAATGTGTGATGCCAGTGCTATCCAGCATGCAGAAAATGTGTTGCTTTTCCATCTTGGAGTCCTCAGTGTCTGCTTTCTGCCTCCCCTTCAAACTCATTGACAGTGCATGCATGCCAGGGTTATAGTCATGTGGGACATGTGTAATTCATGTACTTGATCTCTGGCTTGTCAGGCCTATGTGTGTGCTATGGTGCTCATACCTGTTTCCATGTGTTCTCTTTCATGTTTTTGCAGGTGATGACGCACTTGATGCTGTTGAGGTAGGGGAGATGGTGCAGACCCAGGAGGAATCTCAGACACAACCGGGTACCAGTGGAGGACGTGGTGTTGTGTTGGTTGAAAACCCAATCCTCCTGCAGACCATACTGTCCACGGGTGTCTATGGGTGCACCTCCCCAGACCTCTATGATTCAGGTGCTGAATCGGACAGTGAGACATATGTGCCGTCGCAGGTGAGTGTTTCTGGCAGGGATGCTGTTCTGTCCAACCCACCTGCACTGGGGATAGGTCCCTCTATGGGGATGTCAGTGTTGGTAACTCCTCCTTTGGCAGTTACGGATGCAGGGTCACACTCCACAACATTTGATACTGTTCCTGGGCCAGCAGATCAAAGGGGGAATGCAGTCCTGCAGCCTCAGGCAGTGCCAGCACAGCAAGGTGCAGATCGCCTTGCCCCAAACAGGTGTGGTGCCCGCCGATGCGGTGGCCATGCACCACCAGGCAATACTGTATGGGAAAACTCCATGTATGGTATAGCAGCACAACAGGGAGCATCGTGTGAAATGATGGCTCAGGCAATGGATAGGGTGGCCACTTCCATTCTCCCCCCTGAAAAGCAGATGGAGCTCTAACAGTAGGCAAAAGACTCCATTTGCCAATCCCACAAGGAGGACAAGTTGGCATCCAACAGGGACCGACGGGCGGCACTGGAGACTCTGCGCGGAGCCATATCTGTAGAGTCACAGTGCCACAGGGAAGCCCTGAGGTTAGAACACCATTTCCTCAGGGAGACTCTGGGTGAACATGAGGCTTCCTGAAATTTTAGGTCAGAACAGCAGCTGGAGAAGCTCACACGTTCACTCTCAGCAGAGCTCCAGGCAACCCGTGTGGAGATCCGGGCATCACGCGAGGCCATGAAGGTAGAAATGCGGGTTACCCGTGAGGTGCTGCATGGGGATCTCTGCACCATCATCCTTCAGAACGAAACCTTCCACGCCCGCATGCTTGCTGCCATGGAGGAACATACCAGGGCTTTGCGTGGGCTGCCTCACATAGCATGGCCACCTCCTGATGTAGCAGCAGAGGGTGAAGAGAGCGACAGCAGTTCTCCCACAGTAGCATAGCCGTGCAGGCCATGAGCCCATGGAGGTATTTTTTTTCTTTTTTCTCAACATCCACACAGGTGAGTGTTGGGGTGCACCCTCTCCTTGAATCTTCTGGGTGCCCCCCCCCGGTCCACACATGGCCATTTTTGATTTTTGTATTCTTTTTTTTTACAGTTTGTTGCCTTGTGTTGCTCCTGTGGGCATCCACTGTGTATTCCAGCTGGGCACATGCAGGCTTGTCCTGTCTTTGGGTTAGATGCTTGGGTTCTTGACACACACACCCCTCCTGCTTCCCCTTTCCATGGGCTTGCAAAGGGTGTGACCAAGTGACAGTAACTTACACAGTGACATTGGGCTCCCATGAGCTGTGTGGGCAGTCTGTAGTCAAAACTGTGTGTACATCCCTAGTAGGGTTGTTGTTGGATTGAACACTGCATGGTGTATTGATATGTGCTTGTGCATCCATGTCTTTCTCCTTATTCACATGTACCTTCTTCATGTCTTCACAAGGCTGTCTACTTTGCAGATGCATTTCATGTTGTATGCAGTACACTGACACATTTGCCTGACAGCAACACTCTGCAGTTGGAAGGGGTCGATGTGCTAGCTTAGTCAGGTTGTGAGACTTGCACTACTTTGATTTTGTACTGTCATATTTTGACACTGTTTCATAATGTGTTACTGTTCTGTGTTGCTGGTAAGTAGTTGTTCATGTGTGCTGTTTCTCATTGATTACTGGGAGCATATTGTCTATGGCCTGTTTACATTTTGGACAGTGCACTTTGTGACACTTGTGTCATGTCTTGTGAATTCATTTTGTTGCTTTCACATTGCATGACATGCCATGGTGTGTTGGGTAGCTGAGATGGGGAGGGGTTGGGTGACATGGCACTATTTTCATGTTGTATTTTTCAAGGGGGTTAGTTATTCATGCAGCATGAATATGTGTCTTTTGTCACACAGCATTAGTTGTCTTTAAGTAGGTAGGGATGCATAAAATGTAACACTTCCAGGTGACCAATCGCAGGCTGGCATGGTTGTGACAGTTGACTGTCCCTTATGTCATCATCATTGATTGTCAGTTGGTATGTGCCAGGGCTGTGTACACTCCACAGGGGTAGGATTTTAGGTGAAGTAATTAGCCACCAGCTCTGTACGGACTGCCTCACCATGTGTCCTTTCACCTCCCATGCGCAGTGACCGTGCATGTGGTTGGGGATGTGGGGGCACCACCATGTCCACCGGCAGGCCCCGGCGGGTTGCAACATTGTGCAGGACACATGCTGCCACTATGATCCTGCACACTACTGGGGGCGCGTATTGCAGCTGCCCACCATAGCGGTCAAGGGAACGAAAGCGTGACTTGAGCACTCCGAATGTGCGCTCCACTATGCCCTGGGTTGCAATATGGGCTGTGTTGTATCTTACCTCAGGTGGTGTGGTGGGGTTCCGAAATTGGCGTCATCATGTTGGTGCTCAGAGGGTAGGCACTGTCCCCTGGGGAGGAGATGATGGGTATCATTAGTGGGGTTGCGACATTACTCAGTATCTGACATGCATGCATGTGCAGAGGCATTTATACTCAACAAGCAGCCATGTATCGCCATGCCGCCCAGCTTCTAGGTCCCGGTTTATGGGTGACATTCGGAAAATGAAACTATCATGGGTGGATCCTGAATAGTTGGCATATACTGAGGTGATGATTCCCTTGGCATCACATACTAACTGCACGTTGATGGAATGCCAGTGCTTGCGGTTTCTATAGATGTGCTCAGTTGTCCTGGGTGGACGTAGAGCCACATGGGTGCAATCAATGGCACCTAGCACTTTGGGGAAGTGTACCACCCCGTAAAAGTCCTGAACGGCAGCCTGCCTTTCTGCAGGTGTTCTGGGCATGTATATGTGCCTGCGGACTGAGGATTGTGCAGTCATGATGGCCAACACCTGGTGTAGGCAGCTTGACTGCGTGGCCTGTGACACCCCCCCCACTATGGCACTTGTCCGCTGAAATGAACCAGTGGCCAAGAAGTGCAGTACATTGAGCACCTTTTCCAAGGGGCTCAGTGCTTGGGAGCACAGAGTGGGTGATGTGAGGTCATCCTCCCACTCACTCACCAGGTTGAGTATTATGTGTGGTGGAAACCCGTACCTCCCGTACACCTGGTCATCAGGCCTCCCAAAAAGGCTGGTTTTGGGCTAAACATTCGGGGCATGGCTATCTGTTAGGGAGAATTCTCTCTTTAGTCTGAATTTCCTAAACTAGTGAGTCCCCCAGCAGCTTTGCTGGATTTCTGGAGTTTGTTTTTTTCTCCTGCCAAGAGTGAGACACTTTTTCTCCCACTCTTGGACATGATTTATGGTGATCCTTTGACTGTTAATGTGTTTTATGGGCTATGGGGTCCTTTACTCCATAGGGTCTCATGTGTTTTTACTATGTGTGTTGCACAGCACCCTCCGTTCAGTAACACAGGGGTGTCATAGTGACACCCCACCATAGACTCCATACCCTGGGACTGACTCCTGTCTCCCAGGGCATGTAAAGTCACCATTGGCTTTACTAGTCCCAAATTATTAACAGAAACCAGTACAAACCATCATATTGTGGACGTACTGGTCGGGGCAATTCGATTGCCCCGGGGTCTGTTAGTGGAGGGGGCACGTCTCCGTCCCCCCTGATCGAGTTTTGGCTGGTGGCAGTGGAAACTACTTTTTATATTCGACCGCAATTTTTTTCCTATGGGATTTTCCTATTGTTCGTGGCTACCAACTTTAATTATTTAATTCTCATAACCTCGAACATACCGCCAGTTTATTTAATTAATATTAATTCGCCGGTTGGTATTTTTTGCCAGGACTCGATTCTAAAATGGCGTTTGTGTTCTCTTTTGTGAATCCAACCCAAGTCGAGCCCTTTGTTCCACTTTTTGGCGGGCTTCTCCACAGAAGCCTCCAAAAGTGGTGCCACTCTGTCTGGGTATCACAGGGAGTGTGGGAGGGGGTTTAGGCACCCTGGACTGAGTTACCTTGGTAACTCAAGTCGCACTCTTGTGTGATTGGCCCAAGTGGTGAGTCGGCCGGCTCACCACTTAGCATGTTTGATTTACAGCTAGGCTGAGTGAATGGGGGTATGCTGCATAAAAGCAGGGCTTTGGGGACTGGAACTTCAGAAGTCGCCCAGGACCTGAGAATCCAACGAGGGAGAAGCTGAGCTGACCTACCAAGATGACACCACTGGCGGAGCCCTGCGGAACTGGCTCACCACTTCCCGACGACAGAGAAGATCTCCCGGCTGGAGAGGCTTCTTACCCTGACTGGTGGGCACAACCAGTTTACCTTCTTTTCTTCGCACCCCAGACCGGTTTGTGGTCGAACTGCCCGTGCCAAGCACCCCGGCAGCCGGATAGCCACTCACCACTGAATCGCGAATCAACGGACCGCTCCTTGTACCTGAGAAACTCTGCGGCTGGTTTCTTCCCTGGCAGTGCAACGGACTCCTGTCTTCCTCCCCGACGAGATCCTCTCTTCCCCCGGATGAAGCACAGACTTGCATCCGCTGCAAGGAACAACTGCCCCCACTGGAGTATTCTCACCACTTTAAGGTACCATGTCCGCCAGGCCTCCCTTTCTAAAGATTGCTACAAGGTAATAATGACCCCTTAACCTTCTGGACTGGGCTGGCCACCTTGACCCTCTAACTATTCCCTTTCTTTGGTCCAACTCCTTTTTGAACCGTTACAAGACTTTTGTGCACTGCAACCATGTGACCTTCTACACATTTCGTTTTGATCCTCTTAAAGCGGATCCGGCCTACTGACTCTGAATTCACGGTGTTACTTTGCCTTCCTCTCTTGTGTGTTCGTGAAAAAAGTGTTGGGATCTGTTTCAATTTATTATCTGCTTTTTCTCTCCCTTTTTAAAAAACAAATTATTAGAGTGCCATCTACGTTAAGCGCTCACCGCTGTCTGAAAATAAGTGGGGCTTTACTTAAGACTTGTCTAATATTCTTTTAAGGGAGTGTATATCTTTTATTGACCGTGTTTTTGAATTGCTTACTATTAGTGCCTGTGTGTTTTTCTAGATGTGGTTTTTAAATAAATAATTATATCTCTTTTACACCAAGCCCTGGTCAGTGTTTACTTGTTCGACTGTGTTCTCTTGACCTATTGTGAATACTCTGTATACTGCCTAACTCTTCTTGAGAGACGTCTGACTGCTCACCCACAGCTACCAAGTGAATCTGTGTGGTACAGACTGCTACCAAGTGGGTTTACTGCCAAACACCTGTAGTCTTAACTCTTTTGAAGTGGTCCCAGAGGGAACTGCACAGGTTTCTGCCTAACACTATCCTCCTCCTCCTGCGGTGTCCTACGACCACTGCTGCGAGGAACGGTATATTCATCGTAGCGTCTGAGCTTGTTTGTTGTTTGCACGCACTTTTATGCTGCTTGGGGCCGCGTAAGCCTGCTTCCTGCTGGCGTACTTGTTTCCGGATTAGCGCGTCTTTTTTGGTGAACGCGTTTCCCCTGTTCGATTCCATGAATACGTGTTGTAGGCGCGCGTGTGGGCGTTGCAAGCATTTACCTCCTGTTCTTCCCCGTTACACCCACATTTTCACGCATTGTTCCCCATTCCGCATTTTACGCCCTGTGTTCCGCCCACTTTTGTTGTGTGCGCTGCACTATGAGTGCTTTCGCTGTGCGCGTAGCGCATGCCATTTGATGACGTGTGCGCCCGCGTGCGCCACCCACGATTTTAGCGCACATCGCAGGATTTACACGCGTACTGACTTCCATGAATCGATGTGCGCGGCTTTGGCACGCTTGCGCTGTAATTTTGATGCTTGCACTGCGATTTTCACGCTTGCACTCCCATTTTCCACGCACATTCATTTTATGAATCGGCCTGTCAATCTTTGTGGTATGGACTGATACCAAGGGGATTTATTGCTCTCACCTGTAGTCCTAATCCTGGGTAGTGGTCCCTGAGGGAACTGCACAGGATTCTGCCTAACAGTGACCCTTCACCCATCCGTTCACCAACTCTCACATTTGGAACATTTCAGGTCAGCCAGAAACCCATTTTAGATGGCCATTACCATTCCCTGAGTCACAGTTGGATGAGTTTGATATCACTCCAGTAACCTGGAAATTACATAAAAAATGACACACAAATAAAACAATTAAATTTATGGTTGCTGGGAAAAAAGGCTTAAGTTATAAAAGTCCCTTTAAATTAATTGTACATCTGTGTGTTCAGCAAATGGAAGCTCTGCTTCATTCAGCCATTTCTCTCTCTTGGCTAGCCTGAGATCAGAGTTTTTTTTTTTTTTTCCAGAGTCTCTTGAAAGTTGGTTGTTTGCTCTTTGAAGTTGGAGTTTCAGCCTCCCTTAATAGCAGTCCCCATTTTCACACCTACTGTCTACATTCTGGTCATGCATCAGCCAAGGGAAATGGTCCTGCAGATACAGCAAGTCTAAAAAACATTTGGTTTCCACACCTTACCGAGGCCACATTTCATTGCAGTTGTAAACCGCTGTGGGATGTAAAAAACAGCCTTCCAGTGGGGAAGTAATTTGCCACATGTTGTCATGCGCCGACATTCCGGGCGACTGTGGAGAGAATGGACACTCAGATGCCATTAATGTGCCTTTGTTTTCTTTCTCACTTCCGGATGTATGTAGGTCTAGTTTATTTCCTCTCTGTCAGTACAGGTACTTAGCCACGCCTCCCCTTGCAACTGTGTGTTTCAACCCTTTGCTTGTCCCTGGGTCTATGCGCTACTGCTCTCCTGTGTTTTTCTTCCACTCCTATTTGTGCATCTTTCTACCTCTCACTCCCTCCGCTTACCTTTACTCAGGTTTCCTTTGCGCTGCCATCCATTCTGTGACACCTCTCTCTCGCCTCCTTCTACAGGAGACAGACACGGGGCATGAGCGGGGGGTGGGGGCAACAGGAGAGAGACACGGGACATGAGCGGGTGGGGGGAACAGGAGACAGACACGGGGCATGAGCAGGGGGGGCAACAGGAGACAGACATGGGGCATGAGCGGGGGCGTGGGGGGGTACAGGAGACAGACACGGGGCATGAGCGGGGGGTGGGGGGTACAGGAGACAGGGGGGGCAACAGGAGACAGACACGGGGCATGAGCGGGGGGTGGGGGGTACAGGAGACAGACACGAGCATGAGCGGGGGGGTACAGGAGACAGACACGGGGCATGAGCGGGGGGTGGAGGGCAACAGGAGACAGACACGGGGTATGAGCGGAGGTGGGGGGAACAACAGAGACAGACACGGGGCATGAGCAGGGGGTGGGGGGCAACAGGAGACAGACACAGGGCATGAGCAGGGGGTGGGGGGATACAGGAGACAGACACGGGGCATGAGCGGGGGGTGGAGGGCAACAGGAGACAGACACGGGGCATGAGCGGAGGTGGGGGGAACAACAGAGACAGACACGGGGCATGAGCAGGGGGTGGGGGGCAACAGGAGACAGACACAGGGCATGAGCAGGGGGTGGGGGGCAACAGGAGACAGACACGGGGCAAGAGCAGGGTTGTGGGGGGCAACAGGAGACAGACACAGGGCATGAGCGGGGGGTGGGTGGCAACAGGAGACAGACACGGGGCATGAGCGGGGGGTGTGGGGGAACAGGAGACAGACATGGAGCATGAGCGGGGGGTGGGGAGAAAAGGAGACAGACACGGGGCATGAGCGGGGAGTGGGGGGCAACAAGAGACAGACACGGGGCATGAGCGGGGGGTGGTGGGAACAGGAGACAGACACCGGGCATGAGCGGGCGTGTGGGGGGCAACAGGAGACAGACACGGGCATGAGCGCGGAGTGGGGGGGTACAGGAGACAGACACGGGGCATGGGTGGGAGCAAGAGGAGACAGACATGGGCCATGAGCCGGGGGTGGGGGGAACAGGAGACAGACATGGGGCATGAGCGGGGGTGGGGGGTACAGAAGACAGACACGGGGCATGAGCGGGGTAGTGGGGGGCAACAGGAGACAGACACGGGGCATGAGCAGGGGGTGGGGGGGTACAGGAGACAGACACGGGGCATGAGCGGGGGGTGGGGGCAACAGGAGAGAGACATGGGACATGAGCGGGTGGGGGGAACAGGAGACAGACACGGGGCATGAGCAGGGGGGGCAACAGGAGACAGACATGGGGCATGAGCGGGGGCGTAGAGCTTTTACAGGAGACAGACACGGGGCATGAGCGGGGGGTGGGGGGTACAGGAGACAGGGGGGGCAACAGGAGACAGACACGGGGCATGAGCGGGGGGTGGGGGGTACAGGAGACAGACACGAGCATGAGCGGGGGGGTACAGGAGACAGACACGGGGCATGAGCAGGGGGTGGGGGCAACAGGAGAGAGACACGGGGCATGAGCAGTGGTGGGGGGATCAAAAGAGACAGACATGGGGCATGAGCAGGGGGTGGGGGGCAACAGGAGAGAGACACGGGACAGGAGTGGGGGGTGGGGGGCAACAGGAGACAGACACGGGGCATGAGCGGGGGGTGAGGGCAACAGGAGACAGACACGGGGCATGAGCGGGGGGTGGGGAGAACAGGAGACAGACACGGGGCATGAGAGGGGGGTGGGGGGCAACAGGAGACAGACACGGGGCATGAGCAGGGGGTGGGGGGCAACAGGAGAGAGACACGGGGCATGAGCGGGGGGTGGGGGGAACAACAGAGAGACACGGGGCAGGAGCGGGGGGTGGAGGGCAACAGGAGACAGACACGGGGCATGAGCGGGCGGTGGGGGGTACAGGAGACAGACAAGGGGCATGAGCAGGGGGTGTGGGGAACAGGAGACAGACACAGGGCATGAGTGGGGGGTGGGGGGAACAACAGAGAGACACGGGGCAGATGCGGGGGGTGGGGGGAACAACAGAGAGACACGGGGCAGGAGCGGGGGGTGGAGGGCAACAGGAGACAGACACGGGGCATGAGCAGGGGGTGGGGGGCAACAGGAGACAGACACGGGGCATGAGCGGGCGGTGGGGGGCAACAGGAGAGAGACACGGGGCATGAGCAGGGGGTGAGGGGAACAACAGAGAGACACGGGGCAGGAGCGGGGGTGGGGGGCAACAGGAAATAGACACGGGGCAAGAGCGTGGGTGGGGGGTGGGGGGAAAGAGACACGGGGCAAGAAAAGAGACACGGGGCAAGAGCGGGGGTGGGCGGAAGGGGGAAGACACACGGGGCAAGAGCAGGGGTGGGCGGGAGGGGGACGACACACGGGGCAAGAGCGGGGGTGGGCGGGAGGGGGAAGACACACGGGGCAAGAGCGGGGGTGTGCGGGAGGGGGAAGACACACGGGGCAAGAGCGGGGGTGGGCGGGAGGGGGAAGACACACGGGGCAAGAGCGGGGGTGGGCGGGAGGGGGAAAGACTCACGGGGCAAGAGCGGGGGTGGGCGGGAGGGGGAAAGACACATGGGGCAAGAGCGGGGGTGGGAGGGAGGGAGACAGACACACGGGGCAAGAGCGGGGGTGGGAGGGAGGGAGACAGACACACAGGGCAAGAGCGGGGGTGGGCGGGAGGGAGACAGACACACGGGGCAAGAGCGGGGGTGGGCGGGAGGGAGACAGACTCACGGGGCAAGAGCGGGGGTGGGCGGGAGGGAGACAGACACATGGGGCAAGAGCAGGGGTGGGCGGGATGTAGACAGACACACGGGGCAAGAGCGGGGGTGGGCAGGAGGGAGACAGACACACGGGGCAAGAGCGGGGGTGGGCGGGAGGGAGACAGACACACGGGGCAAGAGCGGGGGTGTGCGGGAGGGAGACAGACACACGGGGCAAGAGCAGGGGTGGGCGTGAGGGAGACAGACACACGGGGCAAGAGCGGGGATGGGGGGTACAGGAGACAGACACGGGGCATGAGCGGGGGGTGGGGGGCAACAGGAGAGAGACACGGGGCATGAGCAGGGGGTGGGGGGGCAACAGGAGACAGACACAGGGCATGAGCGGAGGTGGGGGGAACAACAGAGACAGACACGGGGCATGAGCAGGGGGTGGGGGGCAACAGGAGACAGACACAGGGCATGAGCAGGGGGTAGGGGGCAACAGGAGACAGACACGGGGCATGAGCGGGGGGTGGGGGGCAACAGGAGACAGACAAGGGGCATGAGCGGGGGGCAACAGGAGACAGACACGGGGCATGAGCGGGGGGTGGGGGGAACAGGAGACAGACACGGAGCATGAGCGGGGGGTGGGGAGAACAGGAGACAGACACGGGGCATGAGCGGGGGGTGGGGGGCAACAAGAGACAGACAAAGGGCATGAGCGGGGGTGGGAGGAACAGGAGACAGACACGGGGCATGAGCGGGGGGTGTTGAGAACAGGAGACAGACACGGGGCATGAGCGAGGGGATGGGGGCAACAGGAGACAGACACGGGGCATGAGCGGGGGTGTGGGGGGCAACAGGAGACAGACACGGGCATGAGCGCGGAGTGGGGGGGTACAGGAGACAGACACGGGGCATGGGTGGGAGCAAGAGGAGACAGACATGGGCCATGAGCAGGGGGTGGGGGGAACAGGAGACAGACACGGGGCATGAGCGGGGGTGGGGGGTACAGAAGACAGACACGGGGCATGAGCAGGGTAGTGGGGGGCAACAGGAGACAGACACGGGGCATGAGCAGGGGGTGGGGGGGTACAGGAGACAGACACGGGGCATGAGCGGGGGGTGGGGGCAACAGGAGAGAGACACGGGACATGAGCGGGTGGGGGGAACAGGAGACAGACACGGGGCATGAGCGGAGGGGTGGGGGGTTACAGGAGACAGACACGAGCATGAGCGGGGGGTGGGGGGGTACAGGAGACAGACACGGGGCATGAGCGGGGGTGGGGGTACAGGAGACAGACACGGGGCATGAGCAGGGGGGCAACAGGAGACAGACACGGGCATGAGCGGGGGGGTGGGGGGGTTACAGGAGACAGACACGAGCATGAGCGGGGGGGTACAGGAGACAGACACGGGGCATGAGCAGGGGGTGGGGGGCAACAGGAGAGAGACACGGGGCATGAGCAGGGGTGGGGGGAACAAAAGAGACAGACATGGGGCATGAGCAGGGGGTGGGGGGCAACAGGAGAGAGACACGGGGCATGAGCGGGGGTGTGGGGGGCAACAGGAGACAGACACGGGCATGAGCGCGGAGTGGGGGGGTACAGGAGACAGACACGGGGCATGGGTGGGAGCAAGAGGAGACAGACATGGGCCATGAGCGGGGGGTGGGGGGAACAGGAGACAGACACGGGGCATGAGCGGGGGTGGGGGGTACAGAAGACAGACACGGGGCATGAGCGGGGGGTGAAGGCAACAGGAGACAGACACGGGGCATGAGCAGGGGGTGGGGAGAACAGGAGACAGACACGGGACATGAGAGGGGGGTGGGGGGCAACAGGAGACAGACACGGGGCATGAGCGGGGGATGGGGGGCAACAGGAGAGAGACACGGGGCATAAGCGGGGGTGGGGGGAACAACAGAGAGACACGGGGCAGGAGCGGGGGGTGGAGGGCAACAGGAGACAGACACGGGGCATGAGCGGGCGGTGGGGGGTACAAGAGACAGACACGGGGCATGAGCAGGGGGTGTGGGGAACAGGAGACAGACACGGGGCATGAGCGGGGGTGGGGGAACAACAGAGAGACACGGGGCAGGAGCGGGGGGTGGGGGGAACAACAGAGAGACACGGGACAGGAGCGGGGGGTGGAGGGCAACAGGAGACAGACACGGGGCATGAGCAGGGGGTGGGGGGCAACAGGAGACAGACACGGGGCATGAGCGGGCGGTGGGGGGCAACAGGAGAGAGACACGGGGCATGAGCAGGGGGTGAGGGGAACAACATAGAGACACGGGGGCATGAGTGGGGGGCAACAGGAAATAGACACGGGGCAAGAGCGTGGGTGGGGGGTAGGGGAAAGAGACATGGGGCAAGAGCAGGGGGTGGGCGGGAGGGGGAAAGACACACGGGGCAAGAGCGGGGGTGGGCGGGAGGGGGAAAGACACACGGGGCAAGAGCGGGGGTGGGCGGGAGGGGGAAAGACACACGGGGCAAGAGCGGGGCTGGGCGGGAGGGGGAAGACACACGGGGCAAGAGCAGGGGTGGGCGGGAGAGGGAAGACACACGGGGCAAGAGCGGGGGTGTGCGGGAGGGGGAAGACACACGGGGCAAGAGCGGGGGTGGGCGGGAGGGGAAGACACACGGGGCAAGAGCGGGGGTGGGCGGGAGGGGGAAGACACACGGGGCAAGAGCGGGCGTGGGCGGGAGGGGAAAAGACACACGTGGCAAGAGCGGGGGTGGGCGGGAGGGGGAAAGGCACACGGGGCAAGAGCGGGGGTGGGCGGGAGGGGGAAAGTCACACGGGGCAAGAGCGGGGGTGGGCGGGAGGGGGAAAGACACACGGGGCAAGAGCGGGAAAGACACACGGGGCAAGAGCAGGAAAGACACACGGGGCAAGAGCGGGAAAGACACATGGGGCAAGAGCGGGAAAGACACACGGGGCAAGAGCGGGGGTGGGGGGGAGGGGGAAAGACACACGGGGCAAGAACGGGTGTGGGCGGGAGGGGGAAAGACACACGGGGCGAGAACGGGGGGGTATGAGGGGGAAAGACACACTGGGCAAGAGCGGGGGTGGGTGGGAGGGGGAAAGACACACGGGGCAAGAGCGGGGGTGGGGGAGTGACAGACACACGGGGTAAGAGCGGGGGTGGGCGGGAGAGAGACAGACACACGAGGCATGAGCGGGGGGTGGGCGGGAGGGGGAGAGACACACGAGGCATGAGCGGGGGGTGGCAGGGAGGGGGAGAGACACACGAGGCATGAGCGAGGGGTGGGCGGGAGGGGGAGAGAGACACACGGGGCAAGAGCGGGGGTGGGCGGGAGGGGGAAAGACACACGGGGCAAGAGCGGGGGTGGGCGGGAGGGGGAAAGACACACGGGGCAAGAGCGGGGGTGGGCGGGAGGGGGAAAGACACACGGGGCAAGAGCGGGAAAGACACACGGGGCAAGAGCGGGAAAGACACACGGGGCAAGAGCGGGGGTGGGCGGGAGGGGGAAAGACACACAGGGCAAGAACGGGTGTGGGCGGGAGGGGGAAAGACACACGGGGCAAGAGCGGGGGTGGGCGGGAGGGGGAAAGACACACGGGGCAAGAGCGGGGGTGGGGGAGTGACAGACACACTGGGCAAGAGCGGGGGTGGGCGGGAGGGAGACAGACACACGAGGCATGAGCGAGGGGTGGGCGGGAGGGGGAGAGACACACGAGGCATGAGCGGGGGGTGGCCGGGAGGGGGAGAGACACATGGGGGGGTACAGGAGACAGACACGGGGCATGGGTGGAAGCAAGAGGAAACAGACATGGGCCATGAGCGGGGGGTGGGGGGAACAGGAGACAGACACGGGGCATGAGCGGGGGTGGGGGGTACAGAAGACAGACACGGGGCATGAGCGGGGTAGTGGGGGGTAAGAGGAGACAGACACGGGGCATGAGCGGGGGGTGAAGGCAACAGGAGACAGACACGGGGCATGAGCGGGGGGTGGGGAGAACAGGAGACAGACACGGGGCATGAGAGGGGGGTGGGGGGCAACAGGAGACAGACACGGGGCATGAGCGGGGGCTGGGGGGCAACAGGAGAGAGACACGGGGCATGAGCGGGGGGTGGGGGGAACAACAGAGAGACACGGGGCAGGAGCGGGGGGTGGAGGGCAACAGGAGACAGACACGGGGCATGAGCGGGCGGTGGGGGTACAAGAGACAGACACGGGGCATGAGCAGCGGGTGTGGGGAACAGGAGACAGACACGTGGCATGAGCGGGGGTGGGGGGAACAACAGAGAGACACGGGGCAGCAGCGGGGGGTGGGGGGAACAACAGAGAGACATGGGGCAGGAGCGGGGGTGGAGGGCAACAGGAGACAGACACGGGGCATGAGCAGGGGGTGGGGGGCAACAGGAGACAGACACGGGGCATGAGCGGGCGGTGGGGGGCAACAGGAGAGAGACACGGGGCATGAGCAGGGGGTGAGGGGAACAACAGAGAGACACGGGGCAGGAGTGGGGGGTGGGGGGCAACAGGAAATAGACACGGGGCAAGAGCGTGGGTGGGGGGTAGGGGGAAAGAGACATGGGACAAGAGCGGGAAAGACACGGGGCAAGAGCGGGAAAGACACACGGGGCAAGAGCGGGAAAGACACACGGGGCAAGAGCAGGAAAGACACACGGGGCAAGAGCGGGAAAGACACAAGGGGCAAGAGCGGGAAAGACACACGGGGCAAGAGCGGGGGTGGGGGGGAGGGGGAAAGACACACGGGGAAAGAACGGGTGTGGGCGGGAGGGGGAAAGACACACGGGGCAAGAGCGGGGGTGGCTGGGAGGGGGAAAGACACACGGGGCAAGAGCGGGGGTGGGCGGGAGGGGGAAAGACACACGGGGCAAGAGCGGGGGTGGGGGAGTGACAGACACACGGGGCAAGAGCGGGGGTGGGCGGGAGGGAGACAGACACGGGCATGAGCGCGGAGTGGGGGGTACAGGAGACAGACACGGGGCATGGGTGGGAGCAAGAGGAGACAGACATGGGCCATGAGCGGGGGGTGGGGGGAACAGGAGACAGACATGGGGCATGAGCGGGGGTGGGGGGTACAGAAGACAGACACGGGGCATGAGCGGGGTAGTGGGGGGCAACAGGAGACAGACACGGGGCATGAGCAGGGGGTGGGGGGGTACAGGAGACAGACACGGGGCATGAGCGGGGGGTGGGGGCAACAGGAGAGAGACACGGGACATGAGCGGGTGGGGGGAACAGGAGACAGACACGGGGCATGAGCAGGGGGGGCAACAGGAGACAGACATGGGGCATGAGCGGGGGCGTAGAGCTTTTACAGGAGACAGACACGGGGCATGAGCGGGGGGTGGGGGGTACAGGAGACAGGGGGGGCAACAGGAGACAGACACGGGGCATGAGCGGGGGGTGGGGGGTACAGGAGACAGACACGAGCATGAGCGGGGGGTACAGGAGACAGACACGGGGCATGAGCAGGGGGTGGGGGCAACAGGAGAGAGACACGGGGCATGAGCAGTGGTGGGGGGATCAAAAGAGACAGACATGGGGCATGAGCAGGGGGTGGGGGGCAACAGGAGAGAGACACGGGACAGGAGTGGGGGGTGGGGGGCAACAGGAGACAGACACGGGGCATGAGCGGGGGGTGAGGGCAACAGGAGACAGACACGGGGCATGAATGGGGTGTGGGGAGAACAGGAGACAGACACGGGGCATGAGAGGGGTGTGGGGGGCAACAGGAGACAGACACGGGGCATGAGCAGGGGGTGGGGGGCAACAGGAGAGAGACACGGGGCATGAGCGGGGGGTGGGGGGAACAACAGAGAGACACGGGGCAGGAGCGGGGGGTGGAGGGCAACAGGAGACAGACACGGGGCATGAGCGGGCGGTGGGGGGTACAGGAGACAGACAAGGGGCATGAGCAGGGGGTGTGGGGAACAGGAGACAGACACAGGGCATGAGTGGGGGGTGGGGGGAACAACAGAGAGACACGGGGCAGGAGCGGGTGGTGGGGGGAACAACAGAGAGACACGGGGCAGGAGCGGGGGGTGGAGGGCAACAGGAGACAGACACGGGGCATGAGCAGGGGGTGGGGGGCAACAGGAGACAGACACGGGGCATGAGCGGGCGGTGGGGGGCAACAGGAGAGAGACACGGGGCATGAGCAGGGGGTGAGGGGAACAACAGAGAGACACGGGGCAGGAGCGGGGGGTGGGGGGCAACAGGAAATAGACACGGGGCAAGAGCGTGGGTGGGGGGTGGGGGGAAAGAGACACGGGGCAAGAAAAGAGACACGGGGCAAGAGCGGGGGGTGGGCGGGAGGGGGAAAGACACACGGGGCAAGAGCGGGGGTGGGCGGGAGGGGGAAAGACACACGGGGCAAGAGCGGGGGTGGGCGGGAGGGGGAAAGACACACGGGGCAAGAGCGGGGGTGGGCGGAAGGGGGAAGACACACGGGGCAAGAGCAGGGGTGGGCGGGAGGGGGAAGACACACGGGGCAAGAGCGGGGGTGGGCGGGAGGGGGAAGACACACGGGGCAAGAGCGGGGGTGTGCGAGAGGGGGAAGACACACGGGGCAAGAGCGGGGGTGGGCGGGAGGGGGAAGACACACGGGGCAAGAGCGGGGGTGGGCGGGAGGGGGAAAGACTCACGGGGCAAGAGCGGGGGTGGGCAGGAGGCGGAAAGACACATGGGGCAAGAGCGGGGGTGGGAGGGAGGGAGACAGACATACGGGGCAAGAGCGGGGGTGGGAGGGAGGGAGACAGACACACGGGGCAAGAGCGGGGGTGGGCGGGAGGGAGACAGACACACGGGGCAAGAGCGGGGGTGGGCGGGAGGGAGACAGACTCACGGGGCAAGAGCTGGGGTGGGCGGGAGGGAGACAGACACATGGGGCAAGAGCAGGGGTGGGCGGGATGTAGACAGACACACGGGGCAAGAGCAGGGGTGGGCAGGAGGGAGACAGACACACGGGGCAAGAGCGGGGGTGGGCGGGAGGGAGACAGACACACGGGGCAAGAGCGGGGGTGTGCGGGAGGGAGACAGACACACGGGGCAAGAGCAGGGGTGGGCGGGAGGGAGACAGACACACGGGGCAAGAGCGGGGATGGGGGGTACAGGAGACAGACACGGGGCATGAGCGGGGGGTGGGGGGCAACAGGAGAGAGACACGGGGCATGAGCAGGGGGTGGGGGGGCAACAGGAGACAGACACAGGGCATGAGCGGAGGTGGGGGGAACAACAGAGACAGACACTGGGCATGAGCAGGGGGTGGGGGGCAACAGGAGACAGACACAGGGCATGAGCAGGGGGTAGGGGGCAACAGGAGACAGACACGGGGCATGAGCGGGGGGTGGGGGGCAACAGGAGACAGACACGGGGCATGAGCGGGGGGTGGGGGGCAACAGGAGACAGACACGGGGCATGAGCGGGGGGTGGGGGGAACAGGAGACAGACACGGAGCATGAGCGGGGGGTGGGGAGAACAGGAGACAGACACGGGGCATGAGCGGGGGGTGGGGGGCAACAAGAGACAGACAAAGGGCATGAGCGGGGGTGGGAGGAACAGGAGACAGACACGGGGCATGAGCGGGGGGTGTTGAGAACAGGAGACAGACACGGGGCATGAGCGAGGGGATGGGGCAACAGGAGACAGACACGGGGCATGAGCGGGGGTGTGGGGGGCAACAGGAGACAGACACGGGCATGAGCGCGGAGTGGGGGGGTACAGGAGACAGACACGGGGCATGGGTGGGAGCAAGAGGAGACAGACATGGGCCATGAGCGGGGGGTGGGGGGAACAGGAGACAGACACGGGGCATGAGCGGGGGTGGGGGGTACAGAAGACAGACACGGGGCATGAGCAGGGTAGTGGGGGGCAACAGGAGACAGACACGGGGCATGAGCAGGGGGTGGGGGGGTACAGGAGACAGACACGGGGCATGAGCGGGGGGTGGGGGCAACAGGAGAGAGACACGGGACATGAGCGGGTGGGGGGAACAGGAGACAGACACGGGGCATGAGCGGAGGGGTGGGGGGTTACAGGAGACAGACACGAGCATGAGCGGGGGGTGGGGGGGTACAGGAGACAGACACGGGCATGAGCGCGGAGTGGGGGGGTACAGGAGACAGACACGGGGCATGGGTGGGAGCAAGAGGAGACAGACATGGGCCATGAGCGGGGGGTGGGGGGAACAGGAGACAGACACGGGGCATGAGCGGGGGTGGGGGGTACAGAAGACAGACACGGGGCATGAGCGGGGGGTGAAGGCAACAGGAGACAGACACGGGGCATGAGCAGGGGGTGGGGAGAACAGGAGACAGACACGGGACATGAGAGGGGGTGGGGGGCAACAGGAGACAGACACGGGGCATGAGAGGGGGATGGGGGGCAACAGGAGAGAGACACGGGGCATAAGCGGGGGTGGGGGGAACAACAGAGAGACACGGGGCAGGAGCGGGGGGTGGAGGGCAACAGGAGACAGACACGGGGCATGAGCGGGCGGTGGGGGGTACAAGAGACAGACACGGGGCATGAGCAGGGGGTGTGGGGAACAGGAGACAGACACGGGGCATGAGCGGGGGTGGGGGAACAACAGAGAGACACGGGGCAGGAGCGGGGGGTGGGGGGAACAACAGAGAGACACGGGACAGGAGCGGGGGGTGGAGGGCAACAGGAGACAGACACGGGGCATGAGCAGGGGGTGGGGGGGCAACAGGAGACAGACGCGGGGCATGAGCGGGCGGTGGGGGGCAACAGGAGAGAGACACGGGGCATGAGCAGGGGGTGAGGGGAACAACATAGAGACACGGGGCATGAGTGGGGGGCAACAGGAAATAGACACGGGGCAAGAGCGTGGGTGGGGGGTAGGGGGAAAGAGACATGGGGCAAGAGCAGGGGGTGGGCGGGAGGGGGAAAGACACACGGGGCAAGAGCGGGGGTGGGCGGGAGGGGGAAAGACACACGGGGCAAGAGCGGGGGTGGGCGGGAGGGGGAAAGACACACGGGGCAAGAGCTGGGCTGGGCGGGAGGGGGAAGACACACGGGGCAAGAGCAGGGGTGGGCGGGAGAGGGAAGACACACGGGGCAAGAGCGGGGGTGTGCGGGAGGGGGAAGACACACGGGGCAAGAGCGGGGGTGGGCGGGAGGGGGAAGACACACGGGGCAAGAGCGGGGGTGGGCGGGAGGGGGAAGACACACGGGGCAAGAGCGGGCGTGGGCGGGAGGGGGAAAGACACACGTGGCAAGAGCGGGGGTGGGCGGGAGGGGGAAAGGCACACGGGGCAAGAGCGGGGGTGGGCGGGAGGGGGAAAGACACACGGGGCAAGAGCGGGGGTGGGCGGGAGGGGGAAAGACACACGGGGCAAGAGCGGGAAAGACACACGGGGCAAGAGCAGGAAAGACACACGGGGCAAGAGCGGGAAAGACACACGGGGCAAGAGCGGGAAAGACACACGGGGCAAGAGCGGGGGTGGGGGGGAGGGGGAAAGACACACGGGGCAAGAACGGGTGTGGGCGGGAGGGGGAAAGACACACGGGGCGAGAGCGGGGGGGTATGAGGGGAAAGACACACTGGGCAAGAGCGGGGGTGGGTGGGAGGGGGAAAAGACACACGGGGCAAGAGCGGGGGTGGGGGAGTGACAGACACACGGGGCAAGAGCGGGGGTGGGCGGGAGAGAGACAGACACACGAGGCATGAGCGGGGGGTGGGCGGGAGGGGGAGAGACACACGAGGCATGAGCGGGGGGTGGCAGGGAGGGGGAGAGACACACGAGGCATGAGCGAGGGGTGGGCGGGAGGGGGAGAGAGACACACGGGGCAAGAGCGGGGTGGGCGGGAGGGGGAAAGACACACGGGGCAAGAGCGGGGGTGGGCGGGAGGGGGAAAGACACACGGGGCAAGAGTGGGGGGTGGGCGGGAGGGGGAAAGACACACGGGGCAAGAGCGGGAAAGACACACGGGGCAAGAGCGGGAAAGACACACGGGGCAAGAGCGGGGGTGGGCGGGAGGGGGAAAGACACACAGGGCAAGAACGGGTGTGGGCGGGAGGGGGAAAGACACACGGGGCAAGAGCGGGGTGGGCGGGAGGGGGAAAGACACACGGGGCAAGAGCGGGGGTGGGGGAGTGACAGACACACTGGGCAAGAGCGGGGGTGGGCGGGAGGGAGACAGACACACGAGGCATGAGCGAGGGGTGGGCGGGAGGGGGAGAGACACACGAGGCATGAGCGGGGGGTGGCCGGGAGGGGGAGAGACACATGGGGGGGGGTACAGGAGACAGACACGGGGCATGGGTGGAAGCAAGAGGAAACAGACATGGGCCATGAGCGGGGGGTGGGGGGAACAGGAGACAGACACGGGGCATGAGCGGGGGTGGGGGGTACAGAAGACAGACACGGGGCATGAGCGGGGTAGTGGGGGGTAAGAGGAGACAGACACGGGGCATGAGCGGAGGGTGAAGGCAACAGGAGACAGACACGGGGCATGAGCGGGGGGTGGGGAGAACAGGAGACAGACACGGGGCATGAGAGGGGGGTGGGGGGCAACAGGAGACAGACACGGGGCATGAGCGGGGGCTGGGGGGCAACAGGAGAGAGACACGGGGCATGAGCGGGGGGTGGGGGGAACAACAGAGAGACACGGGGCAGGAGCGGGGGGTGGAGGGCAACAGGAGACAGACACGGGGCATGAGCGGGCGGTGGGGGGTACAAGAGACAGACACGGGGCATGAGCAGCGGGTGTGGGGAACAGGAGACAGACACGTGGCATGAGCGGGGGTGGGGGAACAACAGAGAGACACGGGGCAGCAGCGGGGGGTGGGGGGAACAACAGAGAGACATGGGGCAGGAGCGGGGGTGGAGGGCAACAGGAGACAGACACGGGGCATGAGCAGGGGGTGGGGGGCAACAGGAGACAGACACGGGGCATGAGCGGGCGGTGGGGGGCAACAGGAGAGAGACACGGGGCATGAGCAGGGGGTGAGGGGAACAACAGAGAGACACGGGGCAGGAGTGGGGGGTGGGGGGCAACAGGAGACAGACACGGGGCATGAGCAGGGGGTGGGGGGCAACAGGAGACAGACACGGGGCATGAGCGGGCGGTGGGGGGCAACAGGAGAGAGACACGGGGCATGAGCAGGGGGTGAGGGGAACAACAGAGAGACACGGGGCAGGAGTGGGGGGTGGGGGGCAACAGGAAATAGACACGGGGCAAGAGCGTGGGTGGGGGGTAGGGGGAAAGAGACATGGGACAAGAGCGGGAAAGACACGGGGCAAGAGCGGGAAAGACACACGGGGCAAGAGCGGGAAAGACACACGGGGCAAGAGCAGGAAAGACACACGGGGCAAGAGCGGGAAAGACACAAGGGGCAAGAGCGGGAAAGACACACGGGGCAAGAGCGGGGGTGGGGGGGAGGGGGAAAGACACACGGGGAAAGAACGGGTGTGGGCGGGAGGGGGAAAGACACACGGGGCAAGAGCAGGGGTGGCTGGGAGGGGGAAAGACACACTGGGCAAGAGCGGGGGTGGGCGGGAGGGGGAAAGACACACGGGGCAAGAGCGGGGGTGGGGGAGTGACAGACACACGGGGCAAGAGCGGGGGTGGGCGGGAGGGAGACAGACACGGGCATGAGCGCGGAGTGGGGGGTACAGGAGACAGACACGGGGCATGGGTGGGAGCAAGAGGAGACAGACATGGGCCATGAGCGGGGGGTGGGGGGAACAGGAGACAGACATGGGGCATGAGCGGGGGTGGGGGGTACAGAAGACAGACACGGGGCATGAGCGGGGTAGTGGGGGGCAACAGGAGACAGACACGGGGCATGAGCAGGGGGTGGGGGGGTACAGGAGACAGACACGGGGCATGAGCGGGGGGTGGGGGCAACAGGAGAGAGACACGGGACATGAGCGGGTGGGGGGAACAGGAGACAGACACGGGGCATGAGCAGGGGGGGCAACAGGAGACAGACATGGGGCATGAGCGGGGGCGTAGAGCTTTTACAGGAGACAGACACGGGGCATGAGCAGGGGGTGGGGGGTACAGGAGACAGGGGGGGCAACAGGAGACAGACACGGGGCATGAGCGGGGGGTGGGGGGTACAGGAGACAGACACGAGCATGAGCGGGGGGGTACAGGAGACAGACACGGGGCATGAGCAGGGGGTGGGGGCAACAGGAGAGAGACACGGGGCATGAGCAGTGGTGGGGGGATCAAAAGAGACAGACATGGGGCATGAGCAGGGGGTGGGGGGCAACAGGAGAGAGACACGGGACAGGAGTGGGGGGTGGGGGGCAACAGGAGACAGACACGGGGCATGAGCGGGGGGTGAGGGCAACAGGAGACAGACACGGGGCATGAATGGGGGGTGGGGAGAACAGGAGACAGACACGGGGCATGAGAGAGGGGTGGGGGGCAACAGGAGACAGACACGGGGCATGAGCAGGGGGTGGGGGGCAACAGGAGAGAGACACGGGGCATGAGCGGGGGGTGGGGGGAACAACAGAGAGACACGGGGCAGGAGCGGGGGGTGGAGGGCAACAGGAGACAGACACGGGGCATGAGCGGGCGGTGGGGGGTACAGGAGACAGACAAGGGGCATGAGCAGGGGGTGTGGGGAACAGGAGACAGACACAGGGCATGAGTGGGGGGTGGGGGGAACAACAGAGAGACACGGGGCAGGAGCGGGTGGTGGGGGGAACAACAGAGAGACACGGGGCAGGAGCGGGGGTGGAGGGCAACAGGAGACAGACACGGGGCATGAGCAGGGGGTGGGGGGCAACAGGAGACAGACACGGGGCATGAGCGGGCGGTGGGGGGCAACAGGAGAGAGACACGGGGCATGAGCAGGGGGTGAGGGGAACAACAGAGAGACACGGGGCAGGAGCGGGGGGTGGGGGGCAACAGGAAATAGACACGGGGCAAGAGCCTGGGTGGGGGGTGGGGGGAAAGAGACACGGGGCAAGAAAAGAGACACGGGGCAAGAGCGGGGGGTGGGCGGGAGGGGGAAAGACACACGGGGCAAGAGCGGGGGTGGGCGGGAGGGGGAAAGACACACGGGGCAAGAGCGGGGGTGGGCGGGAGGGGGAAAGACACACGGGGCAAGAGCGGGGGTGGGCGGAAGGGGGAAGACACACGGGGCAAGAGCAGGGGTGGGCGGGAGGGGGAAGACACACGGGGCAAGAGCGGGGGTGGGCGGGAAGGGGAAGACACACGGGGCAAGAGCGGGGGTGTGCGGGAGGGGGAAGACACACGGGGCAAGAGCGGGGGTGGGCGGGAGGGGGAAGACACACGGGGCAAGAGCGGGGGTGGGCGGGAGGGGGAAAGACTCACGGGGCAAGAGCGGGGGTGGGCAGGAGGGGGAAAGACACATGGGGCAAGAGCGGGGGTGGGAGGGAGGGAGACAGACATACGGGGCAAGAGCGGGGGTGGGAGGGAGGGAGACAGACACACGGGGCAAGAGCGGGGGTGGGCGGGAGGGAGACAGACACACGGGGCAAGAGCGGGGGTTGGCGGGAGGGAGACAGACTCACGGGGCAAGAGCTGGGGTGGGCGGGAGGGAGACAGACACATGGGGCAAGAGCAGGGGTGGGCCGGATGTAGACAGACACACGGGGCAAGAGCGGGGGTGGGCAGTAGGGAGACAGACACACGGGGCAAGAGCGGGGGTGGGCAGGAGGGAGACAGACACACGGGGCAAGAGCGGGGGTGTGCGGGAGGGAGACAGACACACGGGGCAAGAGCAGGGGTGGGCGGGAGGGAGACAGGCACACGGGGCAAGAGCGGGGATGGGGGGGTACAGGAGACAGACACGGGGCATGAGCGGGGGGTGGGGGGCAACAGGAGAGAGACACGGGGCATGAGCAGGGGGTGGGGGGGCAACAGGAGACAGACACAGGGCATGAGCGGAGGTGGGGGGAACAACAGAGACAGACACTGGGCATGAGCAGGGGGTGGGGGGCAACAGGAGACAGACACAGGGCATGAGCAGGGGGTAGGGGGCAACAGGAGACAGACACGGGGCATGAGCGGGGGGTGGGGGGCAACAGGAGACAGACACGGGGCATGAGCGGGGGGTGGGGGGCAACAGGAGACAGACACGGGGCATGAGCGGGGGGTGGGGGGAACAGGAGACAGACACGGAGCATGAGCGGGGGGTGGGGAGAACAGGAGACAGACACGGGGCATGAGCGGGGGGTGGGGGGCAACAAGAGACAGACAAAGGGCATGAGCGGGGGTGGGAGGAACAGGAGACAGACACGGGGCATGAGCGGGGGGTGTTGAGAACAGGAGACAGACACGGGGCATGAGCGAGGGGATGGGGGCAACAGGAGACAGACACGGGGCATGAGCGGGGGTGTGGGGGGCAACAGGAGACAGACACGGGCATGAGCGCGGAGTGGGGGGGTACAGGAGACAGACACGGGGCATGGGTGGGAGCAAGAGGAGACAGACATGGGCCATGAGCGGGGGGTGGGGGGAACAGGAGACAGACACGGGGCATGAGCGGGGGTGGGGGGTACAGAAGACAGACACGGGGCATGAGCAGGGTAGTGGGGGGCAACAGGAGACAGACACGGGGCATGAGCAGGGGGTGGGGGGGTACAGGAGACAGACACGGGGCATGAGCGGGGGGTGGGGGCAACAGGAGAGAGACACGGGACATGAGCGGGTGGGGGGAACAGGAGACAGACACGGGGCATGAGCGGAGGGGTGGGGGGTTACAGGAGACAGACACGAGCATGAGCGGGGGGGTGGGGGGGTACAGGAGACAGACACGGGGCATGAGCGGGGGTGGGGGGTACAGGAGACAGACACGGGGCATGAGCAGGGGGGCAACAGGAGACAGACACGGGGCATGAGCGGGGGGGTGGGGGGTTACAGGAGACAGACACGAGCATGAGCGGGGGGGTACAGGAGACAGACACGGGGCATGAGCAGGGGGTGGGGGGCAACAGGAGAGAGACACGGGGCATGAGCAGGGGTGGGGGGAACAAAAGAGACAGACATGGGGCATGAGCAGGGGGTGGGGGGCAACAGGAGAGAGACACGGGGCATGAGCGGGGGTGTGGGGGGCAACAGGAGACAGACACGGGCATGAGCGCGGAGTGGGGGGGTACAGGAGACAGACACGGGGCATGGGTGGGAGCAAGAGGAGACAGACATGGGCCATGAGCGGGGGGTGGGGGGAACAGGAGACAGACACGGGGCATGAGCGGGGGTGGGGGGTAAAGAAGACAGACACGGGGCATGAGCGGGGGGTGAAGGCAACAGGAGACAGACACGGGGCATGAGCGGGGGGTGGGGAGCAACAGGAGACAGACACGGGACATGAGAGGGGGGTGGGGGGCAACAGGAGAGAGACACGGGGCATAAGCGGGGGGTGGGGGGAACAACAGAGAGATACGGGGCAGGAGCGGGGGGTGGAGGGCAACAGGAGACAGACACGGGGCATGAGCGGGCGGTGGGGTGTACAAGAGACAGACACGGGGCATGAGCAGGGGGTGTGGGGAACAGGAGACAGACACGGGGCATGAGCGGGGGTGGGGGAACAACAGAGAGACACAGGGCAGGAGCGGGGGGTGGGGGGAACAACAGAGAGACACGGGACAGGAGCGGGGGGTGGAGGGCAACAGGAGACAGACACGGGGCATGAGCAGGGGGTGGGGGGCAACAGGAGACAGACACGGGGCATGAGCGGGCGGTGGGGGGCAACAGGAGAGAGACACGGGGCATGAGCAGGGGGTGAGGGGAACAACATAGAGACACGGGGCATGAGTGGGGGGCAACAGGAAATAGACACGGGGCAAGAGCGTGGGTGGGGGGTAGGGGGAAAGAGACATGGGGCAAGAGCAGGGGGTGGGCGGGAGGGAGAGAGACACACGGGGCCAGAGCGGGGGTGGGCGGGAGGGGGAAAGACACACGGGGCAAGAGCGGGGGTGGGCGGGAGGGGGAAAGACACACGGGGCAAGAGCGGGGCTGGGCGGGAGGGGGAAGACACACGGGGCAAGAGCAGGGGTGGGCGGGAGAGGGAAGACACACGGGGCAAGAGCGGGGGTGGGCGGGAGGGGGAAGACACACAGGGCAAGAGCGGGGGTGTGCGGGAGGGGGAAGACACACGGGGCAAGAGCGGGGGTGGGCGGGAGGGGGAAGACACACGGGGCAAGAGCGGGGGTGGGCGGGAGGGGGAAGACACACGGGGCAAGAGCGGGCGTGGGCGGGAGGGGGAAAGACACGTGGCAAGAGCAGGGGTGGGCGGGAGGGGGAAAGACACACGGGGCAAGAGCGGGGGTGGGCGGGAGGGGGAAAGACACACGGGGCAAGAGCGGGGGTGGGCGGGAGGGGGAAAGACACACGGGGCAAGAGCGGGAAAGACACACGGGGCAAGAGCAGGAAAGACACACGGGGCAAGAGCGGGAAAGACACACGGGGCAAGAGCGGGAAAGACACACGGGGCAAGAGCGGGGGTGGGGGGGAGGGGGAAAGACACACGGGGCAAGAACGGGTGTGGGCGGGAGGGGGAAAGACACACGGGGCGAGAGCGGGGGGGTGGGAGGGAGACAGACACGGGCATGAGCGCGGAGTGGGGGGGTACAGGAGACAGACACGGGGCATGCGTGGGAGCAAGAGGAGACAGACATGGGCCATGAGCGGGGGGTGGGGGGAACAGGAGACAGACATGGGGCATGAGCGGGGGTGGGGGGTACAGAAGACAGACACGGGGCATGAGCGGGGTAGTGGGGGGCAACAGGAGACAGACACGGGGCATGAGCAGGGGGTGGGGGGGTACAGGAGACAGACACGGGGCATGAGCGGGGGGTGGGGGCAACAGGAGAGAGACACGGGACATGAGCGGGTGGGGGGAACAGGAGACAGACACGGGGCATGAGCAGGGGGGGCAACAGGAGACAGACATGGGGCATGAGCGGGGGCGTAGAGCTTTTACAGGAGACAGACACGGGGCATGAGCAGGGGGTGGGGGGTACACGAGACAGGGGGGGCAACAGGAGACAGACACGGGGCATGAGCGGGGGGTGTGGGGTACAGGAGACAGACACGAGCATGAGCGGGGGGGTACAGGAGACAGACACGGGGCATGAGCAGGGGGTGGGGGCAACAGGAGAGAGACACGGGGCATGAGCAGTGGTGGGGGGATCAAAAGAGACAGACATGGGGCATGAGCAGGGGGTGGGGGGCAACAGGAGAGAGACACGGGACAGGAGTGGGGGGTGGGGGGCAACAGGAGAAAGACACGGGGCATGAGCGGGGGGTGAGGGCAACAGGAGACAGACACGGGGCATGAACGGGGGGTGGGGAGAACAGGAGACAGACACGGGGCATGAGAGGGGGGTGGGGGGCAACAGGAGACAGACACGGGGCATGAGCAGGGGGTGGGGGGCAACAGGAGAGAGACACGGGGCATGAGCGGGGAGTGGGGGGAACAACAGAGAGACACGGGGCAGGAGCGGGGGGTGGAGGGCAACAGGAGACAGACACGGGGCATGAGCGGGCGGTGGGGGGTACAGGAGACAGACAAGGGGCATGAGCAGGGGGTGTGGGGAACAGGAGACAGACACAGGGCATGAGTGGGGGGTGGGGGGAACAACAGAGAGACACGGGGCAGGAGCGGGTGGTGGGGGGAACAACAGAGAGACACGGGGCAGGAGCGGGGGGTGGAGGGCAACAGGAGACAGACACGGGGCATGAGCAGGGGGTGGGGGGCAACAGGAGACAGACACGGGGCATGAGCGGGCGGTGGGGGGCAACAGGAGAGAGACACGGGGCATGAGCAGGGGGTGAGGGGAACAACAGAGAGACACGGGGCAGGAGCGGGGGGTGGGGGGCAACAGGAAATAGACACGGGGCAAGAGCGTGGGTGGGGGGTGGGGGGAAAGAGACACGGGGCAAGAAAAGAGACACGGGGCAAGAGCGGGGGGTGGGCGGGAGGGGGAAAGACACACGGGGCAAGAGCGGGGGTGGGCGGGAGGGGGAAAGACACACGGGGCAAGAGCGGGGGTGGGCGGGAGGGGGAAAGACACACGGGGCAAGAGCGGGGGTGGGCGGAAGGGGGAAGACACACGGGGAAAGAGCAGGGGTGGGCGGGAGGGGGAAGACACACGGGGCAAGAGCGGGGGTGGGCGGGAGGGGGAAGACACACGGGGCAAGAGCGGGGGTGTGCGGGAGGGGGAAGACACACGGGGCAAGAGCGGGGGTGGGCGGGAGGGGGAAGACACACGGGGCAAGAGCGGGGGTGGGCGGGAGGGGGAAAGACTCACGGGGCAAGAGCGGGGGTGGGCAGGAGGGGGAAAGACACATGGGGCAAGAGCGGGGGTGGGAGGGAGGGAGACAGACATACGGGGCAAGAGCGGGGGTGGGAGGGAGGGAGACAGACACACGGGGCAAGAGCGGGGGTGGGCGGGAGGGAGACAGACACACGGGGCAAGAGCGGGGGTGGGCGGGAGGGAGACAGACTCATGGGGCAAGAGCTGGGGTGGGCGGGAGGGAGACAGACACATGGGGCAAGAGCAGGGGTGGGCGGGATGTAGACAGACACACGGGGCAAGAGCGGGGGTGGGCAGGAGGGAGACAGACACACGGGGCAAGAGCGGGGGTGGGCGGGAGGCAGACAGACACACGGGGCAAGAGCGGGGGTGTGCGGGAGGGAGACAGACACACGGGGCAAGAGCAGGGATGGGCGGGAGGGAGACAGACACACGGGGCAAGAGCGGGGATGGGGGGGTACAGGAGACAGACACGGGGCATGAGCGGGGGGTGGGGGGCAACAGGAGAGAGACACGGGGCATGAGCAGGGGGTGGGGGGGCAACAGGAGACAGACACAGGGCATGAGCAGAGGTGGGGGAACAACAGAGACAGACACTGGGCATGAGCAGGGGGTGGGGGGCAACAGGAGACAGACACAGGGCATGAGCAGGGGGTAGGGGGCAACAGGAGACAGACACGGGGCATGAGCGGGGGGTGGGGGGCAACAGGAGACAGACACGGGGCATGAGCGGGGGGTGGGGGGCAACAGGAGACAGACACGGGGCATGAGCGGGGGTGGGGGGAACAGGAGACAGACACGGAGCATGAGCGGGGGGTGGGGAGAACAGGAGACAGACACGGGGCATGAGCGGGGGGTGGGGGGCAACAAGAGACAGACAAAGGGCATGAGCGGGGGTGGGAGGAACAGGAGACAGACACGGGGCATGAGCGGGGGGTGTTGAGAACAGGAGACAGACACGGGGCATGAGCGAGGGGATGGGGGCAACAGGAGACAGACACGGGGCATGAGCGGGGGTGTGGGGGGCAACAGGAGACAGACACGGGCATGAGCGCGGAGTGGGGGGGTACAGGAGACAGACACGGGGCATGGGTGGGAGCAAGAGGAGACAGACATGGGCCATGAGCGGGGGGTGGGGGGAACAGGAGACAGACACGGGGCATGAGCGGGGGTGGGGGGTACAGAAGACAGACACGGGGCATGAGCAGGGTAGTGGGGGGCAACAGGAGACAGACACGGGGCATGAGCAGGGGGTGGGGGGGGTACAGGAGACAGACACGGGGCATGAGCGGGGGGTGGGGGCAACAGGAGAGAGACACGGGACATG